>NC_132905.1:41145054-41455892 GCF_047675955.1 Chlorocebus sabaeus | reverse complement strand
CATCTCAAAAAAAAGAAAAAGAATCCAGAAGACCCAGGCCCAGCTACCTGGGGATCCCAGGCACCAGACAGGTCCTTCCAGATCCTTCCTCACTTACCCAGTGAGGCAGAGCCATTGCCAAAAGAACCCAGGGCTGGCCCTCAGCCCAGAAATACCAGGGAGAAAAGGAAGGATGGCAGGGAGCTTCCTGGTAGAGGTGGGATAGGCACATCTGAGGGCCCTGGTCAGTTGAGGTCCCCACAGGCACTGGCAGGGAGGTAGCAGTCACTACACCCAAAGGAAGGTGGGGAGGCAGACATGGAGGGCAAAGATTTACAGAGATGAAGAAACTGAGGCCTCAGAGGGGAGCCTGGCATCTCTCTCTCTCTGCAGTGCCCTTTTCTTCTACTGATTGTCCAAATGTGCCCATCCCACCAAGTCCACCTCTACCAGGAAGTCCACCTGTGCTCTCATGTTCATGGCCTTCCAGTGAGCAGCATCTTTCCACATCAGCTCCTCCCAGCAGGTGTTTTCCTGGTGGGTGGGACATTATTGGCAGTCGTTTAAAAAAATATTTCCATGGTCAGATCAGGCTGGGAAACACTCAACAGTTTCTTTTCTACAGGACTTGTCAGGGCCTTTAATTCTCTTCAATGTATTCTGAACCTCCCATAGGGTAGTGGAGTGAATTTGCCAGTTTCTACCCTTATTTGTCCCCTGAACCCTTGAGGCTGCCCAGAACAGTCTTTGAGAAATGTTATCCCCTCCCATCCTGCAGGACAGCCTGGCCCAGGGGCAGGGGTCAAAGTGGGGTATGATTGGCTTGGCCTTGTCCTCCTCTGAGGAGGCGTATGTGGGATACCTAGGGAGCTCAGACTGAGAGCCAGTCAACCCCTACCCTGCCAGCCCCTCATGGCACTGCCCAGGGCAGCTGAACCTTTGCCCTTTGTGTCTGCCCTCTGCACCTTCCTTTAGGTGTGGTGACTGCTACCCCTCTGCTAGCATCTGGGGGGACTCAACCGACCAGTGTCCTCAGATACCCACCGCAGGTCATTTAGAGTCTGAGGTGCAAGGGGCCTTGGGAGAGCCCCAAAGCAACCTGGTTTTTTGCAAGCAAATTGCTAATTCGACCCCATGTAAATTTTAATGTTAACTTTAATATTTAAGATTAAACTAAAATGTGTTTAGCTGACTCTCTGGGAAGATGCAATGCCCCACCCAACAAACCCTGTGATAACCCCCCAAGGAGGGACCTGAACCCCTCAGTTTACAGATGAGGAGACTGACACCTCAGAGAGGAACAGACACTTGCCTGTAGTGGCCCAGCCAGGGCAGAGCAGAGAGAAGCATCCAGGCCCCCACTACTCCCATGTATACCGCAGAGGTGGCCAGAGTGGGATAAGATCCCCCAACAGCAGCTCACGTAACCATCAGGCAACAAGGACTTGGGTCAGGGTGACAGGCACTGCACATACTGGGGTGATGGCCCGGCAGCTGGGGAGACTACGGTCTTTTATGAAGACACGTCACAACTGGAGCTAGAGGGCTGGATCAGCTGTTTCCCCAATCTCTCTGCCCTGCCCTGGCTGGAGGAAGGCTGCTCACTCCAGATTGGTTGCTCTCAGTGCCAGGCTCGGCTGTGGGCAGAGATAAGGTGCCCTCCGTGCTGTCTGCATGTCACCCTGCCCTGGGATACAGTCACTCAATGTACCCACTCATAGTCTTGGGAGCTCCTTACAGTTAGGGGCCCTGGAAATCAGACCTGTTCCTGGCCTATGAACCAAGCACCCAGAGGCCCTTACACAGCTCCAGCTCCCAGCAGAGCCCCTGCATCTCACATCTTCTACAGTGCCCTCTGTCCGGCCCCAGCCCACCTACACCGCCCCCACCCCCTACACTGGCAGCTCCCTACACATCCTGAAACACACGAGCCGCAGGAGCCAAGGTGGTTCCCTTTACCTGTTCCACCCACCTGAACTGCACTCATCCCTCAAGACTCTAGTCTAAATCCTTGCTATACAAAGTGTGCTCCATGGAGCAGCAGCACTGCACTGCCAAGGAGCTTATTAGAAATGCAGTCTCAGGCGGGGCGCAGTGGCTCACGCCTGTAATCCCAGCACTTTGGGAGACTGAGGCAGGCGGATCACTTGAAGCCAGGAGTTCGAGCCCAGCCTGACCAACATGGTGAAACCCTGTCTCTACTAAAGATGGTGGTGGGCACCTGTAATCCCAGCTACTCAGAAGGCTGAGGCAGGAGAATCGTTTGAACCCAGGAGGCGAAGGTTGCAGTGAGCCAAGATCCTGTCATTGCACTCCAGCTTGGACAACAGAGCAAGACACCGTCTCAAAAAAAAAAAAAAAAAGGAAGAAATGCAGAGTCACAGGCCTCACCCCAGACCTGCTGAATCAGACAGGACAGACCTGCATTTTAACAAGCTGCCTAGGTGATCTATGTGCATTCGAGTCTGAAAAGCACTTTTATAGACCACTGCTCTAATCAGGTAATTGCCCCCATGCCCTATAACCTTCAAAGGCTCCCCAGGGCCCACTGAATCAAGGCCAGACTCAGCAGCTTGGCAGCCAAGGCCTTTCCCAACCTGGCTTCAAACCACTCCAGGCCTGGCTTCAACCCACTTCTCCTCCACCTTAGGAATGCCATCCCCTCCTCTGTCTGCCAAAGCCGCCCAAGATTTCAGAACCCTCCCAAAGCACCACCTCATCTGGGAAGAGGACCTCATTGTATCACACCTGGCATGGCTCACGTTTATTTCCTGGAGAGCAGGAACCATGTCCTGTGTTCCCAAAGGCTCTGAACACCAGGCTGGGGCACAGGAGATGCCAGGTGCTAACCACAGCTAACAAGGCCCAGTGTCTACTTGTCAGGAAGTCCACCTCAGCTCTAGCCTGTCCATCTCAGGCTCAGCCATAGCCTTCACTGCAACTCAGCAGACAAGGACTTGGGCATCGTGGACAGACCTCCTCCATGCTCCCCTGCCAGAGAAGGGAGCCCTTCCTGACAACCATGAGTGAGCTTCCGACAGCAATGTTTTCCCTGTGCCTCAGTTTCCACTAACCCTGCCTCCCTGTCCTCCTAGGAGGCTGGCAGGATCTGTCCAGATAGATGAGCAGATACCCTCAACTCTGGGGCTCAGAATTCGGAGAAAACAGACCCCATCCCTGTGTGGTCAGCAAACCGTTCCTCAGCCAGCCAGTCAGGTCCTTGGGAGGCCAGGTCACCTGCTCAGAGCCATCCTCATGCCAAACAGGAAAGCCTCCCAGGGCAGAGCTGTCACACCCTCCTCCCTGCTTCCTGGCCCAGTTCCTCAGCCTGGCATCCCAGGGGAAGCCTTTCCTCCTTTCAGAGTCTACAAGGAGAAGGCACTCAAGCATGTGACCTCCAGGGAGCAAAGAAAAAAAGTCCCTCTAATCCCATTTTACAGGCAGATGACGAGGGCAATGCTAAACCCAGAAGGGTGACATTCTAATGATGGCATCTCAGGCAGAAAGCACTAGCTGAACCAGAAGCAGCAGACCTTCCCAGCACCCCAAAATCACAGTGCACGTGATGCCCAACCCATTGGTCTGGGTCCGGAGCCTCTCCTGGAAGAAAAAGCGGGGCATGAAGCAGAAAAATTCGGTTACCCACTCCAAGTGAGGATCCCTTCTACCTTAAAGGGTGTAACTTCTTTCCCACCTCCCCAGCCCCCAAGGCCAGGCACCTCTGGGAGGCAGGGAAAGCCTCTTCTTAGGAAGCCCTCGGCTGACACATAACTGAGAGGCATGAGAGAAGTGGCAGAGTGGACTGATTTTGAACATGGATTCTGGAGTCAAGTTGCTTAGATTCAATCCTCACTTTGTCATTATTTAGTTGTATGACTATGACTCAGTCTTCCCATCTGTAAAATGTTTGGATTCAATCCTCATTCTGTCATTATTTAGTTGTATGACTGTGTCTCAGTCTTCCCATCTGTAAAATGGGAATAAGACCTACCTTATAGAGCCTTTAAGAGGATTAAAGGAGTTAACGTTTGCAAAGTCCTTAGAACAATGCAGGGCATACAGTGAATTTGCCAGGGCCCTGCCCTGCCTCTTGACCTCTGCTTGATTCCTCCCACCCAGGATGCCCTCCTCATCCCCACCTATCCCAGCTCAAGGCCTTTCCTAGGCATGCCAGCCCGATCCCAGATCTGGACCACTGCCCCTAGTTCTAGCACCCACGTCGTGGTGTTACCTTGGTCCACCCCTGTCTCCTGTCCAGGGCCCAGCTCCCCTCCCTCCCAGATCTGAGGTCCCCTAGCTCTCAGCCTTCCATTCTGAGAGTACCAGCCACACAATTTAACACTCAGCTGGCTCCTCTGTGCAAACAGGAAAGCTGTGGGTAGAAAGGCAAGAGTCTAGAGAGAGACCACCCCAGGGCTAGGCACCCAGCAGTCCCCCAAGAGAGTGGGCTGAAATCAATTCCTGGCTGCCCAGGCTGCCCACATCTTGCGAGCTAGAGAATCTCCCTCCCACCCAACATGCACACATATCCTTCTGCTGACCCAGCCTGGATTTCTACCAAAGAAAGCAAAGGAAATCATTTACCCCAACCACAGTGACACGCACAGACTCACATCCCACCGGCTGCCCTCGACATACAGGCCTGCTCTCGAGCCACCCGTACCTTCTCCACTTCCCTTTTTCACATCCCATTGGCGCCCTTAGATTCTTGCAGCAATCTGCACAATTGCTTTTGTGGGGAAAAAAAAAAAATCCTCAGGGTCACTTGAAGTTTAAAGGGGGCTCCTGTGCTCACTGCAATACCCACCTGTCTGCCCAACCCAGCCCCAATCTGCCCACCTGGCTTCAGATTTCCTGGGCATCAGCTATATGCCAGGCACTGTGCTAGATGCTCCAGATACAGCACTGGTCCTTTCAGTCAAGGTTCCGGCCCTTAAGAAGCCAGATAAGTCAAATATACAAACAACTGTAACAAATGGTTGTGAATTGTGATAAATATAATATAGAAAGTAAGTCAGGTGCTATGATGAATTATGGGGGACTTCCCAAGACTGGGAAGGCATTTGAGGAAGGTATAATTAAGTGAAGACCTTAAAAATAAGAAGGAGAAAAGCCAGGCCAGTAAAGGGCACTGGAAAAACACTCGTGGCAGGAAAGATAGCACAAGCAAAGGCCCTGGGGCAGGAGAGAGCTTAGGGTGTCCAAAGGGCAGAAATGATTCAGATGAGTCTGTCAGGGAGAATGCAGAGGAGACAGTGGTCCAGATAAGGCTGGGGAGGTCAGCTGTGGCCAGAATGGGAAGGGTCTGGTAGGCTGAGGGAAAGCTTTGAGATTTTAATCAAGTGTGATAGGGAGCTATCAAGAATTTTAGAGAAATGAGATGGTCCCATCAACAGTTTCTATATCATTCTTGCTGCTCTACTAAAATAGATCAGAGGAGGACAAGTGCAGACCTGGGGAGAGGGTTAGGTGGCTTGGCTTGGCTTGGGGCAGGTAGCCTGGGGCCGTAACAGTGGAGTCAGAGCACAGAGGGCAGACCTGAGATCAATTTTGTGAAAAGAACCAAAAGGACTTGCTCTTGGTGGAGTTGTGCCCCTGGTTTCCCATCTTCCTTCCTTCCTTCCTTCCTTCCTTCCTTCCTTCCTTCCTTCCTTCCTTCCTTCCTTCCTGCCTTCCTTCCTTCCTCCCTCCCTCCCTTCCTCCCTCCCTCTTTTCCATCTTCCTTCCTTCCTCCCTCCCTCCCTCCCTTCCTTCCTTTCTTTCTTTCTTGACTGAGATGGAGCTTCACTTTTGTTGCCCAGGCTGGAGAGCGATGGCACGATCTCGGCTCACGGCAACCTCCGCCTCCCGGGTTCAAGCAATTCCCAGCCTCAGCCTCCTGAGTAGCTGGGATTACAGGCGTGCGCCACCACGCCCAGCTAATTTTGTATTTTTAGTAGAGACGGGGTTTCTCCACGTTGGTCAGGCTGGTCTTGAACTCCCGACCTCAGGTGATCCACCTGCCTTGGCCTCCCAAAGTGCTGGGATTACAGGCGTGAGCCACCACGCCCGGCTAGGTTTCCCATCTTTAAAAGTGAGTAGATGGGCCAGGAGAAATGGCTCATGCCTGTAATCCCAGCACTTTGGGAGGCCAAGACGGGTGGATCACCTGAGGTCAGGAGTTTGAGACCAGCCTGGGCAACATGGTGAAACCCCATCTCTACTAAAAATATAAAAATTAGCCGGGCGTGGTGGCGCATGCCTGTAATCCCAGCTACTTGGGAGGCTGAGGCAGGAAAATAACTTGAACTCAGGAGGCGGAGGTTGCAGTGAGCCGAGATCACGTCATCGCACTCCAGCCTGGGCGAAAACAGCGAAACTCCGTCTCAAAAAATAAAAATAAGAATAAAAAAAGTGAGTAGATGATGGGTCATTCACTAAGATGGGAAGGCCTGGGGAGTGCCATCAGGGTTCTATTTTCATCCATATTAAGTTTTTTGTCACCCAGGACATCAAAAATCATCAGATGGGGGTTAGGTAGAGAGGCTGGGGCTGGAGATAAAATCTGCTATTTAAAACTATCAGAATGATGTACATTTAAGATCTGTATGTTTGCAAACTGATGCTTGATTTTTAAAATCATAAGAAAGAATGAAACGGGGAAGAGTTTGTAAATAGACCGGGGAGAGAAGCGGCTATGGACAGAGCCCTGGGGCCCTCCAACATTTGGAGCTGAGTGAAGTTGTCTGAAAAGAAGTCTAAGAAAAACGGCAGCCAAGGAGGGAAGAAAACCAGGAGAAGCCAAGGGAGGATACTGGTTCTTGAAGGAGAGTGTTCAAGGAGACCAGGAGAGGTGGAAGAAGACTTGCTTGTGGGGGCGTGGAGCTCACTGGAGAGCTTGGTTGAGGCTATTTCAGTGAAGGGGTAGGACCGAAGTCAGGGCAAGCCAGCTAAAGAACGGAAGAGCTGTGCTCCGAAGAAGCGAGTGCAGAAGGCTCTCCAGAGAAGTTTTGCTGTGAAGGGAAAAAGGTCTGAAGCTGGAGGGAATGAGGGAATAAGGCAAAAAGGGAGCTACAAAATTGGAGAGACAGGGTGCCAAAGCATATTTCTCATAAAGCTATGGACGATCCAGGGGGAAAGAAGCCACTTCTAACACCGGAGAGAGCAGGGGTAACTGCAGAAAGGGGGACAGGGAGAGGACCTTGGAGCCCAAGCGGAGGCAGGGCCAGCGGCAGGAATTGGGATGCTTTCTCCGCCTAACAGGAGGCAAGGGGGCAGGGGTGGCCGAATGCAGATGTGCGGGCTTCACTGCACACACTTTCGGATGCATGGCACCCCGGCCCGCGCCGCTCCCGGTAACCCCAGGGCACCTACTGCTGGCTCCAATCATGGCCAACTTGCCCCCACAGATTGGTACGTGATATGCCATCAACAGCAATGTTCTGCAAACAACCTGTGGGCACCTCTCACTATACATGCCAGGAACCGCCCGTATCTCATCGGGCCAAGCCCCCTGGCTCAAGCGCCGCGGGCCCCTCAACTGCTCTAAAGGAGCCCTCGTCCCTACCCCAGGGCAGTGGCTTCCCTCAGCCCCTCCCCCAAAGTAAGCCGTCCAACACGCCCGAACCCTTTGCGAGCCCGGCTCCCGCCAAGCCCGGGGCATCCCGTAAGACCCTAGTTGGCCCTTAGGAGAAAGCAGCTCCTCACCCTGCCAGGGGCCCTAAAGGGACCACCCGGACGCCCGGAGCCCAGAGCGGTCAGCACAGACTCTCCTGGCGTTCGGGCCATCACTGGGGAGCCTTCTGTCCTCTCCCCGGTGCCCACCCTCCCGGCAGTCCGAGTCGTCGCGGGGCGTCCGCGCCCGGCTTTGTCTGCGCCCACGGGGCGCGCCTGCCGGGCAGCCGGGAGGCTCCCCTCCCGCACGCAGCCCGGAGGTCCGTCCGGCACTCTACCCCCGGCGCCCGGCCCGGGCCGCGCAGCCCTAGCGCCGGGATCACCGCCACCCCGGCCCACACCACTGCTTTCCCCCGCGGGAGCCAGGGGGGCGCGGCGCCCCCCGCTCCCCGCGAGCCTCCCGGAACGCCCCGCACCCCCGCCCGAGCGCCCGAGCGCCGCGCTGGCCGCCCAAGCCCCGCGCCGGCCGAGCCCTCGGGGACCGCTCCGGGCCCCTCACCCTCTCGCTGCGGCCGCAGCCCCTGCCTGCGCCCGAGGGAGGCTGAGAGCCGGGGCCCGGGGCCGGAGAGCGGGCGCACCGTACCTTTCCCTGCTGAGCCGGGGAAGTAAGTCTGCGGCGAGCGGCGCACCGGTCTCGGCCTCCTCCTTCTCTCCTCCTCCGCCAGCCGCCTGGCTTCCTCCTCCAGCCGCCGCCGGGACTGTAGGGGCCCGAGCCAGCCGCCGCGGCCTGTGTGGGGCCCCGCTGCGCCTCGCGTCCCCTACCCACCCCGCTCCGGCCCGGCCCTCCGTTCCGCCTCTGGGCGGGGACGCGCCGAGCTCCTCCCCGGGCCCGCCCCGCCGGGAGCCGGGAGCCGGGAGCCGGGAGCCGGGAGCCAGGAAGCTGGAAGCCGCTGAAGCCGGAGACTGCTGGATTCCTGCCTCGGAAACCCAGGTCCCGCGCCCAGATCTGGGCCCGCACCTCCTCCCTCCCTATCAGGGGTCCCCCCTCCCGCAGGGGACCCACCGCAGGACAGGCAGCGACGTGTAGCATAGGGCGGCGGCAGAGGTCCAGAAGCCAGGAGGGTAGAGGTGGCCCTGGAGAAATGGGGTTTGATGCTCCCCTCCAAGAGGGAACCGCTTGGGGACAGGCTTCAGGACTGGGGCAAGTGAATTTCAGGTGAGGTTTCCTCTCAGCAGAAAAGGCCTTGTCATTGCCCAAGCTGTTCCGTCCCCTGGAAGCCTCTTCTCCCCACCCCACCCCACAAATCCCTATGCCCTCTTGGGGTTAAATGTCAGTCTACATGTCACACCCTCCTCTGTGAATCCTCCTGGGTCACCGAGGAGAGCGGAATATTTGTTAGCTCTCAGAATTGTATCTCCTGGATTTGAATTCTGCCCCTAGGTAGCCTTAGGTAAACTACTTAATCTCTTTGCTTCAGTTTCTTCACTTGTAAAATAGGGTTAATAAATAGTACCTACTTCAAAGAGTTTATTAAATAAGGCCAGCACGGTGGCTCATGCCTGTAATCCCCGCATTTTGGGAGGCCGAGGCAGGTGGATCTCCTGAGGTCAGGAGTTCAAGACCAGCCTGACCAATATGGTGAAACCCCGTTTCTACTAAAAATACAGAAATTAGCCGGGCGTAGTGGGGGGCTACCCGGGAGGCTGAAATAGGAAAATCGCTTGGACCCGGGAGGCGGAGGTTGCAGTGAGCCAAGATCACACCACTGCACTCTAGCCTGTGTGACAGAGCAAGACACCATCTCAAAAAATAAAAAATAAAAAATAGTTTGTTAAATAAAAATATTAATATGGACTTGATGGATTACAAATGATGGGAAACTATGCAAATTGGCTTGGTGTAAGCAGACAGGTAATTTATATGCTCACATAAAAGGTGGTCTGACTGATTCAGGTACCAAGAA
The DNA here is from genome assembly GCF_047675955.1 of Chlorocebus sabaeus. NCBI lineage: Eukaryota > Metazoa > Chordata > Mammalia > Primates > Cercopithecidae > Chlorocebus > Chlorocebus sabaeus. The sequence continues at coordinate 41,446,356 of NC_132905.1, read as the reverse complement.
GCACAAAATACATCAGCATTTGGTCTTCCTTCCCCTCTTTCATCTCTGTTCTTTGCAGTAGGAAGTTGGCTTCCAGCTGCTCTAGGCTCCATCCTCTCAGCCCAAGTCCTCATTTATTTCAGCAAAAAGCCAAGGTGACACCTAGTTGCCTTGGACTGGTTCACATATCATTCCAAACTAATCACTGAGGTTCTGATATTCAGATTAGTTGGGTCTGAGTCACACATCCATCCCTAGAGTCAATTCTTCCTAATTCATGTGGATGGAGAGTGAGGAAAGGTGATTTCAGGGCCCTGTTTACCCTTAGAAGGTGAACGGACCCAGAGCTGTGTGCCAAGAACACATTAAGTTCCCAAAAAGTATTGGGCATGGTTGAAGACCTTCATTACATTTCAGGGATGCCAGTACCTTTTGAACATCTTTGTATGTTAGGGGACCTTTCCAACCCCTCCCCACATGCCAAAGCCAGAAACACTCTTTCCCAGTCTCCTTTGCAGCTGAAGTGCTGGCAGCACCCAGGCCCTGCCAACAAGATGCACCCCTGAAAATTAGTGTATAGAAGTGAGCAATGCTGGGAACATCAAATAGAATGTATCTTTAAAAATAAAAATAAAAAAGAAGAGAAGCAAGCAATATGAGGAGGCAGGAGTCACCCAGAATCCATCAGGAGGAGGGTGGCAAGGATGGCACTGGAGGCTTTAAGGGCAGCAGTGGCAGAGATGCTGGAGTACTTGCCCCACTGAACTGAAGATGCACATCTCAGTTGCCCATTGCTACATAACAAGCTGCCCCAAATGTAGTGGTTTAAAACAACTTTTTTTTTTTCTTTTTGAGTCAGAATCTCACTCTGTTGTCCAGGCTGCATGCAGTGGCGCAATCTTGGCTCACTGCAACCTCCACCTCCTGGGTTCAAGTGATCCTCCTGCCTCAGCCTCCCAAGTAGCTGAGATTAAACCCAGCTAATTATTTTGTATTTTTAGTAGAGATGGAGTTTCACCATGTTGGTCAGGCTGGTCTCGAACTCCTGACCTCAGGTGATCCACCCGCCTCGGCCTCCCAGGCGTGAGCCACCATGCCCAGCTGAATGATTTCTTATTTCTCACTATTTGGGGGGTTTGCTGGACTCAATTGGACAGTTCTGCTGCATATGATGTTGACTGGGGACATTAGCTAGAAGCTTGACTGAAGCTGGAACAATCAAAATGGCCTGTTTCTCCATGGGACCTCTCCAGCAGGATAGCCTAGACTTCCTTAGCATGTGGTGGTTTGGCTTCCCAGAGGGTGAATATGGAAGCAACCAAACATCTTAAGACCTAGACTCAGAACTGCCAAGTCATGATTTCTACCACATTCTATGGCTGAAGAAAGTCATAAGGTCAGCCCATATTCAAGGGAAGGATAAATCAACTCCACCTCTTGATGGAAAGAGTGGAGTGTTGTACTCATTTGCTAGGGCTGCCATTACAAAATGCCACAGACTAGGGGACTTAAACAACTGAAATTTAGTTTCTCACCATTCTAGAGGGCATTAATCCAAGATTAAAGTGTAGGTGGGTTCCCTCTAGAAGGGAGAATCTGTTCCAGCCTCTCTCCTATCTTCTGGTAGTTTTCTGGCATTCTGGTGTTCATTGGCTTCACCTCCATGTCTGCCATCACCTTCCCATGAGCTCTCTCTCAAATCTCCTCTTTTGTTTTGTTTTGTTTTGTTTTGTTCTGTTTTGGGTTGTTTTGTTTTGTTTTTTGAGACAGAGTCTCGCTCTGTTGCCCAGGCTGGAGTGCAGTGGCAGGATCTTGGCTCACTCCAACATCCACCTCCCAGGTTCAAGTGATTCTTCCGCCTCAGCCTCCTGAGTAGCTGGGATTACAGGTGTGTGCCACCACACCTGGCTAATTTTTGTATTTTTAGTAGAGATGGAGTTTCACCATATTGGCCAGGCTGGTCTCAAACTCCTGACCTCGTGTCTCAGCCTCCAAAAGTGCTGGGATTACAAGCGTGAGCCACCGCGCCCAGCTCAAATCTCCTCTTCTTATAAGGACACCAGTCACATTGGATTAGGGCCCATCCTAATGACCTCATTTAACTTGATTACCTCTGTAAAAACCCCAGGGACTGAAAAACAAACTGTTTATCCTCTGCTCTCACACCCCAACAATCAATACAGAACACTTCTGTGACCAAACATGGGAGATTGCTCCCCAATAAGTAAGCAAGCAATTCTGCAGCAGACACCAGCTGGGCAATTTCTTTTTCTTTCTTTCTTTGATAGGGATTGTGTTGAATCTGTAGTTTGCCTTGAACAGTATGGTCATTTTAATGATATTGTATATTCTAATTTATCAGCGTGGGGTTTTTCATTTGTTTATGTCATCTAGGATTTTTTTCATCAGTGTTTCATAGTTCTCCTTCTAGAAGTCTTTCCTAGGTTAAAGATATTCCTCGGTATTTTTTTGTAGCTGTTGTAAATGGAATTTTTTTCTTGATTCGGTCTTTGGCTGGCTCATTATTGGTGTCTATAAACACTACTGATCTTTGTACATTAATTTTTGTATCCTGAAGCTTTACTGCTTCCTTTGTCAAATTTAAGAATTTTTGGTGGTGTCTTTAGGGCTCTTCAGGAATAATATTATATCATCATCAAACAGGGATAACTTGACTTCCTGTTTTCCAATTTGGATGCGTTTTATTTCTTTTTTCTGCCTGATTGCTCTGGCAAGGAATTCCAGCACTGTGTTGAATAAGAGTAGTGAAAGTTGGCATCCTTGTCTTGTTCTAGTTCTTACAGGAAATGCTTTCAACTTTCCCATATTAAATATGATGTTGTTGGGTACACATGGACACAAAATGGGAAGAGTAGACGTGGGACACTCTAAATTAGAGGAGGGACGATAGGGAGCAAGCGTTGGGAGATTACCTGTGGGGTACTATGTTTGCTACTTGGGCAACAGGATCATTAGAAGCCCAAACCTCAGCATCACAAAATATACCCACATAAAAAACCTGCACAGGTACCCCCTGAATATAAAATGTTTAAAAATAAGATAGAATTATTAAAAAATGAGATAGACTTTAGGTAATGCATATTTTAGACTTGCGATTGAGGTCTTTGCAAAAAGTGGGGAAAAAGTCTTCTTACTCATTTCCTTATGCACAAAACATGTCCTCAGAAATATTTCTACCAGCATCATTAAATGTATTTTCAAATTTCTCTATTTAGGGCCCTGTGCTAGTTGCTAAGGATGTAGGTAAAACAAGTGAACAAGAAAATCCTGTTCTGAAAGGTCTTCTGATTCTAGTGGGAGAAAGAAAAAGAGATTGATATTAATCAGCTGCCCTCTTGTAATAAGCAGAAGTACTAAAACATTCTTATAGATGAATGATACACAGGAGGATCTGAAAGGTTTCTATTTTTTAAAAAGTATGATGCTGGCTGGGGGTTTGTTATATATAATCTTTATTATGTTGAGGTGTATTTCTTCTATGCCTAGTTTGTTGAGGATTTTTATCATAAAGGGATGCTGAGTTTTATTGGATGCCTTTTCTGCATCTGTTGAGATGATCATACGGTTTTTGTTTCTAATTCTGTTGATGTGATATATCACGCTTACTGATTTTCATATGTTGAACTATCCTTCCGCCCTTGGGATAAATTCCACCTGATCATGGTGTAGTATCTTTTTAAGGTGCTGTTGGATTCCATTTTTTAGTGTCTTGTTGAGGATTCCCTCCTTATCTATGTTTTAGAATAGTTTCAAAAGAATGGGTATTAATTTTTTTATATGTTTAGTGTAATTTGGCTGTGAATCCTCCTCATCCTGGGATTTTTTTGTTGAGAGATTTTTTATTACTGATTTCAATCTCATTACCAATTTTTTGTCTGTTCAGGAATTCTCTTTTATCTTGGTTTAATCTTGGGAAACTGTGTTTTCAGGAATTTATCCATTTACTCTAGATTATCTAAGTTGTGAATACTTGTTTGTAATAGTCTTTAGTGACCTTTTGTACGTCTGTGGTATCAGTTGTAATGTCTCCTTTGTCATTTCTGATTGTGTTTATTTGGATCTTCTTTTTTTTTTTTTTTCTTCTTAGTCTAGCTAGTGGTTTGTCAGTTTTGTGTATCTTCAAAGAACTAATTTTTTTGTTTCATTGATCCTTTGTATTTTGGGGGGGGTTCTATTTTATTTATTTTTGTTCTGTTCCTTGTTATTTATATTTTTCTGCTAACTTTGTGTTTGGTTTGTTCTTTTCCTAGTTCCTTAAGGTGTGACGTTAGCTTGTAAATTTGTGGTCCTTTTACTTTTTTGATACAGGCTTTAATCTTAAGACTTCCCTCTTGGCACTGCTATTGCTGTATACCATAGGTTTTGGTATGTTGTGTTTTTATTTTCACTTGTTTCAAAAAACGTTTAATTTCCATCTTAATTTCTTTATTGACCTAGTGACTGTTCAGGAGCATGCTATTTAATTTCCATGTATTTATATAGTTTCCAAAGTTCCTCTTGCTGTTGATTTCTAGCTTTTCTCCACTGTAGCCTGAGAAGATACTCGATATGATTTTGATTTTTAAAAATTTAAGACTTGTTTTATGACCTAACTTGTAGTCAGTCTTAGAGAATGTTCCATGTGCTGATGAAAAGAATATATATTGGGTAGAATGCTTTGTAAATGTCCGTTATGTCCATTTGGTCTCAAGTCTAATTTAAGACCAATGTTTGTTAATTTTTGTCTTGATGATCTGTCTGGTGCTGTGAACAGGATGTTGAATTCCCCCACTATTATTGTGTGCTGTGTATCTCTTTTTTTCAGGTCTAGGAATATCGTATTTCTGAGTTTGGGTGCTTGATGTTGGATGTATATGTATTTGGGATTGTTACATCCTCTTGCTAAGTTGATCTCTTTATCATTATATAATGACCTTTTTTGTCTTTTTTTAAAACGATTTTTGTTATACAGTGTTTATCTAAGTATAGCTAGTCTTGCTTACTGTTGATTTTCATTTGTGTGGAATATCTTTATCCACCTCTTTATTTTTAGTTTATATGGGTCTTTATGGGTAAGATGAGTATCTTATAGGCAGCATATAGCTATGTTATGGTTTTTAAAAATTCATTCCGCCAATCTTTATCTTTTAAGTAGAGCATTTATTCTATTTACATTCAAGGTTAACATTGATATATGAGATTTTATTCCTGTTATATTGTTTTCAAGTTATTTTATGACTTCTTTTTTTCTATTTATTTATTTATTTATTTAATTATTATACTTTAAGTTCTAGGGTACATGTGTATCATGTGCAGGTTTGTTACATATGTATACTTGTGCCATGTTGGTGTGCTGCACCCATCAACTCATCATTTACATCAGGTATAACTCTTAATGCAATCCCTCCCCCCACCCCCCTCCCCATAATAGGCCCCGGTGTGTGATGTTCCCCTTTGACCAAGTGATCTCATTGTTCAGTTCCCACCTATGAGTGAGAACATGCGGTGTTTGGTTTTCTGTTCTTGTGATAGTTTGCTGAGAATGATGGTTTCCAGCTGCATCCATGTCCCTACAAAGGACACAAACTCATCCTTTTTTATGGCTGCATAGTATTCCATGGTATATATGTGCCACATTTTCTTAATCCAGTCTGTCACTGATGGACATTTGGGTTGATTCCAAGTCTTTGCTATTGTGAATAGTGCCACAGTGAACATACGTGTGCATGTGTCTTTATAGCGGCATGATTTATATAATCCTTTGGGTATATACCCAGTAATGGGATGGCTGGGTCATATGGTATTTCTAGTTCTAGATCCTTGAGGAATCACCATACTGTTTTCCATAGGTTGAACCAATTTATAATCCCACCAACAGTGTAAAAGTGTTCCTATTTCTCCACATCCTCTCCAGCACCTGTTGTTTCCTGACTTTTTAATGATTGCCATTCTAACTGGTGTGAGATGGTATCTCATTGTGGTTTTGATTTGCATTTCTCTGATGGCCAGTGATGATGAGCGTTTTTTCATGTGTCTGTTGGCTGTATGCATGTCTTCTTTTGAGAAATGTCTGTGCATCTCCTTTGCCCACTTTTTGATGGGGTTGTTTGTTTTTTTCATGTAAATTTGTTTGAGTTCTTTGTAGGTTCTGGATATTAGCCCTTTGACAGATGAGTAGATTGCAAAAATTTTCTCCCATTCTGTAGGTTGCCTGTTCACTCTGGTGGTAGTTTCTTTTGCTGTGCAGAAGCTCTTTAGTTTAATTAGATCCCATTTGTCAATTATGGCTTTTGTTGCTGTTGCTTTTGGTGTTTTAGACATGAAGTTGTTGCCCAGGCCTATGTCCTGAATGGTATTACCTAGGTTTTCTTCTAGGGTTTTTATGGTATTAGGTCTAACATTTAAGTCTCTAATCCATCTTGAATTAATTTTCATATAAGGAGTAAGGAAAGGATCCAGTTTCAGCTTTCGACTTATGGCTAGCCAATTTTCCCAGCACCATTTATTAAATAGGGAATCCTTTCCCCATTTCTTGTTTTTCTCAGGTTTGTCAAAGATCAGATGGCTGTAGATGTGTGGTATTATTTCTGAGGACTCTGTTCTGTTCCATTGATCTATCTCTCTGTTTTGGTACCAGTATCATGCTGTTTTGGTTACCGTAGCCTTGTAGTATAGTTTGAAGTCAGGTAGCGTGATGCCTCTAGCTTTGTTCTTTTGACTTAGGATTGTCTTGGCAATGCGGGGTCTTTTTTGCTTATCAAAAGGATACAAACTTCTGGCTGACAGTGTTTTTCTTTAAGCACTTTGTGAAGTTACCATCTCGTTCACTTCTGGCCTGCAAGGTTTCTGTTGGAAAGTCTGCTGTTAGTTTGATGCAGTTTCCTTCATAGGTGACTAAATACTTTACTCTCGCTAATTTTATGAACTTTAAAGCAGTTTTTTCCAATTCTGTGAAGAAAGTCATTGGAGCTTAATGGGGATGGCATTGAATCTATAAATTACCTTGGGCAGTATGGCCATTTTCTATTGATTCTTCCTATCCATGAGCATGGTATGTTCTTCCATTTGTTTGTGTCCTCTTTTATTTCATTGAGCAGTGGTTTGTAGTTCTCCTTGAAGAGTTCTTTTACATCCCTTGTAAGTTAGATTCCTAGGTATTTTATTATCTTTGAAGCAATTGTGAATGGAAGTTCATTCATGATTTGGCTCTCTGTCTGTTACTGGTGTATAAGAATGCTTGTGGGTTTTGCACATTAGTTTTGTATCCTGAGACTTTGCTGAAGTTGCTTATCAGCTTAAGGAGATTTTGGGCTGAGATGGTGGGGTTTTCTAAATATACAATCATGTCATCTGCAAACACGGACAATTTGACTTCTTCTTTTCCTAACCGAATACCCTTGATTTCTTTCTCTTGCCTGATTGCCCTAGCCAGAACTTCCAACACTATGTTGAATAGGAGTGGTGAGAGAGGGCATCCCTGTCTTGTGCCAGATTTCAAAGGGAATGCTTCCAGTTTTTGCCCATTCAGTATGATATTGGCTGTGAGTTTGTCATAAATAGCTCTTATTATTTTGAGATACGTTCCATCAATACCTAACTTCTTTTTTTCTTTATTTTTTCTCTGTCTTTGTGGTTTGATGAAATTCTGTCATGTTGCCGTTTTATATTTTTCCCTTGCTCCTTGTGTGATTGTTTTATACAAGCTGTGAATTTTATATCTTTTGTGTATTTTTGTGAATATCAACCTTTTGTTTCCGTGTTTAAGACCCTTTTGAGCATTTCCTGTAGGACTAGATTAGTGGTGACAAAGTCTCTTAGCATTTGCTTGTCTAGGGAAAACTTTAATTCTCCTTCATTTATGAAGCTTATCAAAAGGATACAAACTTCTGGCTGACAGTGTTTTTCTTTAAGCGCTTTGTGAAGGTACCATCTCGTTCACTTCTGGCCTGCAAGGTTTCTGTTGGAAAGTCTGCTGTTAGTTTGATGCAGTTTCCTTTATAGGTGACTAGATACTTTACTCTCACTAATTTTAAAATACTTTCACTTTTACTTCAGACCTTCTGAATATAATATGCCATGGTTAAGTCCTTTGTGCAACGTATTTTCCTGGGGATCACTGGGCCTCCTGTATCGGGATGTCTGACTCTTTTGATAAACTTGGGAAGTTTTCATTGATTATTTCGTTATATATATTTTCTAAAGTTTTGGTCTATCTACATCTGAAGGTGATATGGTTTGGATCTGTGTCCCCACTCAAATCTTATGTTGAACGTGGGGCCCCAATGTTGGAGGTGAGGCCTACTGGAAAATGATTGGATCACTGAGGCAGTTTCTCGTAAATGGCTTAGTATCATTTCCTTGGTGCTGTTCTTGTAATAGTGAGTGAGTGAGTTATTGTGAGATGTGGTTGATTGAAACTGTGTAGTGTGCATCTTCCTTGCCTCTTTCTCCTACTCCAGCCATGTGATGTGCCTCACTCCCCCTTTGCCTTCTGCTATGATTGGAGGCTTTCTAAAGCCTCCTTAGAAGCAGAAGCCACTGTGCTTTCTGTATATCCTGCAGAACTGTGAGTCAATTAAACCTCTTCTCTTTATAAATTATCCAGTCTCAGGCATTTCTTTATAGCAGTGCAAAAATGGACTAATAGAGGGTGATCTCAGGAATACCGATAATTCGTAAGTTCCATCACTCTGTGTAGTCCCAGACATCTTGAAGATGTTCATTCTTATTCTTTTTTTTTTTTTTTTTTTGTCTGATTGGATAATTCCAAAAGACCTGTCTTCAATTTCTGAGATTTGTTATTCTGATTATTTTATTATTAATGATTTCACTGTATTTTGTATTTCTTTCAATGACTTTTTTAGTTCCAGATTTTCTGCTTGCTTTTTCTTTAAAATATTGATCTCTCTGGTAAATTTCTCGGTTCTTATCCTGAATTGATTTTCTGATTTCTTTGTATTTGTTTCTAGATTTCTCTTGTGAAGGGGTGGCCTGCCCCTCTACACCTGTGGGTATATCTCGTCAGGTGGGACAAGAGACTGAGAAAAGAAATAAGACAGAGATAAAATATAGAGAAATGACAGTGGGCCCAGGAGACCGATACTCAGCATACCAAGGATGTGCACTGGCACCGGTCTCTGAGTTCCCTCAGTTTTTATTGATTATTATTTTCATTATCTCAGCAAGAGGAATGCGGTAGGAGAACAGGGTGATAACAGGGAGAAGGTCAGCAAGAAAACATGTGAACAAAAGAATCTATGTCATAATTAAGTTCAAGGGGAGGTACTATGCCTGGATGTGCATGTAGGCCAGATTTATGTTTCTCTCCACCCAAACATCTCAGTGGAGTAAAGAATAACAAAGCAGCATTGCTGCCAACATGTCTCGCCTCCTGCCATAGGGCAGTTTTTTCTCGTATCTCAGAACTGAACAAAGGTACAATCGGGTTTTATACTGAGACGTTCAGTTCCCAGGGGCAGGCAGGAGACAGTGGCCCTCCTCTATCTCAACTGCAAGAGGCTTTCCTCTTTTACTAATCCACCTCAGCACAGACCCTTTACAGGCGTCAGGCTGGGGGATGGTCAGGTCTTTCTAATTCCCTGAGGCCAATTTCAGACTATCACAAGGGGATAAACTTTGGACAATACCCAGCTTTTCAAGGCAGAGGTCCCTGCAGCTTTTCACAGTGCATTGTGCCCCTGGTTTATTGAGACTAGAGAATGGCGATGACTTTTATCAAGCGTACTGCTTGTAAACATTTTGTTAACAAGGCATGTCCTGTAGAGCCCTAGATCCCTTAAACTTTGATTTCATACAACACATATTTCTGTGAGCACAAGGTTGGGGCAAAGTGGCTGGGGCAAAGTTACAAATTAACAGCATTTAAGCAAAGCAATTTTTCATTTTTTTTCTTTTCCCTACACTCTTGTATCTCATTGAGCTTCTTTCAAATCAATATTTTGTATTCCTCATGTGGCATTTTGAGCAATTCTTTTTATATTAGGGTCTGTTGCTGAATGTATTAGCATGTTCTCGCATTGCTATAAAGAAATATCTGAAACTGGGTAATTTATAAGGAAAAGAAGTTTAATTGGCTCACAGTTTCGCAGACATTACAAGAAGAATAGTGACACCTGCTTCTGGAGGAGCCTCAGGAAGCTTCCAATCATGGCAGAAGGCCAAGGGGGAGCACACACATCACATGGTAAAAGCAGGAGCAAGACAACAAAGGGGAGGTGTTACACACTTTTAAATGAACAGAACTCATGAGAACTCACTCACTATTATGAGGACAGTACCAAGAGGGATGGTACTAAATTATTCGTGAGAAATCCAGTCCCATGATCCAGTTACCTCCCACCAGTCCCCACTTCCAACCTTGGGAATTACATTTCTATATGAAATTTGGGCAGGGACACACATCCAAACTATATCACTGGACAATTGTTGTGGTCCTTTGGTGATGTCATATTTCCCTGCTTTTTTATGTCTCCTGTGTCATTCTATTGATATGTACACATCTGGTGTTCCAATTTTTAAAAATTGCATTTGTAGAAAAATATGTTTTCCTAAGGATGTATATATGTTGTTGACTGCAGAAATTACTCTGGCTTTGATTTTGTGTGCCCATGGTAGTGTGATCTTTTTATGACTTCTTTGGCAGTACATAGGGTCAGTGGTTTCTGTGATTTCCTCAGTGGCTTAAGGTGCAGATACTAGTTGAAATTGTGCTGAAGTTTAGCTGGGGACTTGGACACCAGTGAACCAGTTTTTGGGCCCTAGCAGTGGCAGTAGTGGGGCAAGTGTGCCTGTTTTTAGGCCAGCAGCCTAAACTGAGGTCAAAAATTTGTGATCAATGAAGGCATAGAATTCTCCAGAAAAGTTAAAAGCACAAAATCATTATGTCTGTGAATATTAAATAAATTAATTAAAGCATTTTAAATGTTCTGTCTACATTTTATGCACTGAGGGAGGATAATATCAGAAAGAAGTTCAATTGCTTTTAATTAGTGTACACAGAAAAGAATGCATTCCTTCACATTTCAATTTCCCACTTGGAAATATCCCTCCAAATTTAATATTTGACACAGTTAATAGCTACGACTTGCAATCTCTTCACTGTAATATATATGGATATAATGAGTAAAAATAAAACTTTCAAGCCTTTAGTAAAGACGGGTGTCTACTAATTGATGTCTTCTTGGTTGGGATAGTCAGAAAAAAGTAAACAAAATAGAAACAAAAAATTTTCCTGTAGTATTATTAGGGTTTTTCAAAATTGGTAGCACACAATTTGTGATCAAGTCTCTCCAGCTATTTTTCTGCCTCCTAATTCAGCAGTGACACTTTCCCTGCCTATGCTTTCCCCCAGGGCAGCTGAGAATTAAATGTCTCAGAATTAACAATATGCTTGTCAGCAAGAGTTGTACTTTCAGCTGCACCCCACACTAAGTTTAATTTCTAGAGAATTGTTGATGCACTGCAGTAAATCAGTAACATTTGATGCTTATCTAGTTATTCTTCTGGCATTTGTGTATCTTAAAAAGATATGTTTATGAAATTAATTTTAGTGAAAAATGAGTTTTTATTTTCTAAATTTGTCATCTGACTTTTTGAGTTTGCCACTTATTGCTATTTGCCAATCAACCCCTCAAGTTGACACCCAAAATGCTTATAATTACTTTTGTTATTATGACCCATCATAGGTTTCACAAGGTTCCTCAATTAATATGGAATAAATATATGTTTAAAATGACACTTTGATTAATATAACAAAACAGTTTTTAAAAATAGATTTTATTCTTAAATCTACAGAAGGCAAAGTGAAAATATCACTCACTATTCAAATATTATTTATAAAATAAAGCCACTTTAAAAGTTAAATCTCGTGATGAAGGTAAAAAAATAAATTTTACCCAACTACTTTTTTCCCCTCAGTGGAACATATTCATTCTATACAAATAGTTCTTGGGTTCTTTTTTTCATTATATGCCTTATCTTTTCTTCAGATGTCTGAGCTAACCCCACGTATGTTATGATCAGCCTTTTTTTGCCTAGTACATTTAATGGTGTTATTTTCCCCATCATTATCCATGATTATGTCTACACTTTGAGACTCATGATATTCAGAACAGCCTAAAATTAAAGTCAGTAAAATGAGAGTGAACTTAATTTGCATTGTGTGTTCTCTGAGAATAGCTTTACCCTTAGCCCTAGGAATCTCTAGTTGTCACTTATCATATTGAGAGCTAAAGTGTGTTCAGATTTTATTTTTTTAGTGTATCAAATAAAACTCAATTATTTTTTGTACTCTGACCAAAGTGTAAGTAACTTCTATGAATTTTTTATTTATTTTATTTCTCCCAGTTTGTCATCCTGTTATTGCAAATTCCATGATTTTTTCATAATAAATTTACCAGAATCATTAGAAGAAATTAACGATGCACAGTTTAAAATTTGCATAAAAATAAAACACTTTTGATATATTGAAGACAAAAATCAGTTCAGTTGTGTCAATTGAGATATATTTTTTAAATATACGATAAAAATAATTTATTATTAAAAGTAATTATTTGTACACCTGTTCCATGGGGACCATGGTTCTTTCCTGTCCGGGCTCAGTAGCAATGCCCTTCAGGTTCTCATGGAGAAATATACCATTTGATAATTCAGAAAATCAAGTCCTTTTCAGTATGTGATGGCCACCTAACAGAGGGAAGGGCATGAATTAGAGAGGGTGAGCTCAATATCTATTGGTAGTGAGAGAAGAAAATACTAACATTATCAATGTTATTTTATCTAACTATTTACATCATCTCTTTTTGATGTATGGCTTATAACATGGAGTATACCAATAAAATTACATAAATATAGTTAATAAATCATTGTACACATATTATTAATCCATCCCCAACTATTCTGTTACTGGTAATGGAGTGTAATCCTAATATTTAGAGAACATTAAGTCATTCATTTAATGTGATCCTACTATTTCTGGTTCCAAATTGCTAGTAGAACCAAACTGTGCCAAGGGCGCCACTGTATGCTGGTAGGAGCTCTCTGTCGTTTGGTTCTTGCAGCTAAAATAAACGTGTTTTCTTACTAGATTAAACCTTTAAAAAACTAACAATTATTTAATTAACTATACAATGTATGTCTTATTTTATATATGTATCAGGTGGCTTTAAGGCAATTTTCTACCTCAGTCATCAGTCAGCCTAGCCTGATTATTAGCCAAGAATGCTAACTGTCAACATTTCTGCTTTGCCTTACGTATTTATATTTATGGGACAGTACAGTAATAAGTGTCCTTGAATATAGAGATAGACACACATCTTCATCTTGTAAGAATCTGAATGAAGGTGGTGGTTTTCTATTTCTCCATGTCATGAAGCTAAACTGTTCTTAGTTCTGGATTAAATTCAACTGATGAAATAATGATGCCCGAACCCAAGCTAAATAACATGAGACAGTAACTGCATCATTATTCTGTGAAACTTTACAAGATATTCTGGTATTGGAGATATTCTGAGAAAACTTTAGGGGAATTACCTTTACTATTGGAGACAGTATTTTTCTAGGCATTTGAGAGTATCCCTGCAGTAAGTGATGTCTCAGGAAAAGAATCAACATGTGATTATTTAGGTGCAAGTTCATGGTTGTCAAGCAATGACTAAAGTGGCAATTTTTTTCTTGATAATTAAGAGGTGGCACTCCTGTACTGAGAGGAAGAGAGTCTCATAAAATATTTCTGGGATGAAAAATAAACTTGGAGAAAATCAGCATCATTTTTAGGTAGAAGAATTAGATTATTGGTAAACACAATATAATCTTTAAGGGGCAATAAAGCCCCTTAAGTATGTTCATTTTAATTCTCAGATACTGAAAATATTTCACAGTTCATGGCAAAGGAAATATAAGGTTTCAGATGAAATCAAGATTGAGAATCAGCTGATTGAAAATAAGGATATTATCATTAATTATTATAGTGCATTCAGTAGAATTACCAAGTCCAAAATCACAAGAGAGTGATGAAGAAATGAGATGTATCAAAGTGATGGGATGTGAGAAACAGTCAACTGGATATTAGCATTTGTTTATTGGTGATTCTTTCCTATTAGAATAAATTTTTATTTAATTTAACTGAGCAAATACCATTGAGCAATTTTGTATGTTCCTTACCATTCTAGATGCTTAATATAGAATGCAGAAATTTAAACAACAAGGATATGATTTCTAAAAAGAGAGGCATAGGTGTAATAGAAGTTTAGAAATTGTGCATCTACACAGGCATAATTATGAATGTGTTGATGCTTTACATATATAAGTTATTTGGTATAGAAAACAGTACAGAGATTGGATTATGCAGAATTTATATGAGATAGAGTTAACCAAGAAGAAGTGGGTAGAATTAAAATAATGATGTGATCATTTTGGACACTAAGGAACAAACATTGATAATGTGAGATCCATTGTTTTGTTCCCAGATATATGAAATATGTTTATTTTTGTCATTAATATGAACACACTTTTCACTTCAGTTATGCTTAAAAAAATTTTTTTTTTTTTTTTCTGAATCTGCCATTGGACTTTCAGCCAACACCTTTTTGCTTTTCTTCCACATCTTCACACTCCTTCAGGATTACAAACCTAAACCATATGACTTGATCAGCTGTCACTTGGCCTTCATTCAGGTGGTGATGATCCTCACTGTAGTGGATGTTTTGCCTCCAGATATGCTTGAATCACTGCATTTTGGGAATAACTTCAAATGCAAGTCCTTGATCTACATAAACAAAGTGACGAGGGGCCCGTGTATCTGTACCACCTGTACCATCTGTACCACCTGTCTCCTGAGTATACACCAGGCCAGCACAATCAGCCTCAGCAATTTCTGGTTGGCAAGCTTTAAACATAAATTTACAAATAACATTGTCAGTGTCCTCTTTTTTCTTTTCTTTTTCTTTTTTTTTGTTCCCTCAATTTGTCTTTCAGTAGCAACATAATATTCTTCACTGTGGCTTCTTCCATTGTGACTCAGACCAGTCTACTTAAGGTCAGCAAATACTGCTCACCTTCTCCCATGAAGCCCATCATGTGAGGAGTGTTTTTTATTCTGACATTATCCAGGGATGTCTTCCTTGTAGGATTATGCTGCTCTCAAGTGCATACATGGTGATCTTTTTGTCCAAGTATCAGAGGTGATCCCAGCATCTTCACAGTACCAGCAACTCCCCAAGATCCTCACCAGAGAAAAGGGTTACCCAGATCATCCTGCTACTGGTGAATTGCTCTGTGGTCATGTACTGGCTGAACCTTATCATCTCATCTTCTTCAGCCCTGTTATGGACGTATAACCCAGTCATCCTGAGCATCCAGAACCTTGTAGGCAATGTCTATGCCACTCTTGTTCCACTGGTACAAATCAGCTCTGATAAAAGAATGGTTAATATTCTCCAGAAAATGGGATTAACGTGCTATAAATTTTTAATGTGTTGGTGATGAAAAATATTTCTAAAAAGTAGACTCATTCTATAGTTGAATTGTTCGAGTCGCCCCAAATTTAGCTTATTGAGTTTAAACAAAATGCATGGAATTACACTTTTATTATATTTTTATGCTTCTGAAACTGAAGCATCTAAGGACTATGTAGTTTCTTCAGTTCAATGTCCATCATAGATTGACATTTCAATATCAAGCCTTTTATACTTTTATTTTTATGTTAACTTTGTACAAGAAAATGTTCCTCTCTTTTTGAAGTATACTCTTAAAAAATCTTTAGGTGATCAAATCTCTCAATGTTTTTACTTTTGAAAATATTTTACTTACTCTGTTTATGAATGATACTTTATCTAAATATTCAATTCTAGCTTTTAAGCCATGCTTGCTCATTTTAACCTCCCTGACTAAAAAAAAATTATGTCAATTTGGATTTTAAATTTAATCTAGAATTTATTTTAAAGAGTTTTAAATGAAATTTATATGTGGCTAGATACTGTTTTGGTTATACTTGATAGTTTCCCACCTCTATTGGCATATTATTGACAAAAATTTTATATATTTAGGGTGCACAATATGATGTTTTGAGATATACACACATGCACGCAGACACACAAACACACACACACATTGTAAAATTACCAAAATCAAGCTCAATGGCATGTCAATTACTTCTCATACTCACTAGGGTTTTTTTGGTGTATGGTGAGAACATTTGAGATCTACTTCATTAATATAATTTACTTATGCATTATTATTAATATAGCCTCTATGCTGTATGCACATATTTATATTAATTTATCTTTTGTTATTATTGGAGACAGTTGTCCATCTTTGTTCCCCAAGCTGGAGTGCAGTGGCATTATCATAGCTCACTGAAACCTCAAACTCTTGGGTTCAAATCATTCTCCCACCTCGGCCTCAAAAGTAGTTAGAACTACAGGGGTGCACCACCATGCCAAGCTAATTTGTAGGAACATGGTCTTGCTATGTTACCCAGGCTGGTCTTGAACTCCTGGCCTCAAGCAATCCTCCTGCCTTAGCCTCCCAAAATACAGGGATTATAGGCATGAGCTACATGCCTAGCTTTATGACATTTTCTTTATTCAGTTATGTGTTGATGGACATTTTTGTTGTTTTCATATCTTGTCTATTGTGAATAATGCTTCAGGAAACATAGGAGTGAAGATATCTCTTCAATATGTGATTTTCTGTTCTTTGGATATTTAACCAGAGGTGGGATTCCTGAATCATATGATAGTTTTATTTTTAATGTTTTGATGAATCTTCATGCTGTTTTCCTTAATGGCTTTACCAATTTACATTCCCAGTGACAGTGTACAAGGTCCCTTTTCTCTCCACCATTGATAAAATTTGTTTTGTTTTGAATTTTTAATAAACATTACCCTAACATGTGTTTGAGGTGCTATCTCATTTTGGTTTTGATTTGCATTTTTCTGATGATTATTAATGGCTTCTTTGAAAAAGGATCTATTTAGATTAGTTAGCTACTTTTAAAAATAATGTGTTATTTTTATTGTTATTTTTATTTTGAGGCGGTTACATTTTATGAATTTCTTACAGATTTTGAATACTAACCCTTTATCTGATATTTGGCTTACAAGTATTTTTCTCCGATTCTGTGGATTGCCTTTTAAATTGATTGACTGTCTTTTGCTCTGCAGTAGACACTTTTTAGTTTGATGTAGTCTCACTTTTTTTTCTCCCTGGGCTTTTAGTGTCAAATACAAAAAATAATTATTGCCGCAAACAATGCCAAAGAATTTTCCCCAATGTTGTCTTCCAAAAGTTTTATGGTTTCAGGTCCAATATTTAAGTCTTTAATTCCTTGTAAGTTAATTTTTGCATATTCTGTAAAAGATGGGTAATATTTTTTTGCATGTGTATATCCAGTTTTCCCATCACCATTTATTGAACAGTTTATTCTTTCTTCACTGTGTATTTGTATGTCTTTGTTGAAAATTAGTTGACTGTATTCAGATGGATATTTCTGAGCTCTCTCTTCAGTTTCATTGGTCTATGTGTCTGTGTTAATGCCCATATCATGCTATTTTGATGACTATAGCTTTGTTGTATCATTTGAAATTAAGAAGTTTGATGCCTTCAGCTTTGTTCTTGCTCAAAATTCTTTGGTTAGTTTGGGTCTTTTCTAATTCCACACAAACTTCAGAAATTTTTTATTTTTCTGGAAAATGATATTTTAATTTTGATAGAGATTGCTTTAATTTTTTATTATTATTATTTTTATTTATTTATATATTTATTTTGAGATGGAGTCTCACTCTGTTGCCCAGGGCCCGGGCTGGAGTGCAGTGAGGTGATCTTGGCTCACTGCAACCTCCATCTTCCTGGTTCAAGCAATTCCCCTGCCTCAGTCTCCTGAGTAGCTGGGATTACAGGCTCACACCACCATGCCTGGCTAACTCTTTTTGTATTTTTAGTAGAGATGGGGTTTCACCATGTTGGCCAGACTGGTCATGAACTCCTGACCTCAAGCAATCCACCTGCCTCAGCCTCCCAAAGTGCTAGGATTACAGGTGTGAGCCACCACACCCAGTGAGATTGCTTTAAATCTTTATATCACTTTTAGTGGTATGAATGTTTTAATATTAATTTATCCAATCCATGAACACTAAGTTCTTTTTGGTCTCTTCTATAATTGCCTTTACCACTATTTTAGAGTTTTTATTGTACAAATCTTTTGCCATCTTAGTTGTATTTATAAGTATTATTTTTGATGTTATGGCAAATGGCATTTTCTTAATTTTTCCCATATATTTTGTTGTAAGTGTATAGAAATGCAATTTATTGTTTTGTACATTGATACAGTATCCTGCAACATTACTGAATTAATTTATTAGTTTTAAAAGATTTTTTCCTGTAATGGTGAGCACACAGGACTGTGTTTACACATAAATTAATATTCTGTTAACATATCACAATGCCTAAAAGTGTGCTCTGTTGTATTTCTGCGGTAACAAATTTAGTGGCATCTTTTAGTCCTAATATTTTTTTTCCTTTAAAATACTTTTGTGTGGCATTTTATGATAGTGTGTCCTTTGGTTACTTTTCAGTTGTGCTACACATTTATTTCCAGGCAGAGTTAGTCAAGCTTTCTAATAAAGTTATTTAATACCTTTATGTGCATTTAGTTGTTGTAAGCCAAAACAGTAGACTTTAATGATAGTTTTAAAGTTACCAAGTAAGATTGAAAATATGTCAATTAGTCACTGCTCAAGAATCCCTGGGTTCCTCATTTTAAACTCTTATGTATGATGTCTCTATATGTGTGTGTGTGTGTGTGTGTGTGTTTGTGTGTAATGGCTTAGCATCTTACCTAACATATTGTATGCACTAACCAAGTACTAATTTGTTGTAAGTGTATAGAAATGCAATTTATTGTTTTGTACATTGATATAGTATCCTGCAACATTACTGAATTAATTTATTAGTTTTAAAAGTTTTTTTCCTGTAATGTTGAGCACACAGGACTGTGTTTACACATAAATTAATATTCTGTTAACATATCACAATGCCTAAAGTGTCCTCTTTTGAGAAATGTCTATTCATATCCTTTGCCCACTTTTTGATGGGGTTGTTTCTTTCTTGTAAATTTGTTTGAGTTCTTCGTAGGTTCTGGATATTAGCCCTTTGTCAGATGAGTAGATTGCAAAAATTTTCTCCCATTCTGTAGGTTGCCTGTTCACTCTGATGGTAGTTTCTTTTGCTGTGCAGAAGCTCTTTAGTTTAATTAGATCCCATTTGTCAATTATGGTTTTTGTTGCCGTTGCTTTTGGTGTTTTAGACATGAAGTCCTTGCCCATGCCTATGTCCTGAATGGTATTACCTAGGTTTTCTTCTAGGGGTTTTATGGTTTTAGGTCTAACATTTAAGTCTCTAATCCATCTTGAATTAATTTTCATATAAGGAGTAAGGAAAGGATCCGGTTTCAGCTTTCTACTTATGGCTAGCCAATTTTCCCAGCACCATTTATTAAATAGGGAATCCTTTCCCCATTTCCTGGTTTTGTCAAAACTCAGATGGTGGTAGATGTGTGGTATTATTTCTGAGGACTCTGTTATGTTCCATTGGTCTATCTCTCTGTTTTGGTACCAGTACCATGCTGTTTTGGTTACTGTAGTATAGTTTGAAGTCAGGTAGCGTGATGCCTCCAGCTTTGTTCTTTTGGCTTAGGATTGTCTTGGCAATGCGGGCTCTTTTTTGGTTCCAAATGAATTTTAAAGTAGTTTTTTACAATTCTGTGCAGAAAGTCACTGGTAGCTTAATGGGGATGGCATTGAATCTATAAATCACCTTGGGCAGTATGGCCATTTTCAAGATATTGATTTTTTCTATCCATGAGCATGGTATGTTCTTCCATTTGTTTGTGTCCTCTTTTATTTCATTGAGCAGTGGTTTTTAGTTCTCCTTGAAGAGGTCCTTCACATCCCTTGTAAGTTAGATTCCTAGGTATTTTATTATCTTTGAAGCAATTGTGAATGGAAGTTCATTCATGATTTGGCTCTCTGTCTGTTACTAGTGTATAAGAATGCTTGTGATTTTTGCACATTGATTTTGTATCCTGAGACTTTGCCGAAGTTGCTTATCAGCTTAAGGAGATTTTGGGCTGAGACGATGGAGTTTTCTAAATACACAATCACATTATCTCCAAAGAGAGACAATATGACTTCCTCTCTTCCTATTTGAATACGCTTTATTTCTTTCTCTTGCCTGATTGCCCTAGCCAGAATTTCCAATACTATGTTAAATAGGAGTGGTAAGAGAGGTCATCCTTGTCTTGTACCAGTTTTCAAAGAGAATGCTTACAGCTTTTGCCCATTCAGTATGATATTGGTTGTGGGTTTGTCATCAATAGCTCTTTATTTATTTATTTATTTATTTTAATTTATTTATTATTATTAAACTTTAAGTTGTAGGGTACATGTGCACAACGTGCAGGTTTGCTACATATGTATACTTGTGCCATGTTGGTGTGCTGCACCCATCAACTCGTCATTTACATCTGGTATAACTCCCAATGCAATCCCTTCCCCCTCCCCCCTCCCCATGATAGGCCCCGGTGTGTGATGTTCCCCTTCCCGAGTCCAAGTGATCTCATTGTTCAGTTCCCGCCTATGAGTGAGAACATGCGGTGTTTGGTTTTCTGTTCTTGTGATAGTTTGCTAAGAATGATGGTTTCCAGCTGCATCCATGTCCCTACAAAGGACACAAACTCATCCTTTTTATGGCTGCATAGTATTCCATGGTGTATATGTGCCACATTTTCTTAATCCAATCTGTCACTGATGGACATTTGGGTTGATTCCAAGTCTTTGCTATTGTGAATAGTGCCGCAATAAACATACGTGTGCATGTGTCTTTATAGCAGCATAATTTATAATCCTTTGGGTATATACCCAGTAATGGGATGGCTGGGTCATATGGTACATCTAGTTCTAGATCCTTGAGGAATCGCCATACTGTTTTCCATAATGGTTGAACTAGTTTACAATCCCACCAACAGTGTAAAAGTGTTCCTATTTCTCCACATCCTCTCCAGCACCTGTTGTTTCCTGACTTTTGAATGATCGCCATTCTAACTGGTGTGAGATGGTATCTCATTGTGGTTTTGATTTGCATTTCTCTGATGGCCAGTGATGATGAGCATTTTTTCATGTGTCTGTTGGCTGTATGAATGTCTTCTTTTGAGAAATGTCTGTTCATATCCTTTGCCCACTTTTGGATGGGGTTGTTTGTTTTTTTCTTGTAAATTTGTTTGAGTTCTTTGTAGGTTCTGGATATTAGCCCTTTGTCAGATGAGTAGATTGCAAAAATTTTCTCCCATTCTGTAGGTTGCCTGTTCACTCTGATGGTAGTTTCTTTTGCTGTGCAGAAGCTCTTTAGTTTGATGAGATCCCATTTGTCAATTTTGGCTTTTGCTGCCGTTGCTTTTGGTGTTTTAGACATGAAGTCTTTGCCCATGCCTATGTCCTGAATGGTACTACCTAGGTTTTCCTCTAGGATTTTTATGGTATTAGGTCTAACATTTAAGTCTCTAATCCATCTTGAATTAATTTTCGTATAAGGAGTAAGGAAAGGATCCAGTTTCAGCTTTCTATTTATGGCTAGCCAATTTTCCCAGCACCATTTATTAAATAGGGAATCCTTTCCCCATTTCTTGTTTCTCTCAGGTTTGTCAAAGATCAGATGGCTGTAGATGTGTGGTATTATTTCTGAGGACTCTGTTCTGTTCCATTGGTCTATATCTCTGTTTTGGTACCAGTACCATGCTGTTTTGGTTACTGTAGCCTTGTAGTATAGTTTGAAGTCAGGTAGCGTGATGCCTCCAGCTTTGTTCTTTTGACTTAGGATTGTCTTGGAGATGCGGGCTCTTTTTTGGTTCCATATGAACTTTAAAGCAGTTTTTTCCAATTCTGTGAAGAAGCTCATTGGTAGCTTGATGGGGATGGCATTGAATCTATAAATTACCTTGGGCAGTATGGCCATTTTCACGATATTGATTCTTCCTATCCATGAGCATGGTATGTTCTTCCATTTGTTTGTGTCCTCTTTTATTTCACTGAGCAGTGGTTTGTAGTTCTCCTTGAAGAGGTCCTTTACATCCCTTGTAAGTTGGATTCCTAGGTATTTTATTCTCTTTGAAGCAATTGTGAATGGAAGTTCATTCCTGATTTGGCTCTCTGTTTGACTGTTCCTGGTGTATAAGAATGCTTGTGATTTTTGCACATTAATTTTGTATCCTGAGACTTTGCTGAAGTTGCTTATCAGCTTAAGGAGATTTTGGGCTGAGACAATGGGGTTTTCTAAATATACAATCATGTCATCTGCAAACAGGGACAATTTGACTTCTTCTTTTCCTAACTGAATCCCCTTGATTTCTTTCTCTTGCCTGATTGCCCTAGCCAGAACCTCCAACACTATGTTGAATAGGAGTGGTGAGAGAGGGCATCCCTGTCTTGTGCCAGTTTTCAAAGGGAATTTTTCCAGTTTTTGCCCATTCAGTATGATATTGGCTGTGGGTTTGTCATAAATACCTCTTATTATTTTGAGGTACATTCCATCAATACCGAATTTATTGAGCGTTTTTAGCATGAAGGGCTGTTGAATTTTGTCAAAAGCCTTTTCTGCATCTATTGAGATAATCATGTGGTTCTTGTCTTTGGTTCTGTTTATATGCTGGATTATGTTTATTGATTTGCGAATGTTGAACCAGCCTTGCATCCCAGGGATGAAGCCCACTTGATCATGGTGGATAAGCTTTTTGATGTGCTGCTGAATCCGGTTTGCCAGTATTTTATTGAGGATTTTTGCATCGATGTTCATCAGGGATATTGGTCTAAAATTCTCTTTTTTTGTTGTGTCTCTGCCAGGCTTTGGTATCAGGATGATGTTGGCCTCATAAAATGAGTTAGGGAGGATTCCCTCTTTTTCTATTGATTGGAATAGTTTCAGAAGGAATGGTACCAGCTCCTCCTTGTACCTCTGGTAGAATTCAGCTGTGAATCCATCTGGTCCTGGACTTTTTTTGGTTGGTAGGCTATTAATTATTGCCTCAATTTCAGAGTCTGCTATTGGTCTATTAAGGGATTCAACTTCTTCCTGGTTTAGTCTTGGAAGAGTGTAAGTGTCCAGGAAATTATCCATTTCTTCTAGATTTTCCAGTTTATTTGCGTAGAGGTGTTTATAGTATTCTCTGATGGTAGTTTGTATTTCTGTGGGGTCGGTGGTGATATCCCCTTTATCATTTTTAATTGCGTCGATTTGATTCTTCTCTCTTTTCTTCTTTATTAGTCTTGCTAGTGGTCTGTCAATTTTGTTGATCTTTTCAAAAAACCAACTCCTGGATTCATTGATTTTTTGGAGGGTTTTTTGTGTCTCTATCTCCTTCAGTTCTGCCCTGATCTTAGTTATTTCTTGCCTTCTGCTAGCTTTCGAATGTGTTTGCTCTTGCTTCTCTAGTTCTTTTAATTGCGATGTTAGAGTGTCAATTTTAGATCTTTCCTGCTTTCTCTTGTGGGCATTTAGTGCTATAAATTTCCCTCTACACACTGCTTTAAATGTGTCCCAGAGATTCTGGTATGTTGTATCTTTGTTCTCATTGGTTTCAAAGAACATCTTTATTTCTGCCTTCCTTTCGTTATGTACCCAGTAGTCATTCAGGAGCAGGTTGTTCAGTTTCCATGTAGTTGAGCGGTTTTGATTGAGTTTCTTAGTCCTGAGTTCTAGTTTGATTGCACTGTGGTCTGAGAGACAGTTTGTTATAATTTCTGTTCTTGTACATTTGCTGAGGAGTGCTTTACTTCCAATTACGTGGTCAATTTTGGAGTAAGTACGATGTGGTGCTGAGAAGAATGTATATTCTGTTGATTTGGGGTGGAGAGTTCTATAGATGTCTATTAGGTCTGCTTGCTGCAGAGATGAGTTCAATTCCTGGATATCCTTGTTAACTTTCTGTCTCGTTGATCTGTCTAATGTTGACAGTGGAGTGTTGAAGTCTCCCATTATTATTGTATGGGAGTCTAAGTCTCTTTGTAAGTCTCTAAGGACTTGCTTTATGAATCTGGGTGCTCCTGTATTGGGTGCATATATATTTAGGATAGTTAGCTCTTCCTGTTGAATTGATCCCTTTACCATTATGTAATGGCCTTCTTTGTCTCTTTTGATCTTTGATGGTTTAAAGTCTGTTTTATCAGAGACTAGTATTGCAACCCCCGCTTTTTTTTGTTCTTGATTTGCTTGGTAGATCTTCCTCCATCCCTTTATTTTGAGTCTATGTATGTCTCTGCGTGTGAGATGGGTCTCCTGAATACAGCAGACTGATGGGTCTTGACTCTTTATCCAGTTTGCCAGTCTGTGTCTTTTAATTGGAGCATTTAGTCCATTTACATTTAAGGTTAAGATTGTTATGTGTGAACTTGATCCTGCCATTATGATATTAACTGGTTATTTTGCTCGTTAGTTGATGCAGTTTCTTCCTAGCCTTGATGGTCTTTACATTTTGGCATGTTTTTGCAATGGCTGGTACCGGTTGTTCCTTTCCATGTTTAGTGCTTCCTTCAGGGTCTCTTGTAAGGCAGGCCTAGTGGTGACAAAATCTCTAAGCATTTGCTTATCTGTAAAGGATTTTATTTCTCCTTCACTTATGAAACTTAGTTTGGCTGGATATAAAATTCTGGGTTTAAAATTCTTTTCTTTAAGAATGTTGAATATTGGCCCCCACTCTCTTCTGGCTTGAAGAGTTTCTGCCGAGAGATCTGCTGTTAGCCTGATGGGCTTCCCTTTGTGGGTAACCCGACCTTTCTCTCTGGCTGCCCTTAAGATTTTTTCCTTCATTTCAACTTTGGTGAATCTGGCAATTATGTGTCTTGGAGTTGCTCTTCTCGAGGAGTATCTTTGTGGCGTTCTCTGTATTTCCTGGATTTGAATGTTGGCCTGCCCTACTAGGTTGGGGAAGTTCTCCTGGATGATATCCTGAAGAGTGTTTTCCAACTTGGTTCCATTTTCCCCCTCACTTTCAGGCACCCCAATCAGACGTAGATTTGGTCTTTTTACATAATCCCATACTTCTTGCAGGCTTTGTTCATTTCTTTTTCTTCTTTTTTCTTTTGGTTTCTCTTCTCACTTCATTTCATTCATTTGATCTTCAGTCGCTGACATTCTTTCTTCCAGTTGATCGAGTCGGTTACTGAAGCTTGTGCATTTGTCACGTATTTCTCGTGTCATGGTTTTCGTCTCTTTCATTTCGTTTATGAGCTTCTCTGCATTAATTACTCTAGCCATCAATTCTTCCACTTTTTTTTCAAGATTTTTAGTTTCTTTGCGCTGGGTACGTAATTCCTCCTTTAGCTCTGAGAAATTTGATGGACTGAAGCCTTCTTCTCTCATCTCGTCGAAGTCATTCTCCGTCCAGCTTTGATCCGTTGCTGGCGATGATCTGCGCTCCTTTGCCGGGGGAGATGCGCTCTTATTTTTTGAATTTCCAGCTTTTCTGCCCTGCTTTTTCCCCATCTTTGTGGTTTTATCTGCCTCTGGTCTTTGATGATGGTGATGTACTGATGGGGTTTTGGTGTAGGTGTCCTTCCTGTTTGATAGTTTTCCTTCTAACAGTCAGGACCCTCAGCTGTAGGTCTGTTGGAGATTGCTTGAGGTCCACTCCAGACCCTGTTTGCCTGGGTATCAGCAGCAGAGGCTGCAGAAGATAGAATATTTCTGAACAGCGAGTGTACCTGTCTGATTCTTGCTTTGGAAGCTTCCTCTCAGGGGTGTACTCCACCCTGTGAGGTGTGGGGTGTCAGACTGCCCCTAGTGGGGGATGTCTCCCAGTTAGGCTACTCAGGGGTCAGGGACCCACTTGAGCAGGGAGTCTGTCCCTTCTCAGATCTCAACCTCCGTGTTGGGAGATCCACTGCTGTCTTCAAAGCTGTCAGACAGAGTCGTTTGCTTCTGCAGAGCTGCTGCGTTTGTTATTGTTTACTGTGCCCTGTCCCCAGAGGTGGAGTCTACAGAGACAGGCAGGTTTCCTTGAGCTGCTGTGAGCTCCACCCAGTTCGAGCTTCCCAGCAGCTTTGTTTACCTACTTAAGCCTCAGCAATGGCGGGCGCCCCTCCCCCAGCCTCGCTGATGCCTTGCCGGTAGATCACAGACTGCTGTGCTAGCAATGAGGGAGGCTCCGTGGGTGTGGGACCCTCCCAGCCAGGTGTGGGATATGATCTCCTGGTGTGCCTGTTTGCTTAAAGCGCAGTATTGGGGTGGGAGTTACCCAATTTTCCAGGTGTTGTGTGTCTCAGTTCCCCTGGCTAGGAAAAGGGATTCCCTTCCCCCTTGCGCTTTCCAGGTGAGGCAATGCCTCGCCCTGCTTCAGCTCTCGCTGGTCGGGCTGCAGCAGCTGACCAGCACCGATCGTCTGGCACTCCCCAGTGAGATGAACCCAGTACCTCAGTTGAAAATGCAGAAATCACTGGTCTTCTGTGTCGCTCGCGCTGGGAGTTGGAGACTGGAGCTGTTCTTATTCGGCCATCATCAATAGCTCTTATTATTTTGAGATATGTTCCATCAATACCTATTTTATTGAGATATTTTAGCATGAGGAGGTGTCAGATTTTATCGAAGGTCTTTTCTGCATCTATTGTGATAATCATGTGGTTTTTGTCATTGTTTCTGTTTATGTGATTGATTACATTTATTGATTTGTGTATGTTGAAGCAGTCTTGCCTCCCTGGGATAAAGCTGACTTGATTGTGGTGGATAAGCTTTTTGATGTGCTGCTGTATTTGGTTTGCAGTATTTTATTGAGGATTTTTGCATCAATGTTCATCAGGAATATTGGCCTGAAATTTTCTGTTTTTGTTGTATCTCTGCCAGGTTTTCATATCAGGATCATGCTGGCCTCATAAAATGAGTTAGTGAGGAGTCCCTGTTTTTCTATTATTTGGAATAGTTTCAGAAGGGATGATATCAGTTCTCATTTTTACCTCTGGTAGAATTCGGCTGTGAATCCATCTGGTGCTGGTTTTTTTTGTTTGGTAGGCTATAAATTACTGCCTCAATATCAGAACTTGTTATTGTTCTATTCAGGGATTCGACTTCTTCCTGATTTAGTCTTGAGAGGGTGTATATGTCCAGGAATTTACCAGTTTCTTCTAGATTTTCTAATTTATTTATGTAGAGATGTTTGTAGTATTCTCTGATGATAGTATGTATTTCTGTGGAATCACTGGTTTTATCCCCTTTATCATTTTTTTTATTGTGTCTATTTGATTATTCTCTCTTTCTTCTTTATTAGTCTGGATAGTGTTCTATCTATTTTGTTAATCTTATCAAAAAATCAGCCCCTGGATTCGTTGATTTTTTGAAGGGTTTTTTCATGTGTCTATCTCCTTCAGTTCTGTTCTGACCTTAGCTATTCCTTGTCTTCTGTTAGCTTTTGGATTTATTTGCTCTTGCTTCTCTAATTCTTTTAATTGCGATGTTAGGGTGTCAATTTTAGATCTTTCCTGCATTCTCCTGTGGGCATTTCAACACTATAAATTTCCCTCTAAACACTGCTTTAAATGTGTCCCAGAAATTGTGGTAAGTTGTGTCTTTCTTCTCACTGGTTTGAAAAACTTATTTATTTCTGCCTTAATTTTGTTATTTACCCAGTAGTCATTCAGGAGCAGGTTGTTCAGTTTCCACGTGGTTGTGTGGTTTTGAGTGAGTTTCTTAATCTTGAGTTCTAATTTGATTGCACTGTGGTCTGAGAGACTGTTTGTTATGATTTCCATTCTTTTGCATTTGCTGAGGAGTGTTTTACTTCCAATTACGTGCTCAATTTTAGAATAAGTGTGATGTGGTGCTAAGAAGAATGTATATTCTGTTGATTTGGGGTGGATAATTATGTAGATGTCTATTAGATCCCCTTGGTGCAGAACTGAGTTCAAGTCCTGAATATCCTTGCTGATTTTCTCTCATTTTGTCTAATTTTGTCTAATATTGACAGTGGGGTGTTAAATTCTCCCACTCTTATTGTGTGGGAGTCTAAGTCTCTTTGTAGGTCTCTATGAACTTGCTTCATGAATCTGTGTGCTCCTGTATTGGGTGCATGTATATTTAGGATAGTTAGCTCTTCTTGTGGCATTGATTCCTTTACCATTATGTAATTCCCTTCTTTGTCTTTTTTTTATCTTTGTTGGTTTAAAGTCTGTTTTATCAGAGACTAGGAGTGCAACCCTTCATTTTTTGCTTTCCATTTGCTTGGAAAATTTTCCTCCATCCCTTTTTTTTGAGCCTACTTGTGTCTTTCCACATGAGATGGATCTTCTGCATACAGCACACCGAATGATCTTGACTCTACCCAGTTTGCCAGTCTGTGTCTTTTAATTGGGGCATTTAGCCCATTTGCATTTAAGATTAATATTGGTATGTGTGAATTTGATCCTGTCATTATGACGCTAGCTGCTAATTTTGCCCATTTGTTGATTCAGTTTCTTCATAGTGTTGATGGTCCTTACAATTTGATATGTTTTTGCAGTGGCTGGTACTGGTTTTGCCTTCCTGTATTTAGTGCTTCCTTCAGGAGCTCTTGTAAGTCATGCCTGGTGGTGACAGTATCTCTCAGCATTTGCTTGTCTGTAAAGGGTTTTATTTCTCCTTCACTTATGAAGCACAAACTGTAGGAAAATGACATTTATGTTTTTCTTTTCTAGAGAGCATAGATTTTCCTTCCTCCCACTTTTTATTATACATCACATATACACACATATGTAAATACACATATATAATCAATTTATAGCATCTACTTGAGTATTGAACATGATATGGTACTGAGATTTAACTGGGTCAGAATAACATTAGAAGCAAAGTCAGAAATGATCAGGATAACACTGTAAGTCATATCTACTTAACTTTATTCCTATATCCTTGCCATTCAAAATTAATAAATTACTTTTTAACTTAAATAACTAAACCAATTACAACTTTTTTGTAAATTATAAACTTGGGAGTCTTTCTTGTCATCTTCATTAATTATATACAATGTTATCACTACTGAATTTTAAATAATATTAACGTAATAAAATATCCTATATTTAGTCTTACTATCCCTCATTGTTATTCATGTTTATAGTGGAACATCTGTTTGGCTGACATTTTAAAGTACCTACACTAAAATAAGCTAACAAATGTCATTTAACACTTCGTATAACTAAAAATATTAAGTCTAAAAATTTGTCATAATAAAACAAGGTGCTATTTACATCATTAAAAAAAACTACGTAAGTGGTATAAACATAATTCACTTTTAAAGACCTTATGTGACTAGAAAATACTTCTCAGCCTACCTTAGAACTTACATATAAAAATGATCCATTCTTAATGCTCATAGAAAGTCACCCTAGAAGAAAGTGCACATTATAGTATACAATAAGAATCTGATGCAATCAATAAAGAGTAATAGTGTTTCTAAAAGGAAAAAATGGTTTATTCCAGCCTTCTATAAAGGGAAACAAATTGAATAAAATCAAAAGTAATGCCATTTACTTTACCAATGTGTGTTTCCTACATACACATGAGGAATTATTAGAATAATGACATACATTTGTGTTGTTTTATAATTTTCAATATATTTTCACATTCAATTCTAACCTCTCAGCCAAGCTTTAAGTACAGTACAGATCTGAACCCCATTTTATATGTGAGGTCACTGAAATCAGAAGAGCTTGAGTTCCAAAGTTTATTCAGGGATGAAGTTGAAGTTGCATTTCAATTTTCTCAAGCCAAGTTCCCCAAGTCTTGATTTTGAGACATTTATTAATAAATATTACCGTCCACGTACACATAATCATAAGGAAGAAAGCACATATTTCCTATTGGAACCAGCCTTCTGGAGTTCTCTGAATGTTAATGAAGATGAATAATGCTGAGGTTCAAAGGAATACCAAGTAAATATTACCACTCTTCTCTGACGAAGTGTGAAACAACAGAGAAGTATGACAAAAGATTCTGTAGTTAGGAACCAAAATATCACTTTGGTCACTAATAAATTTGGAGAACGTGGCTTGAGCATGTGCCAACAATGGATTTCCTACAATTCATGCCAGAATCAGAGCAACATAACCTCCTGGTCACCCACAGCCTTGGACCACCATAAGCCTCTCCAGGGGACAGAGCCTTTGCATTTAAGTGGATCACATGCCTAAGAGCATATGACTTCTGTAGGCAAGCAGATCCCACAAATAAGGAGAAAAGGAACCAGGTTTTCATGGACAGTTTTTTCCAGGACTCAGCAACAGGTGTGTGAGGAAGTGGAGAGAGGCAGCATAACCAACTAGCGGAGCTTCCCTGCTATTTGGAAGAACCATCAGGAGTGGGAAAGAAATGTTTCTTCTCCCTAAAAATGTCCAATCATCACGGTGACAAGAAATACATGTAAATACAGTTTAGACTTTCAAAATGTCTTGCCAAAAGTCATAAAATGTCCACATTTGCCACAAAAGGATATAAAAAATAATGTTAATGAAGAAATATGGAAGCCCTGAGACACAGATAGTTATTTTATTCAAGTGAGATATGGTGGAATCTCTTATTTATACTGGAGCTGCAATCCCCATTGGTGCATAGTAAAATAATCTGTAAAGAGAAACATACCTGATTTTTCCTGAAATCTCTTAAACTGATCTAAGGAAGGAGGTGTACAGCTTACTAAAACAACTTAATGAGACTTAATGTCATGTCCCAACTAGGTCTACCTTTAAATGGATTGTGTTCCTTCTTTTTCCCCTGCCATTGGAGGAGACACATACTGAATTTACTTACCTTGATATCTAGTTCTAACTCTTTAATGTAAGAATAAGTCTTATATCCCATAACCCCCAGGACTAGATTTTTAACTATAAACCAAATTTCCCATCTCTTCATTCACATATTGGAATGGCACAGATACTTAGCCCTTGGGACAAACTTTTGCCAGAGCTGGGACTAGAGATAGTTGAATGTATTGGTCCCCATTTGTATCGTTTTGAAAAACTTTATAGCATCAGATAGCTTTGTCTTTAGCTTGGGTCCCCCCCCCATTAGGTATCATCCCAGTTATTTGCCAATTTCATTTTATGTATGTATGATATGGTTTGAATATATGACCTCACTAGAAATCTCATGTTGAACTGTAACCTCCAATACTGGAGGTGGAGCCTGGTGGGAGGTGTTTGGGCCATGGGGGTGGATCTCTTACAGCTTGTTGCTGTCTTCACAATAGTGAGTGAGTTCTTGAGAGATCTGGTTGTTGTAAAGGGTAATGCCTTCTCTTCTCTCTTGCTCCTACTTTTACCATGTGACGTGCCTGCTCCAGCTTTGCCATCCACCAAAAGTAAAGGCTCCCTGAGGATGCCCCAGAAGCTGACCAGATTCCTGGGCCATGCTTCCTGTATGGCCTGCAGAAAGAGAAGTCAATTAAACATTTTTTTTTCTTATAAATTACCCACTCTCAGATATTCATTTATAGCAGTACAAGAACAGCCTAATACAGTGTACATGCCTTGATGATAAGTTTCAGGTATCACAAGAAATATATAATAAATACTTTTCAATATATTCAGCAAACATTAAGCTCTTCCAAATTTTATTAATGTTAAATGTAAATAAATAAATTGTGGTGAAATCTTGTGTGGGTGTGTGTTTTTTTCCTTAGAAAAATAAATAAATTTATGCCAATGTGAAAAAGTAGGAATTCATGCTTTTGGAGACAAGGATGGAATAGAAAGAATACACTCTTCTCAGAACGTTTTCTTCTGACACAGAGAAAGGCTCTAACAATTATTGCACTCATGTATCACTACTGAGAGAGTGATGTATACACCAGCAGCATCACCCAGGAACTTCCTAAAAAATGCAGAATGTTGGGCCCCACTGGACCTACTGAATTAGCCCCTGTATTTTAAGCAAATCCCCAGGCAGCACACGTGCACATTAGAATTGAAGAAGCGCTGCATCAATCCATGAATACAATTGTTCAATCAGCATTTGGAGCCTGGAGAATGCTGGGGTCAGAAGGAAAGCTTTCCGGAATACAGAAATCATTAGTTTTGCCTTTGGTCTAAACAATGGAGCCTCCACATTTGGAAAATGAGATACAGATGTTTTTTATCTTCCTCAAAAGAGAACGGAGTTGAAGAAAGTCTGGTAGTCATGGTGGCTCAGACCTGGAATCCTAGCACGTTAGGAGGACAAGGTGGGAGAATCACTTCAGGCCAGAAGTTTGAGACAAGCTTAGGGCAACATAGGTGGCCCCTGTCTCTACAAAAAATTTGAAACTTTGCCGTGCATGGTGGCACACGTCTGTAGTCTCAGCTATTGTTCTGGAGGCTGAGGTAGGAGGATTGCTTGAGACCAGGAGTCCAGGCTGCAGTGAACTATGGTCATGCCACTGCATTCCAGCCAGGGAACAGAATGAGACCCTGTCTCTGAGAAATAAATAAATAAATAATATCATATATATACATATGAGGAAGAAAGTCTGGAGACTAATAAAGTTGAATTATTGAAGAGAGAGAGGGGTGGCCACATGTGGAAGGGCAAAAGGATCACTCAATCTGTAAGCATGAAAGATGAAGCAATGGTGATCAAAGTTTATACAATCATGAAAGGCGTACAGAACATGTTCACTGATATTAGTGTCAGGGAAATGCCTATGCTGGAAAAATATGTCTGTCTTTGACTATAGCAAGTGTGGATTAAGTGTGTGCTACTCAGACAGCCAGCCACCTGTTTGTAGTTATCGAGGGCTTACCTCTAAGCCAGGTTCAGTCCTTCACTGCAAATGGGGTATGAGGCCAGTCTTCAAATCAATTCTATGGAAAGAATAAAATATACTAAGTTTTAGCTTTTAACATGAAGTCTATTTTTCTTTCCACAGTGTGCAAGGAGATTTTTAGTGACTGAATAAAGGATAAAAACAAGAAGTAGCCTTATGACATCTGTATATAATGTCTCATTTCGATGATAATATCAACTGTATCTTAACATGCTTTCATAGATTTATTTTGTATTGTGAAAGAAAAATACAATACTGGGACCCCAAGCTCACTATGCCAAAAGAAAAAGTTAAGCTTGGGAACTTGGTCATGCAAAAATTGCCTTCCTTTTACTCTCAAACAGATCACTATAATTTTACATGCTTAGTTTATCATGTGTAAAATGTAGATTTACTGAGTGGGAGACAAATGCATGATTGACTTTTCCCCTGCTCCTTTCTTTTCACAGGCAAAATGTAGATTCATTGAGCATTAGAACCTCAGGAGAAAGTAACCATTCACACCATTGGCTGCCCCCTCTCTTTCTTCTTGTTCCTTTTTTCTTTCCATCTCACTTCCTCTTTTCCCCAGTAAATACTAAAGTTCTCCAAATCTTCTTTGGAAAAGTACAGGGCATAGTTCCTACTGTAACTTGTGTTTCTTTTTTCCATGTGTATACTTAACCTTGGCAAAATGAATCTCTAAGTCTATTGAGATCTGCCCTCGTTACATTTTGGTTGATAGTATTTAGGTTAGTTAAGGCTAAGAAAAACTGAGAAATTGTCCTAAATGTGGCCTGTGTTAATTCATTTTGTATTGCTATAAAGGAATACCTGGGGCAGGATAATTTATAAAGAAAACTGGTTTAATTGGCTCATGGTTCTACAGGCTGTACAGGAAGTATCATGCTGGCATCTACTTCTGGTGAGGGCCTCAAGAAGCTTACTATCAGGGTAGAAGATGAAAAAAAAAAAAAAGGCAGTGTGTAACACAGCAAGAGCAGGAGCAAAAGGGGGCAAGTCTTAGATTCTTAAACACCAGATTTCCTGTGAACTCAGAGTGAGAACTCTGTCATTACCATGAGGATGCCACCAAGCCATTTGTGAGGGATCCACACCCATAATCCTGAAGCTCCCACCAGGCCCCACCTCCAACACTGGCGATTACATTTTAATGAGATTTTGAGGAAAGTAACATAAAATCCATATCATTCCATCCCTGGCTCCTCAAATGTCATGTTCTTTTCACATTGCAAAATAAAATTATCCTTCCAATAGTCACAAAATGTCTAGCCTCATTCTAGCATCAACTCAAAAAGTCCAGTCTCATTTGAGACTGATCAAGATAAGTTCCGTCCACTTGTGAGCATATAAGATCAAAAATAAATTATTTATTTCTAAGATACAAGAGTAGCACAGTCATTGGGTAAATATTCCCATTCCAAAAGAGAGAAACTGGCAAAAAGAAAGAGGCAAAAATCCCCATGGAATTCCAAAAACCAGATAGAAAGACATTAAATTGTAAAGCTTCAAAATAATCCCTTGACCCCATGTCCCACATCCAGGGCACACTGGTGCCAGGGGTGAACACACAAGGCCTTGTGAAGCTCTCTCCCATGATTTGGTAGCCTCCATGGCTGCAGTCACGGGTTGAAATTCTAGTTCTGTTGCCTATGACTTTTCCATTCTGAGGTTTTGTTGCAGGATTCAGGAGGATGAGAGAGATACCTCAGGTTAAAACAGGAGGATCTTTATTGATTGCACTCAGGCCCAGCAGACTCACATCCAAAGACTGGGCCCAGAACAAAGACAGCACTTGACTTTATACACACTTCACCAAAGGGGCGGGCTAGCTTAAAGCAAGTTTATGGTGGCGTGAAAGCAGGGATACAGAGGCAGGACAAACTCAGGATTGCACATGACCATTGCCAAGCAACACAGATGTCTGTTATCTAGATTTTGCTCTAAAGTTCCTTGCACTGGTTTATCTTGTACCCTTCACTATGGTGCCCAGGCAGCTGTAGTCCAGGCCCACTCAGGCTTCTCATGACCTTCGTTGTACTTCTTAGATAAAACAGAATACTCGAAGTCACTAGTTATAGAGAACAGGAGTCTACAAACTCATTCCATAAAACAAAGGAAAATTTGTTTTTCTTCTCCCTGTGTTGAGGGAGTGCTGGGAGAGTCTCCAGAGCACATCAGATAATATTATCAAGACGTTTCCTGGTTCTTGGCTGTGCCTGTTGCTGCCTCTGGTACAAGTCAGCCTAAAAAAGGAAAACTTCTTTCTCTTTCTTTTTAATTTTATTTTTCTTTAATTTCTTGCCTCAGTTTCAAGATGCTGGTGGCCGTACCATGTGGGGATCTGGAAGGCAGTCGCCCTGTTCCCACAGTTCCACTAGGAAGTACACTAGTTGGAACTCTGTGTGGGGCTCCAGCTTGTGATTGGTCACCCAGACTTTCCTATACATTCTCTAGCATCTAGGTGGAAGCTGCCAAGGCTTCTTCACTCTGGCATTGTAATGGCATGTGCTGCGTGGTGGCAGCATCCACTTCTGGTTGAGGACCTCAGGAAGCTTAATCATGGCAGAAGGTAAAGAGGGATCCAGCACATCACAAGCCCTGAGCGGAAGCAAGAGAGACAGGAAAAAGTTCCCAGACTCTTTTAAATGACCAGATGTCCTGTGAACTCAGGAAAATCTCCCTCATTACCATGAAGATGACACCAAGCCATTCATGAAAGATCCACCCCCATGATCCTAACACCTTCAACCAGGCCCCACCTCCAACATTGCTGATTACATTTCAACATGAGATTTGGAGGAACAAGCATCCAAATCACATCGGGGTGAAAATGTTTTTACTGTTTTGCTTATGAAAAGCAAAAGAGGTAATAAAATATTAACTTTGCTCAAGCCTGTAATCCCAGCACTTTGGGAGGCCGAGACGGGTAGATCACGAGGTCAGGAGATCGAGACCATCCTGGCTAACACGGTGAAACCCCGTCTCTACTAAAAAATACAAAAAACTAG
The DNA here is from genome assembly GCF_047675955.1 of Chlorocebus sabaeus. Taxonomy (NCBI): domain Eukaryota; kingdom Metazoa; phylum Chordata; class Mammalia; order Primates; family Cercopithecidae; genus Chlorocebus; species Chlorocebus sabaeus. The sequence continues at coordinate 41,410,542 of NC_132905.1, read as the reverse complement.
CCGGGCGCGGTTGCTGGCGCCTGTAGTCCCAGCTACTTGGGAGGCTGAGGCAGGAGAATGGCGTGAACCTGGGAGGTGGAGCTTGCAGTGAGCTGAGATCCGGCCACTGCACTCCAGCCTGGGCGACAGAGCGAGACTCCGTCTCAAAAAAAAAAAAAAATTACGTTTGAAAAGTGGAAGCCATATTCTGAATTTAGCTCGAGGATACTAGATTATACCAGTTTCTTGTCTGAATGAAACATATTATAATATCATATTCTCTTAAAATTTTGAAGGAGATATGATAAACCTTTATATAAGATTTTATGAGAATAGCAAGGACAGCTATTTTTTGACTACAAAGTTCCTTAAGAAAATTTTACCACTTGTCACTCATAGAGACCAGAAATAAACACTTTTTGCCACTTACCTTCATCATTCCCTCTGTTACGATTACAAATTGTGACTGATAATTATCACAGAAATTTTTTAATATATAGGCCCCCCTAAGGGTTATTTAACAGCAGGCATTATTTTTAAAAATAAAATAAATAGGCCGGGCGCGGTGGCTCAGGCCTGTAATCGCAGCACTTTGGGAGGCCGAGGCGGGCGGATCACGAGGTCAGGAGATCTAGACCATCCTGGCTAACCTGGTGAAACCCTGTCTCTACTACAAAATACAATTAGCCGGGCGTGGTGGTGGGTGCCTGTAGTCCTAGCTACTCAGGAGGCTGAGGCAGGAGAATGATGTTAACCCGGGAGGCGGAGCTTGCGGTGAGCCGAGATCGGGCCACTGCACTCCAGCCTGGGCAACAGAGGGAGACTCTGTCTCAAAAATAAATAAATAAATAAATAAATAAATAAATAAATAAATAAATAAAATATTCAAAGTAATTAACAGCACATTTCATCTGTCAAGCAACATTTTTGAACCGTAGCAGAAGAACTGAAACAATGAGGAAAAGGAAAAGAATGATATGCCCATGCTAATACAAGAAAAACCTCCTTAATTTTCAAGATTTAATTGGTCGATTCCTGGAGGTTTTGGAGTCCTTGTCGCTTCAATTATTTCAGTATAGGCTGGAAATACATTTATAGTACAAGGCTTTAAATATCTGTGGGATAAATTCCTAATAAGTACTCAGACCACTTTTCATAATGCTAATTTTGTATACACTTTGAAAGAAACTTGTAATTAGAGCTGGGGTTAGGGTAAGACAAAGATATAACAAGTTCATTATATGAATTACTGCTTTTAAATACACAACAAAATTGTTTGCATTAATAATATTTGATTTAATTTCCATAGCAGAATTTCTTGTATTTATTAGTTAATTTTTATTTATTCATCTGTTGCTTAACAATGTTCTTGTTCATTAAAAATAGGTTTAACTTATTACTCCAGTAAAATCTATATTCTGTTCTTCAAGTTTATGACCATTTTCAATTATGTATTCTGTACAGATGTCAGAGTGACTTTTACAAAACACAAAATAACTATGTCAGTCTTCAGCTAAAAATTATACAACAGCTCCATATAGTGTTTCAGATAAAGTTTAAATATGATAACTAGGACACAAAACAGTTCATAATCTAGCCCTTGATGTCTGAGCAGTACTGATTTGACAACCACTAAGGGAAAATTAGTATGCCAAAATATACTGTGCCAAACCCCACTATTTTTGCCATTTACACTAGGCAGGTCTCATTTTTTTCTGGTCTATTCTCATAACTGCATCATCTTTATCCTGAGGGCTTACCCTGACTTTCAATTGAATTCTAATTATGCCTTTCCATCTGTAGAATTTTTAATACGATCTTCAGCATTTTGCAGTATTCTGTGGTTTGGCTTACGTTTGCCTCTTTGAGGTTTTTCCATGGCTGGCTACCCCAGTATAACTCATGACCCTTTGTTCTTGCCTCCAGACCACACCCATGACATTCACTTACAAGGGGGCATTTAAACGTTATTGTTTCAGCCTCATCTTTCTACTTGCACCTCAACTTCAATTGCACAGCAGATATTACTTCGTGAATTTTAAATTCTTCTTCTCAACTTTTAAAAATAAATCTTTGTTAATCTCACTCTCTTGAAAACATTTTTTTCCTTCTCTCTCCAGGGCAATCTACTTGCTAGCTACATCAATAACTTTCTTAAGTAGACACCGACTTTGTTTCTTCTTTTAATAAATATTTATTGAGCACCTATGTTTTATATCTTTTTGGGAGTGACACTGTGGAGAGTTAATTCATCAAATCCCCACCCAGTGAATTTTGTATTTCAAAGTGTGTTAGACTTGGCATACCTCTGAATTAAATACACATGTTCCTACGTGGGGTTTATGACAATACAGTTCAAAGGCAGATTGCAGAGTCTGAAGGCCTCTGTCTTATCTCTTATTAATATATTATAAATAAAAATATCTTTCTAATGATATTGTGTAAGTGATGTGTGTTAGTTTCTCTATATTAATATATATTTTACAGTTGGATTTGGGATTTGGAATAAAGGTAAATATAATTAGACCTTATATAAAGCCTCTACCAATAATATAATGCTCAGGACTAAAGAAGCTGTCATTCTAGGTTAGAATTTGCAAGTCCAAATGACAAAATAAGTGCTATTTATTTATGTAAAAACTTGTAAATTGCAAATACAAAAAGACTTAGTGATAGTGATTAAAAATCAGAGGTTTTACATAAAAAACTGATATTCTAAATTCAATCCATTAGGTTATATTCTTTCATATATGAGACATGATAATAGAAGAAACAAAACAGAAACAGAGCAAAATAAAATATGTACTTTTACTTGTAGTATGCTTTTAGGATAATTTTGAAGCTCTACTCTGATAGTTTTTGCATGTCTAAAGTTCTCCTTTAAAATAAATTTACTTGGGCTAAGAATTTTTTAAATCAGGAAGTACATACTCATTGATAGTTTTTATGTAACCTTAAGATACCAATGAAATGACATGAATAAATTTGTAAAATGTGCCCAAATATAAAAGATAGAAGTCACATGTCCATTAAAAAAAACGGGAGTATTAAAAGACTGAGAGCTTATCTGTTCTGAGTCATTCAGGAGGTAGAGCCTATCCATTTCAGTTTAGATGGATAATATGCAGGGAAAGAGGTGGCCTGATATTTAACTCCCTTATGAAAGCATGGTCAGTACATTAATATATAATCCTCAGGCACATAGAGTATTAAAGGTAGGCAATGTACAAGGAGGATTGACTCAGACAGGCTTAGTGGAAAACCCATTATATACCACTTAAAAATTTGTGCACATTTGGCAAATTGGTTGAATTCCCAATCCATTTATTCATGCAGCAAACAGTAACACTTACATTGTCAGAATCTGTCCAATTGGAGCTCATACTCTGGCAGGAAAAAAAAAAGATTTGAATAATTTAGTGCAGTTGTGATGAGCATTATGACAGGGTAGAGCATAATATTCTCATGGAAGAAAAAAAGGAACCAGCAGAGTCAGTGTCCTCATTTCTAAAATGCATTTAATAGATGTAGTATACCTAATTCATAAGGCTACAGGAGGATTTTTAAAATGACTGTATATAATGCAGAATATTTTAACATCTTTCACTTGGTAGCTAATTACAATCCTTTCTAAATGTAAAACATATAAATTATCCAAATGTGAGAATAAGATTTAGACAGCTGAAATAAAATCATCAGTTAATAACTATTATGACTCAGAGGTGCATATTTCTGCTCTTCAATGGAGACTCGGGGTGCCTTCGCCATTAGTTACTTTAGCCTTAACAGCAGAGGTTTTTTCTTAGGGTCATTAAGACTGGGCACATATCATAGTTAATATTCATTGATAAATTAGGTAAGTAAAACATAGAAAAAAAGCTGAACTCATGAGAAAAATTTGAGAAGACAGAGCACACAAACAGGACTGTAATTCACAATAACTTGGGTTTTGCTAGAAAAAAAATCTCAAAATCTCAGTGACTTAATAAAGATTCAATTGGGCTACATATTTATGAAGAGTTGAGACACTGCAGAGTGCAAAGTAATCAGATTCCAACCCAATGGAGTTTGTATTCCAATAACATGTCAGACTTCTCATACTTCTAAATCAAATATGTATGTTCTTAGATAGGCTTATGAAGATGCACTCCAATAGCAGATTGAAGAGCTTCAATTCCTTTGTCTTACCCTTATTAAGCTACCTATAAGTGAAAATAACATTCTATTGTAGTATAAGTGACATAAGTTATACATCTCTGTTATTAATATATATGTTAATTTGCTCCATATATTCTTTAATCTGGGACACAAGCTGAAAGGATAAGAAATTTCAGTTCTTAAATTTTGTGTGCCCAAAGGTGGCACACATAATTTTCCTTCATATTTCATTAGCTAAAACAATCCATATGGTCAAGGCTTTGTCCTTTCAGATAAAACATAAAATTAACTCCAAAGCTAGGAAGAAAACAGGTATAAACAATATTTGTCTAACATAAAATTATAAAATTTTCAGTGTGTAAACTAACCAAATCTACCTCATTTCATGAGGTATAAAATGTACTTTAGTATTATTTCTTTATAATTTATTAAGTATTTATGATTTTAAAGGCATTCAGAAAAAATGAAATAAAACAGAAATCTCAAGTTGCTCTGGAACCACAAAAACAGAGTCCACATGTTCCATATGGCATATGGTACTTGCATTGAGGATATCAATGATTGACATTAGGCATGATGTATGCACATGACCTTGGGAAAATGTTGTATTTATAGAAGGTATAAGATCTTTTTCCTCTGACTTTCTTTTATAATCTTTTCAAATCAATAAGGTTGAATTATAATCATATTTTATAAATAAACTTAAATTTGAGCTCCAGTTATATAATAAATTCATTTGAGGTAACCCATTATGAAGGTATGGAACAAATATATTTAAATAAAATTAAAATGCTACTAATAATAATTATTATTATTTTGAGATGAAGTTTTGCTCTTGTTGCCCTGGCTGGAGTGCAATGGTGCAATCTCGGCTCATGGCAATCTCTGCCTCCCAGGTTCATGCGATTTTCCTGCCTCAGCCTCCCGAGTAGCTGGGATTACAGGCATACACCACTACGCCTGGCTAATTTTTGTATTTTTAGTAGAGTCGGGTTGTCTCCATGTCGGTCAGGCTGACTTGAACTCCCGACCTCAAGTGATCTGCCCACCTTGGCCTCCCAAAGTGCTGGGATTACAGGTGTGAACCACTGTGCCCAGCCGAAATTATTTTTGAAAGAAAATACTAATAAAAAGAAAAAATCGATATTAAATAAAATTTAACTATTAACTATAAATATGTTTCAAGAGATTTGAGTGAAAATGCCATTCTATGTTAAAATAAAAAATATAACATTCGATAAATATAGTAATAAAATGTTCTCAAAGGTTCAAGGGGCTAAAACTAATTAACAAAAGTTAACTATAAACATCTTAAAATTTATCTAATTACCTGAAATAGAAACTTCTGTTCATTCCTGTATTTCTCCATTTTCCCCATTTCTAATGTCTACTTCTATTCATTTTGTATTTACTTGTATTGAGACCATTTAAAGAGGATATGCCAGGTGTTCAGAAAGCCAAGAGCTGAATGTAAGCATTCTAGAATCTATCTGAACTTAATTTTGTCTAAGATTTTTTTAATGTTTGAAAATTTGTTCAACTGGGCATACTAAGAGGAAACATCGGGGCAAAGGGGATTTGGATTAAACAGATCTAACAGGATTCTTACTGAAGACAGGCCAAGCTGGTCAGAAATCATCTGGAGGGTGGTGGGAGATAACAAATTTGAGCAGATATCAAAGGTGATCAGTATTGAGAGTGGGGGATTCTTTGCAAGTTTCTTCCTAAACCTGAGAGATGTGGGCCAGACTAGGAAGAACACTGAACACTGAGGCCTAGAGGAGGCCTAGAGGATCCTGACTAGAGTTTGCACAAGGGGAGAGGCTTTGTCAATATAAACATGCATTTAGCAATATTACTGAGCACTGATGCATGCATATAAAAATACTGAAAGGAAATATAAGACAATGTTTAAAAAATTGTTAGTGGCTTTTTTTATCTTATGTAATTTAAATATATATATAAAATTAAGGTATACTTTGAACACAAACTAACACATTCAAAGAGTTAAGTATACATATGATAATACATAATAGTTACAAAATAAGCAAGGTCTTCCTGCAACGATTTTAGAATTTCCAAGGTTTATTATTTAGCATTTTATTAGCAGCCTGTAACTTCTTCTACTGCCCATTCATTGCCCATTTTATCAAAAATTCCTCAAGTGGATGCATTGGAATGGAAGAAACACTGACTCTTTCCTTCAAAGAAGGAAACAAAAAACCTTGTTTGACAACCCTGGTCAAACAAGACAAGGATCAAGTGGCCAGTGGTAAAGAAAGTTGGTCAAACTAACGAATGACATTTTAGATTAAAAGTGACTTTTACTTAACCCAATTATTCTTACCCTATGCTCACAAAGTTGAGTTGAAGGTAGTTCAATGCAGACAGTCACTCCATTCCAAAGCCTGGGTCCAAATACCCTGTTTCCAGGAGGAGCCAGCTTTCTTCACAAGGTGGCAAGAGCATTGCAAAGTACTGAGGAAAACTTTGTTTAAAGTATCTTTTTCCATCATTCCATATTTTTGCTCTTTATAATTGCAACTGCTCTCCTTATACATGTCTCTTTTGAGACTTCTTACTTCTCTAAGGTGCTATTTTCCCTCCTCATCTATTTTTTTATATGTAGCATGTCCCTCCTTATTGTGCTGAAAAGGCTTCTGACTTGCTGTTCTTGCCAGGAAACATTTCTGCAGTGCATATGGGAGAGGAACGACTTACAGAGTGTCAGGGCAAGTCCTTACATTTGTTTCATGCTTAGGACACAACACGGAAGATAATTTTCTAAGTTAAAGGTTGTATGATTTTGTCTTGACTTCAGAAACTGGTCATACTTTTTACTTTAGTTTCTAAGAACCTCGGAGCTGAACTTGAAACAACTTTAATAAATCCAATGAGACATTTGTTATTTATCCTTTTTAAAAAAGACTTCTCTAATTTAAATCACTTTATTATTGCTCTAAATTTGCCGGGTTCATTTTAGAGTTTTATAAACTGTTTTAAAACTAGTTTACGGCCAGGAGCGGTGGCTCATGCCTGTAATCCCAGCACTTTGGGAGGCCGAGACGAGAGGATCACGAGGTCAGATCAAGACCATCCTGGCTAACACGGCGAAACCCTGTCTCTACTAAAAAATACAAAAAATTAGCTGGGCATGGTAGCAGGCGCCTGTGGTCCCAGCAACTCGGGAGGCTGAGGCAGGAGAATGGTGTGAGCACCAGAGGCAGAGCTTGCGGTGAGCCGAGATGCGCCACTGCACTCCAGCCTGGGCAAGATCCAGACTCCATCTGAATAAATAAATAAATAAATAAATAAATAAATAAATAAATAAAAATACAAATAAAAATAAACTAGTTTGCATTAAGTTGGAATAAAGTTAACCAAATTAATACAAACATGTTTTATTGCACTTCTCTTTATTCACAGATATGGCCTTTTTTTCTTTTATTTACAAATGAAATGTTTGTGACAACCCAGGTGAAACAAGTCCATTGGTACCATTTAATAAACAGCCTGTGCTCACTTTGTGTCTTGGTTTCACATTTTGGTATAATCCTCACAATTTTTTAAATATTTCATTATTATTATATTTGTTATGGTGATCTTTGATCAGTGATCATTAATGTTATGGGAGGCGGAGTTTGCAGTGAGCAGAGATCACTCCATTGCACTCCAAACTGGGCAACAGAGAGAGACTCCGTCTCAAAAAAAAAAAAAAAAAGAAGTTTTTATATGTAGGGTACAAAATAGTATCTGACCTTAAGGTGTGTGCAAATTTTTCTGAATTAATTAAGACTTAAATATTAACACGAGTGATTGTTTTTGTTACAATCACCAGGTTCTGATACTTTCCCCAGAAAAAATCATATACAAAATTTTCACATAATTTAAAAACATCCACAGATATGTAGCTATGGATTCAGTTTATGGATCAATAATTCAGCTCTTCAGAAGTAAAAGATGACATGAGAAAATATCTGATATTGAGGTGGCAAGGAATAATAATGTGGAAACGTATCTTGTTAAAAAGTGCAGACAGTTATGCCTATCTAAGACATTGTGTATTACTGAAATGCATCCATGTGCCGAGTGAGAAGACTTGTAAGAATCCGTTTGGGAATAATGAGAACATGAGCATTCCGCTCCCTACCTCCACCACTCCCCTCCTGCCATTTGAATGTTGTGAATTTACCAAACACGGTGATTTAGGTCACTTTTATTATTTCAGAAATTCCAGATACTTTAGTATTCCTATTAAATAGCCCTCGAAGGGACGTTTGCCGTTAATTAATGTCTAATACGAAGAAAAGACCAATGTATGTGATCTGTAGTGCATAGTAATAATACAATCTGAATAATACATTTTAAATTTTTACTCCACTTTCCAAGTAATAAAGCATTGATTCTAAATATATTCTCTATTTGTCAAAACAAATAGAAATTATTTAGTGTTTCATTTATAAAATAAATAAATTAATGATGTCTCTAAGTTAATTTTTTACTTCTTTCCCCCATATCATTTTTATATTATATAAGAGAGCATATTTTTCTACTCTATCCTGGAATTAATAAACAAAATATAAAGTATGATATTTAACCCAAGGCTACCACATTTTATTCAGTGTATTTAGTAGGCTCTCATATATCTGGAAAAGAAAACTTAAGATACAAACATAACCAAACTAAAATAACATCTTTTTTTCTTCTATTTACTTTACTTCTTGAATCCAATGATATAATATGGCTTCATCTACCTCTGAGAATACGCTTAAAACTACAGAAGCAAATTAACATTCTCCTGATTCACAGGTAGTCCAATATTGAAGATTTCATCTCGTTGAACACATGTTGGATCAAATTTACAATACTAAAGCACTCTTCTAAATACTGCAATGTGTAGATGGAAGACAAGCTAGTCAGGTGGCAGAGTGAATATCATGCTGGTAGGCCTTTTCAAGCTGTCACTTGCAAGATGTTTGACTGCTGAGAATGTTAGCCATAATTAATCACAGAGATAGGAGGCTACAAATGCGTGAGGTAATGTTCAAACGCATGGAATGAACACTAGTCATGGTAAAAGAAAATAGATGTGACCGCATTGCTTTGAGAAAATTTAGAGAATATTTTGGGTCACACGCATACATTTCTGCCTTATTTGTGAAATGTATTCAATGAAGTTACATCACACACGTAGACTTCCAGATCCTGTGTCTAACGTACTTTCCTTGGCTTTGTGGGAGAACACATATTCTAATGAAGCCCATTTTAAGGCAAATATTTTTTGAAAATCCAAAACTGATAGATATATGTATGCAGGGTTCCTTCTCATATGTCTTTTATAAACAGTGAGGTTGTATTTCTCCTTTAGTGTTTAATGTGTTTCATCACATAATGTCCTAGAAGTTTTACCAAATTCTTCTGTCCACCTTTTGAAGGTGTATGAGTGTGAAAAAAATGCAGTCTGCTACTTCACTAATAAAACTAGGACAAAGGCCATTCCAACTGAAATATGTGAAACACTCAGTTTTATTCATCTCAAGCATTTTAAACCTCTAAATTCGGACTTGAATAAAGACACTTCATAGAAAAATAAATATTTTTTATTTTTTTAATCTTTATAACTTTTAATAGTTTACAGCCACAGTGGCAGCTTTTATATGTGTACATGCATTTAAATACAGTTTCATACCATAAATAGCCATGTGGAAAAATATCTGCCTCTAGGCAAAAAAAAAAAAAAAAAATCTTTGCCACTACATAAACACCTTTAAGTAATACTGAAAATAGACATGAGGTAATTTTTTATCTAAAGTGACTGTAGCCTATATTAAGACATATTCACTGTAACAATTCAAGTTTTAAAATCCTTGTTTTATAACTCGAAAATGTGTCCTTTTTGAAAAACATCTTTACATTTATCGCTATTGTACATTTATTTGGTAGGAAACAGGGATGTTTGAAGTCTTGCAATGATAAAACGATCATATTCAATAGAAAATTATCTGACATTTTGCATAACTTCTGAACATTCTATAAGACAATTACAGAAGTGAAAAACCAATTTGTAGATGACTGAATGAGTACAACCATTTAATAAATTTGAATAAAGGCATTTCAGAACATTTTAATGCACACTGCACTTTCCGATAGTAAGATTTTAGGTTAAAATAAGATTATACTTTAAAAAGTTTACCATTTTGAAAAAAATCATATCACTGTTGGCAATGCCATTTTCATACTTGAGATGCTAGTCCAACATATTGCTTATCCATTTGCTTCTGTTTGATTTTATTGTTATTACATTCATGATAATGCTAAAATACACACACACACAATTACTTGGGTTTTTTGTTTGTTTGTTTGTTTTTAATAAAAAGCCCAAAGAAAAATGCTGACAACGTTCAGTTGAAATTTTGAAACTGGGTTTTATAATTCTGCCCACACACCAAAAGCTGAAATGGTCTATGAAGATGTAGTTTTTGAAATAATGAAGCAAGTAGTAAAACTGACAAAACCAAGTGAAAATTATACAAGGAAACACAATAATAAGTTAATAAATGAATTATATATAATACAGTTTTTCTTCATGTTGATAAGACATCATTTAATCCTTTTTAATATTTTCCCTCCTCTTATAAATAAATAAGCTTATTTGTTAATACTTGGTCTAACTCTAACTTTTATTCTGTTACCAATGTGAGTAATACTTTATTTTTCATTATTTCTCTTATAAAGTGACTTCTGAACTTGCTAGTTTATTTAAACTATCACAAGGTCAGAAAACCAAACACAGCATGTTCTCACTCATAGGTGGGAATTAAACAATGACAACACTTGGACACAGGGCGGGGAACATTACACACCGGGGCCTGTCATGGGTTGGGGGGCGTTGGGAGGGATAGCATTAGGATTAATACCTAATGTAAATGAGGAGTTAATGGGTGCAGCAAACCAACAGGGCACATGTAAACATATGTAACAAACCTGCACGTTGTGCACATGTACCCTAGAACTTAAAGTATACTAAAAATAAATACATAAATAAAATAAAAAATAAATACAAACATATTAATCATAAGTAAATGAAATATCTGATGATCTTATTATGTCTGGTAGTAATGTCATCTAAGTATTTAAATATTCATCGATATATTCCTTTGCTAAATTTTCTTTTATTTCTCTTTTATATTAAACTTTTTTTAGAGAGCACAACTCCAAATCATCTTTTATTAATGTAGAAAGGTCATATTTAGCAAAAGACACAAGGCAGGTAAGTGTCAGGCCTGAGGCCTGAGCCTGTGCTAAGGGAGAAGGAGGCTCCGGGCACTTGGGAGAAGTGCTGGGAAGGGCTGAGTGGTGGGGGCCGCAGAAAGTTCCAGTGGGCAACACTGTGGGCAGGTCATGGGTGGGACTCACGGGGACCTCGCTGGTAACTCTTCTTGAGTTGGCCGGATTGGTGGGGGAAGGGGGATCGTTAGTGCTGCCACCTGGAGTGAGAGCCGCCCCTTGGTTCCTGAGGGCACCATCAAGGGACACAGGACAGGAAGCCCAGGATAGTTAGTGCAACTAGGGATGAGAGTCAGGGAGAAGCAGGTGCTCTGGAGTGGCCGGGAAAAGTCCAGACACAGAGGCTTAGGAGCTTCCTGTTAAGTGTGTGTGTTCCGCCCTGTCTCCGCCAGGCACTCTGACTAGGGATGGATGATCCCTCTCTTCAGGTGCTCCGTGGTGCTCTTGCTGCCAGAAAAGGTGGTCCGGATCCCTTTGCCCATCTCCCCTGTGACCGACAGCAGTTCCGTGTAGGTGCTCTGGCAGCCCTGGGCGCCAGGTGGTTTCATGGCCTGCACACAGCCGATGGAAGGCGGTCCAAAGTCGTTAAACAGCGGTCTACAAGGGACAGCGACTCTTGGCACTGAACCCGACGGGGACAGGACGCTTCCTGTAGGGACCAGGGTGCCCGGCCCAGGGGTACTGTAGCTGGTGGTGCTGCTGGGGGCAGGCGTGATAGGTTCGTAGGACATCCTCAACTTCTGGGCACTGCGGAGCCAGCAGGCCGCTCCTCGGGGGTTGGCTGCCTGGCCGCTCAGCCGAGATCTGATTTGCAAGCTGGCTGCACGCCCCATACTAAATCTATGTTAAACTTTTTAACTGCAGTTTTCATTAATCTAAATCTAAATACAGTTCACATATTCTCGATGAAAATTTTACATTTGAGTTGAGACGTACTAAAATGTAAAATACACAATGGATTTCAAAGATTTCATAAGAAAAAAGAATGCAAACTATCTCTAGTAATTTTTACATTGATTACATGTTGACACAGTATTTTGGATATATTGAGTTAAAATATGCAATTATTTCTTTAAAAAATCTATGCTACATTTTTGTTAAAAAATTTAAATTATGAAATTACTTCTTGGGATAGAAAAGGGGACATTATTAAATATTTACCTAAATTTTTTTCAAAAACGTATCTTTAACAAAAACACATTTTCAAACAAAACAAAAGTATTTTAATTTTGAATAGGTAAAATAAACTTATTCCTGCTGAAATTCAATCCTGGTATGATTTCTTTTTTACGCATTTGAGGACTCTGTTTATAACCCAGATAAAACAAAGCTTATGAAACTCGTCTGAGAATGTCAAACACAAATTACCTGTATAGATATCAGGGTGCAAATGATGCTGAGGCCGGGCTGGCTGAAGAAGAGCAGGATGAAGATGCTGTACTGGCACAGGGGCTGGCCCCAGGTCACCCGCCCTTCATGTACGTGGCGATGGACACCTGGCTCACCAGCAAAGTGAACAACAGGTCGGTGGCGGCCAGCCGCATACTAGTGTGTAGAAGGCGGTCTCCTCCTGCTCCTCGCGCGACTTGCACAGCAGCACGATGGCCACCAGGTTGCCCACCATCCCAAAAATGGACGGTCCCAGGCTGTCCAGCAGAGTGGGCTCCAGGTGAGGGACACATTGACCTGGGAAGGGGTTAACATGACGGTGACTGGTGGTGTGCAGTCCTGCAGTGTGAAGCTGAGTCTGGGGTGACAGAAGAGAGACCAAGCCGCCATGAGTGAAATGACCACCTGCAGGATGTCAGACCCGCGCCCAGGAAATGGGATGCTAACATGACAAGGGAGGATCTCAGTCCCACTCTCTGGATTGCAACCACTTACCAACTGCAGCCACCCAAATCTCCAGGCTCCCTCTGCTCCTGCCAGCAGCACAACATTGCTGATCTTAATTTTTATAAACTGAGCCTCCCATTCCTCTTCCTCACCCTCTGCGCCCCCCCCCCCCCCCCCCCCCGCCCACGCCTATCTCACTACTCTGACAAGAGCCATCTTCAGGGAAAGGTAACTCCCTAGTATTATTCCTGACAGATTCTGAGTTAATAAAATCCTCACGGAAACCCTGGAAGACAATTTGGAGAGTGTTCTCTTTCTTCCATGGCTCCGCTGGCAAGCCCCATCTCTGCGCCTTCTACCCAATGGCTCAAATTCCATGTCAAGTGTAGCGGCCCCAGTGGTGGCCTCTTCACGACCCACCACGGTCGGCCCTCAGCTGTCCTGGACCAGCCTCCAGCCTAGCTTAACCTCTTCCTGCTCAGCCTGGAAAGTGCCAGGGCTTTGGCTTCTGAGAGCCAGGTCTCAGTGGCTGCCGATTTAGGGATCTGAGGTCAGAGTGGCCAGTTTTCCAAAACATGGGAAACAAGAGGGCCAGCGGGATGGATCTGGAAAGAACAGTGCTAGGTTACTCGTTCAATTTTTTTCCTTCCTTCAAACATGAGTCCCAGCGTTGCTGTGCCCGCCGGTGTAGGCCACGGGAGGACAGCATCCAGGTGTGCGCTGCACGGGCAGGTGGCAGGAAGCCTGGGTCCCGGCTCTGGCCGCCGTCCGCCCCAGCCTCTAGCAGCTCAGCAGCTACTGAGGGTGGCGGCTGCAGCTCACTGGCATTTATAAAGTACTCCACCCTTGGCTGGGTGCGGAGGCTTACACCTGTAATCCCACCACTTTGGGAGGACAAGGCGGCTGGATCACCTGAGGTCAGGAGTTGGAGACCAGCCTGGCCAATATGGCAAAACCCTGCCTCTACTATAAATACTAGAATTTGCCAGGTGTGGTGGCGGGTGCCTGTAATCCCAGCTACTTGGGAGGTTGAGGCAGGAGAATCGCTTGAACCCGGGAGGCGAAGGTTACAGCGAGCTGAGATCAGGCCATTGCATTCCACCCTGAGCAAAATGAGCGAGACTCTGCCTCAAAAAAACAAAACAAAACAAAAAATATCCCTGCTCCTCCACCCCCTGGCATCAGAATACAGCAGAACATTTAGGTACCCACAAAACATAAACCAAGACGGTCTGTATCCTGGATTTTAACAAACATTAGAGTTTTAAAAAGAACTGAAATCATGTAGAATGTATCCTCCAGCCAAAATGGCATCCAATTAAAAATAAAGTAAGATAATAGCAAAATCTTAAATACTTGAAAGATAAACAGCACACATTTTAGTTTTGTTGAGTTTTTTCTTTTTTACATTTTTATTTATTTTAACTTCTGGGGCATATATGCAGGACGTGCAGGTTTGTTACACAGGTAAATTTGTGCCATGGTGGTTTGCTGTACATATCAACCCATCACCTCAGTATTAAACCCACCATGCATTAACTTTTTCCCGATGCTCTCCCTCTCCCTCCTCAATCCAGGGGCCCCATTGTGTGTTGTTTCCTTCCCTGTGTCCATGTTTTCTCATTGTTCAGGTCCTACTTGTAAGTGAGAACATTAGGTGTTTCGCTTTCTGTTTCTGCATTAGTTTCCTGAGGATAATGGCTTCCTGTTCCATACGTGTCCCTGCAAAAGACATGATCTCATTCTTTTTTATGGCTGCATAGTATTCCATGTTGTATGTGTACCGCATTTTCTTCATCCAGTCTATCATTGATGGACATTTGGATTGATTCCATGTCTTTGCTATTGTGAATAGCGCTAAACAGCAAGCACACTCCTAAGGGAAACGTCTCAAGGGAAAAAAATTAAATATATTAAACTGAATAAAAAACGACATATCACACTTGATTCAACACAGGTAAAGCCAGTGCTGGCAGGAAAATGTATTTCACTAAATGTGTATGATGGAAAAGTAGAAATTTCTCAAATAAAAATTTCAACTATCCCAACAAGAAAGTGGAAAATAGTAGCAAAATAAAACCAAAACAAATATAAGAAAGAAGCCCGAGCTCTGAGCTGCAGCCGGTGGTCACCGGCACCAGCACCGCCGCGAGTGTCTTGTGGGTTTTCCTCAGAGGAGCCTGTCAGCATCCTCCAGTTCCAGGCGCTCTAGCCCCAGTCCTGCTTCAAGAGGCTTTTTCCAGCCAGAGGCCTCTCCTCCATAGCCTGAAGGCTCGGCCAGTTCCCACGAAGTTTGCCAGGAACGCAAGGCTGTCACTGATGTTCGTGGCACCAAGACTTGTGCGCAGGTTGCACACATGGGCCACTGTCTGTGCCACGTGCAATGACGCCGCCTGAGGCGCGCACACCGCACGCGCACGCGCATAACGGCTTGGCTTGCCTGTAAGGGCTAGGCCTGGCTCTATGTTCCTGGCCTGGCTCTGCGTTCCTTGCTTGGCTCGGCGTTAATCGCTTTGCCCGGTGTTTCTCACTTGGATTGACGTTTCCTCCCTCGCGTTCCATTGCTGGGCATGACCTTTTGTCTGCTGGGCTTGGCATTCCCTTGGCTGGGTTGGGTGTTCCCTTTGGGCTGTGGGGGTCGGGGTTTGGCCCTTCCTGGGGGGGGGGTGGGGTCACCCCGGATGGGCGTGGGCTTTCCCCGGTTGGGTGTGGGTTTTCCCGAGTGGGGTGGGCCGGGCTCCCCTGCTGGGGTTGGCAGGTTTTGGCTGGGATTGACCTTTCTCTTCAAACAGATCGGAAACCCAGAGTGTCCTGCTAGTTGGTGAAACTGGTTGGTAGACGCGATCTGCTCGCTACTACCGGCCTCCCCTGGCTGTTCAAAGCAGATGGTGGCTGAGGTTTCTTCAATACCCGCTGCCTCCACTGTGAAGAAGCCATTTGGTGTAAGGAGCAAGATGGGCAAGTGGTGCCACCACTGTTTCCCCTGCTGCAGGGGGAGCAGCAAGAGCAACGTGGGCACTTCGAGACCATCCTGGCTAACACGGTGAAAACCCATCTCTCCTAAAAATACAAAAAATTAGCCAGACGTGGCGGGCGCTTGTGGTCCCAGCTACTTGGGAGGCTGAGGCAGGAGAATGGTGTGAACCCAGGAGGCGGAGCTTGCAGTGAGCCGAATTCGCGCCACTGCACTCCAGTCTGGGCGACAGAACGAGACTCCATCTCAAAAAATAAATAAATAAAATAAAATAAATAAAATCGGTGCCTTACTTTCTCAGTGCCTGACTCATATTTCTTATTAAATGTTAGCCACTTTTAATTGTATAACTAGATTGGAACTGGACACGTCACCTTACTTTGTGTCTCAGTTTCTTCAAGTGTAAAATGAAGCACATAGACAATGTGAGCATGTGATATCACAACCAGATGTGAAAGTCTGGGGTCCTGTCAGAACAACTTAGAGTAGGTTTGGAAATTATTTGAAACCAGCAAAGTGAATATGAAAATAAAGAATTCGAAGCACAGTAGGGGAGAAAAGGAGAGAGGAGAAATAAGAAAAGACACTTTTACAGAAAATTTTTCATATCTGCATTTATCTTCTGAAACTATATCAAATATATGATTGATTGCATAGGCAATAAAGTTACTCTAAAACAGTCATTTGTGCACTGCAAGAAGAGTGGCTTTTTCCACCTTCCTTTTGTAAGCCAAAAAGTGAATGAGTCAGATCTCAAGTGATTTAGAGATTTTGCTTTGCAAGGTGGAGGATACTTGCAAAGGGAAAATAGGAGGTTGGAGAGTTTAGGACGTAGGCAGTGTAGGGCTGTGTAAATTGCAGAGAACTTGGAGCCGGAAGACTTGAGCCGCATGCAACTGTGGGTGGGCTATGAAATCGCGGAGCCTGGCTTTAAATCCCAACTCAGACATGTACTAATCCTATGATCCCAGGCAAATACCATATCCCCTCTTTGGTTCAGTTTCTACATTTTTAAATAGAGATAAAAATAGTGCCTTACGGCCGGGAAAAAGAAGCACAAGTCACAAGTAGGCGGTGTCCCGTGCTTTTTCTAAAGAGGGCTTTGGGAACTTCAGTATTTAAAGGAGAAAGAGCAAGCAGGCAGGAAATTAAAACTGGGCAGGAAAAGAAAGAGAGTAGGCAAAGAAGCTAATTGATACATTCTTGCGAGGCTCTGGTTCGTTCTCAGTGAGTCTATATGTTACATGTGGCAAAAAGGAGGAAAGAGTCAGTTGTGCATTCATCCTGGCTCTCAGTAAATCTACATTTTACATAAGTTAAAGTAAGCATGTGAAATTACAGCTATCTGTTTGGGAACAAAAGGATGGCAGTTTTTGCATGACTCAGGTTTCAAGCTTAATTTTTCTTTGTCATAGTGAGTTTGGGGTCCCGAGATTTTATTTTCCTTTCACACTTTCTCCCAATATAAAACTTCCTCATAGACGCCTTCTTTTTTCAAACATTTACAACCCTCGTGGTTTTCTCTCCTTTTAAGTACAGAAAAACGTAATACTGTGTAATAATCTTATCTGTCTTAAATACAAGACTGCTTAGGATTCACTTAAAATTTAAAAATGGCTCCACATTCCTGGTTTTCAGGTGGATTGCGATTTCAACCACAAATCAGAGCTTTTTAACATTGAGTTTGAGTTTCACAGACCCAGTAAAGTGGAAATATAGACTTTTTCTTAAGACAGTGTTATGACAGTCAAAAGAATCATGGCCAAACTTAATTACCTGTTGTAAACATCATTGCAGTTTTTTACTGAACTATCTGACACTTTCCAGGGCTTATCACAATGCATATTCTAAGTAAATATTATGGGTCCAGGCACGCTGGCCCAGGCCTATAATCGCAATGCTTCAAAAGGCCAAAGCAGGAGGACTGCTTGAGGCCAAGAGTTTGAGACCTGCTTGGCCAACATACCACAACCCCATCTCTAAAAAAAGCATGGTGGCAGGTGCCTGTAGATCTAGCTACTTGGGAGGCTGAGATGGGAGGATCACCTGAGCCCAGGAGTAAGGTTACAGTGAACTATGTTCACACCACTACACTCCAGCCTGGGTGACAGAATGACACCCTGATTCTAAAAATAAAAAGGAAATTAAAAACACATAAATACATTAATAAGTATTATGGAATCAGCAAATAATAAATGGAATAAACGATTGAGTAAAATTACTTAGTAATGAGGCCTTTCTTGTCTATCCTTCTGCAGAATAAATCCCGAGGCCCCGACATCCCCCTTACTATTCATATTTTCCTTGCTTATCCATTTTCTTTTGCTTGATTTTATTTTTATTACATTCATGATAATGCTAAAATACACACATACACAATCACTTAGGTTTGTTTTTTTTTTAATTAAAAGCCCAAAGAAAAAAGCTGACAACGTTCAGTTGAAATTTTGAAACTGGATTTTATAATTCTGCCCACATAGGAAAAGTTGAAATAGTCGATGAAGATGTAGTTTTTGAAATAATGAAGCAAGTAGTAAAACCAACAAAACCAAGTGAAAATTATACAAGGAAACACAATAATAAGTTAACAAAGGAATTATGTATAATACATTTGTTCTTCGTGTTGACAAGACAGGATTTAATCCTTTTTAATATTTTCCCATCTCATAAATAAATAAGTTTGCATGTTAATACTTTGTCTAACTCTAATTTTTATTCTGTTACCAATGTCAGTAATACTTTATTTTTCATTATTTCTCTTATAAAGTGAATTCTGAACTTCCTCATTTGTTTAAACTATCACAAGGTCAGAGAACCAAACACTGCATGTTCTCACTCATAGGTGGGAATTAAACAATGAGAACACTTGGACACAGGGCAGGGAACATGACACACTGTGGCCTGTCATGGGGTGGGGGGCCGGGGGAGGGATAGCCTTGGGAGAAATACCTAATGTAAATGATGAGTTAATGGGTGCAGCAAACCAACACGGCACATGTAAACATATGTAACAAATATGCACGTTGTGCACATGTACCCTAGAACTTAAAGATTAATAAAAATAAATACATAAATAAAATAAAATTTAAAATAAATACAAACATTAATCATAAGTAAATGAAATATCTGTTGATCTCATTATATCTGGTAGTAATGTCATCTCTGAGTATTTAAATATTCATCTATACATTCCTTCGCTAAATCCCTTTATTTCTCTTTTATATTAAACATTTTTTTAGAGAGCATAACTCCAAATCATCTTCTATTAATATAGAAAGGTCATATTTAGCAAAAGACACAAGGCAGGGAAGTGTCAGTCTTGAGGCCTGAGGCCTGAGCCCGTGCTGAGGGAGAAGGAGGCTCGGGGCACGTGGGAGAAGTGCTGGGAAGGGCTGAGTGGTGGGGGCCGCAGAAGGTTCCAGTGGGTAACACTGTCGGCAGGTCATGGGTGGCACTCACGGGGACCTCGCTGCTAACTCTTCTTGAGTCGGCCGGGTTGGTGGGGGAGGGGGGATTGTCAGTACTGCCATCTGGAGTGAGAGCCACCCCTTGGTTCCTGGAGGGCAGGCATCAGGGGACACAGGACAGGAAGCCCAGGATGGTTAGTGCAACTAGGGATGATGGCCAGGGAGAAGCAAGTGCTCTGGAGTGGCCAGGGAAATGTCCAGACACAGAGGCCTAGGAGCTTCCTCCCCCCGGTTAAATGCAGGCGTTCTGCTCTGTCTCTGCCAGGCACTCTGACTAGGGATGGATAATCCCTCTCTTCAGGTGCTTCCTGGTGCTCTTGCTGCCAGCATAGGTGGTCCAGATCCCTTTGCCCATCTCCCCTGTGACGCCAGCAGTTCCGGGTGGGTGCTCTGGGAGCCCTGGGCGCCAAGTGGTTTCATGACCTTCACACAGCCATGGAAGGCGGTCCAAAGTCGTTAAACAGCGGTCTACAAAGGACAGCAGCTCCTGGCACTGAACCCGACGGCGACAGGACGCTTCTTGTAGGGACCAGGGTGCCCAGCCCAGGGGTGCTGGAGCCGGGGGTGCTGCTGGGGGCAGGCGTGATGGGTTTGTAGGACATCCTCAACTCCTGGGCGCTGGGGACGCCAGCAGGCTGCTCCTTGGGGGTTGGCTGCCTGGCCGCTCAACCGAGATCTGATTTGCAAGCTAAATCTATGTTAAACTTTTTAACTGCAATTTTTATTAATCTAAATACAGTTCAGATATTCTCGATGAAAACTTCACATTTGAGTTGAGATATACTAAAATGCAAAATACACAATGGATTTCAAAGATTTCATATGAAAAAAGAATGCAAACTATCTGTAATAATTTTTATATTGATTACATGTTGACACAATATTTTGGATATATTGAGTTAAATAAAATATGCAGTTAAAAAAAATATATGCTACATTGTTGTTAAAAAATTTAAATAAACTATGAAATTACTTCGTGGGATAACGTGGGGCAAACAGTGGCCAATGTGTGCAACCTGCCTGCGCAAGTCTGGGTGCCACAAATGTCAGTGACAGCCTTGCGTTCCCGGCAAACTTCGTGGGAACTGGCCGAGCCTTCAGGCTATTGAGGAGAGGCCTCTGGTTGGAAAAAGCCTCTTGAAGCAGGACTGGGGCTAGAGCGCCTGGAACTGGAGAATGCTGAGAGGCTCCTCTGAGGAAAACCCACAAGACACTCCTGGCGATGCTGTTGCGGGTGGCCACGGCTGCAGCTCAGAGCTCGGGCTTCTTTCTTATATTTGTTTTGGTTTTATTTTGCTACTATTTTCTACTTTCTTGATTGATAGCTGAAATTTTTATTTGAGAAATTTCTACTTTTCCGTCATACACATTTAGTGAAATACATTTTCCTGCCAACACTGGCTTTACCTGCGTTAAATCAACTTTGATATGTTGTATTTTTATTCACATTAATATATTTAATTGTTTCCCTTGAGACATTTCCCTTAGGAGTGTGCTGGTGTTTAGCGCTATTCACAATAGCAAAGACATGGAATCAATCCAAATGTCCATCAGTGATAGACTGGATGAAGAAAATGTGGTACACATACAACATGGAACACTATGCAGCCATAAAAAAGAATGAGGTCATGTCCTTTGCAGGGACATGGATGGAACAGGAAGCCATTATCCTCAGGAAACTTATGCAGAAACAGAAAGCGAAACACCTAATGTTCTCACTTGTAAGTAGGACCTGAACAATGAGAAAACATGGACACAGGGAAGGAAACAACACACAATGGGGCCCCTGGATTGAGGAGGGAGAGGGAGAGCATCAGGAAAAAGTTAATGCATGCTGGGTTTAATACTGAGGTGATGGGTTGATAGGTACAGCAAACCACCATGGCACAAATTTACCTATGTAACAAACCTGCACATCCTGCACATGTATCCCAAAACTTAAAATAAATAAAAATTTAAAAAAAAAAACAAAACTAAAATGTGTGCTGTTTATCTTTCAAGTATTTAAGATTTTGCTGTTATCTTACTTTTTTATTTTTAATTGGATGCCATTTTGACTAGAGGATACATTTTACATGATTTCAGTTCTTTTAAAATTATCATGTTTGTTAAAATCCAGGTTACAGTCCATCTTGGTTTATGTTCTGTGGGTACCTAAATGTTCTGCTGTATTCTGATGCCAGGGGGTGGAGGAGCTGGTTTTGTGTTTTGTTTTTTGTTTTTTTTTGAGGCAGAGTCTCGCTGTTTTGCCCAGGGTGGAGTGCAATGGCCTGATCTTGGCTCACTGTAACCTTCGCCTCCCGGGTTCAAGCGATTCTCCTGCCTCAACCTCCCAAGTAGCTGGGATACAAGCACCCGCCACCACACCCGGCTAATTCTAGTATTTTTAGTAGAGGTAAGGTTTTGCCATATTGGCCAGGCTGGTCTCCAACTCCTGACATCAGGTGATGCACCCGCCTTGGCCTCCCAGAGTGGTGGGATTACAGGCCTGAGCCTCCGCTCCCAGTCAAGGTGGAGTACTTTATAAATGCCAGTGAGCAGCAGCCACTAACCTCAGTAAGTAGCGACGCTGCCCGCGGCTGGGACGACGGCGGCCAGAGCCGGGACCCAGGCTCCACGCCACCTGCGCGTGTGGCCACACCTGGTCGCTGTCCTCCTGCAGCCTACACCGGCGGGCACAGCAACGCTGGGACTCATGTTGGAAGGAAGGAAAAAAAATGAACGAGTAACCCAGCACTGTTCTTTCCAGATCCATCCCGCTGGCCCTCTTGTTTCCCATGTTTTGGAAAACTGGCCACTCTGACCTCAGATCCCTAAATCGGCAGCCACTGAGACCTGGCTCTCAGAAGCCAAAGCCCTGGCACTTTCCAGGCTGAGCGGGACGAGGTGAAGGCAGGCTGGAGGCTGGTCCAGGACAGCTGAGGGCCGACCATGGGGGGTCGTGGAGAGGCCACCACTGAGGCCGCTACACTTGACATGGGATTTGGGCCGTTGGGTAGAAGGCGTGGAGACGTGGCACTGCCAGCGGAGCCAGGGAGGAAAGAGAACACTCTCCAAATTGTCTTCCAGGGTTTCAGTGAGCATTTTATTACCCCAGAATCTGTCGGGAATAACACCTTTCCCTGGAGATGGCTCTTGTCAGGGGAGTGAGATAGGCTGGGGGGAGGAAGAGGAATGGGAGGCTCAGTTTATAAATATTAAGATCAGCAATGGTGTGCCGCTGACAGTAGCAGAGCGAGCCTGGAGATTTGGGTGGCTGCAGTTGGTAAGTGGTTGCAATCCAGAGGGTGGGACTGAGCTCCTCCTTTGTCATGTTAGCATCCTGTTTCCTGGGTGCGGGTCTAATGCTCTGCAGGTGGTCATTTCACTCATAGCGGCTTTGTCTCTCTTCTGTCACCCCAGACTCAGCTTCACATTCCAGGGCTGCACACCACCAGCCACCGTCATGTTAACCCCTTCCCAGGTCAATGTGTCCTTCACCTGGAGCCCACTCTGCTGGACAGCCTGGGACCGTCCATTTTCAGGGTGGCGGGCAACCTGGTGGCCATCGTGCTGCTGTGCAAGTCGCGCGAGGAGCAGGAGACCGTCTTCTACACACTGGTATGCGGCTGGCCGCCACCGACCTGTTGTTCACTTTGCTAGTAAGCCAGGTGACCATCGCCACGTACATGGAGGGCGGGTGACCTGGGGGCCAGCCGCTGTGTGAGTACAGCATCTTCATTCTGCTCTTCTTCAGCCAGGCCGGCCTCAGCATCATCTGCACCGTGATACCTACATAGGTAATGTGTTAGACATTCTTAGAAGAGTTTCATAAGTTTTATGTTTTATCTTGGTTATAAACAGAGTCCTCAAATGCATAAAAAAGAAATCATGCCATGATTGAATTTTAGCAGGAATAAGTTTATTTTACCTATGCAAAATTAAAACTTTTATTTTCTTTGAAAATGTTTTTGTTAAACATACTTTTTTGAAAAAAATTTAAGCAAATAATAATGTCCCTACCAAATCCAACCAAGAGCAGAACCCACATGTCTGGCATTACTCCTATGTTTGCAGTTTAGCTGCTTACTTGTGCATTTGCAAATACCAACAGGAGCTCACTATAGGCTGCATTTGACGGGGGCAGCTTACCTGATGTTATGGTCTGAATGTATCCCCACACTTCATCTGGTAGAAACATAATCCCCAATGCAAGTGTTGGGAGAATGGGTTTTGGGGAGGTATTCAGGTCATGAGGGTTCTGCCCTCATGGGTGGATTAATATCAGTATGAAAGGACACAATGGAGGGAGTTTGCCTCCTCTCTTTTGTCCTTCCAACCCTTCCCCTTTTCTACTTGGTGAGGACACAGCATTCCTCTTCTTCAGAGGATGCAGCAACAAGGCACCAACTTGGAAAGAGAGATGAGGCCCTTACTAGATCCGAACCTGCTGGTGCGTTGATCTTGGGTTCCAGCCTCCATGAAAAATACGTTTCTGTGCTCTATAAATTACCAGTCTAAAGTATTTTGCTACAACAACACAACCAGAGTAAGACATTGGTATACTCTGCTCTACAGCCCATCCATCCTCCTTTTGTGTAGCTAACACAGACATGTTCTACTCACAGTGATTGCAGAAATGCTAAAAAAGCAAATAGAAATGCTTGCAGGTGCTTACTTCAGCAACACATACACTAAAAGTGAAATATTACAGAGATTAGCATAGCCTCTGCGCAAGGATGACACACAAATGCATGAAGCATTGCAGATTTTTGTAACACAAAGGATAAATGCTTAAGGAGACGGACACCCCATTTCCCATGATGTGATTATTATACACTGCCTGCCTCTATCAACATATCTCATGTACCTCATGAGGTATTTAAACATCTATTATGTACCCACAGACATTTAAAATGAAATATTTAAAAAATGTATGAAGGCCTTTGAAGCCTAGGCTTTGAACAGACATATCTTCATTTCTGCCTCATTCTATGAATTAAAGCAAGTCATATAGGGAGGTATATTCTGCCTTTATCAGAGGAACTCTAAAGTCATATGACAAAGAGCTCAGAGAGAGGAGTGAAAAATAAGGATTATTAATAAAAATTCGTTTCTAGCTTTTCCCATATCCACCTAGATTAAGAAATAAAGTATTACTAGGACCTTAGAAGTCACTCTGATGTCCTTACTCAGTTATTATCTCTGACCTTCCTCCTCCATATTAACAATTACCTTGACTCCTAGCTACATAGATCAGTTTTGCTAACTTTTATAAAATGAAATCATAAAATCTGTATTTATCTGTGTTGGGAATCTTCATTTTAATAAAATTTAGTGAGATTCATGCCCATTGTTATAGGTAGCCATAGTGAGTTCATTTTCATTGCGATTTAGTGTTACATTTTAGGAATATGCCACAATTTGTTTATTGTCAGTCATCTACTATTGATGGATATTTAGGCTATTTTCAGTTTGGAGATAATATAAATAATGCTGCTGCAAACACTTGGCAAACACCTATAAGCTTCTCTTTTGCCTGTATACTAACTAGCACAGGCTAGAAGACTTCTGACTGCTCCACATTCTCTTTAACAGTTACTTACAATTGTTAGTGTTTATTTCATTCTTTTTTATTACTCTTTTTTCTTTTAGACGGAGTCTCACTCTGTCACCTAGGCTGGAGTGCAGTGGTGCGATCTTGGCTCACTGCAATCTCCATCTCCCAGGTTCAAGCGATTCTCCTGCCTCGACCTCCCGAGTAGCTCGGATTACAGGCATGCACCACCATGCTCAGCTAATTTTTGTATTTTTAGTAGAGATGGGTTGGCCAGGCTGGTCTCGAACTCCTGACCTCAGGTGATTCGCCTGCCTTGGCCTCCCAAAGGGCTAGGATTACAAGCATGAGTCACTCCTTCCAGCCTATTTTATTTTAGTTTATTTTTTTTAGAGACAATGTCTTGCTCTGTCACCCAGGCTGGAATACAGTGGTGCGATCATGGTTCCTGGCAGCCTCGACCTCCCAGGCTGAAGTGATATTCCTGCCTCAGGCTCCCAAGTAGCTTGGACTACAGGTGTGTGCCACCATGCCTAGCCAGTATTTTAAATTTTAGTCATTTTGGTAGATATTCATTAAGTGATTTATATTATGTACAATTTTTATGCTTTTGTAAGTGGTATGAATTTGAAACATAATTTTACTTGTTTATTGCTCATATATAGAAGTATAATATTGATTCCTGACCTTGCTAAATGTACTTATTAATTTTAAGTTCATATGTGGATTCATTTACATATTTTACATACACAGTTGTGTCGCTTACAAATAATGAGTTTCTACTTCCTTTTCATTTTTATACCTTTTGTTTCCTTATTGCACTGGCTAGAACCTGCAATATGTTGTTGAATACAATGTTGAAAAGAAATGGCAATAGAAGGTATTCTCATTCATTTCCAAGCTCTCAGGGAAAAAATATTATTTTCCCAATAACTGTAACAATTGATGTAGTTTTTGGTAGCTACCCTTTATTACTTAATTCCATTCCGCTACTTAGTATGTAAACTCTGTGTTCTTTGATTTCTCCCAGAAATAGAAAGGTGCATAGAGGACAATGTGAAAGCTGTGTCTTCTCTCTCAAGGACAAATGGATTGGAAATTAGGATTTGTTCTCAGGTAAGACACAAAATCAGAGGTAAATCCATGGGACTATGGAGGATCACCCTTATAACTGTATCTGAGAACTATTCATGGAGAATATAAGGACTACTCCTACTACTGGTATAAATGAAAAGGAGGAGAGTGAATATTTGACGAATAATTTAAAAATTCTCAGTTTTATGAGTCAGTGGACTCATTGGAACATTGCTAAGAATGAATCACAAAGAGTTAATAAAATATTTTCAGTTGGATTCAGAATGTATTATACTTTTTTTAGCAATATGTTTACCCTCCAGGATACGTTAAGTAAAGGTGGGCTATGAAGGGTTGGGGGTCAGGGGCATCTAACCTGGTAGCAAACATTTGTTTTAAATAAGCTACACGGCAGACAACCCACAAATCTATATGTGAGAAAACTCCTATACAACTTTGCTTAACATTGTTCTATTATGTTGAAATATGTTTATAAATAATCTGAAAGAAAAAAGGCCTGGCCCTGGTAGAATCAAAGTGCTAAGACAGCTTTAATAAAAATATCTAGGGCCTACACATCGTATCAGTAAAGGAAAAGAGAAAACGGATAAATGTTTTCGTAATTATAAATATAATTTGAGTCCCTATCATATTTGTCTTTTTAGCCAATCAGGGAAGAAAACGGTTATTAAAAGTTATTACTTAGGGCTATTTAGAGTCACTAAGGAATCAAGATGCCTCAGCCTTTTAGGTCAGGTAGGAAAAAAAAATTCCTGTGTCTAGGAAAGAAGTCAGGGTGAAGTTTGTTCTTATGTCTTACAGTTCGAACTAGAGTTACATTGAATTAAATGGCGTTTGTGACAGCTGCATTTAGTAATAAACAGTAGTCCATATGTAGGTTTAGAGATTTGTGTTTTTATCATTTCTGTTCCAGGTTATTTAACTCCTTTTTGCAACTAGATGTTAATTCCCTTAACTTGATATTTAATACGAAGTTAAACTTTTGTTTTATTTTGTTTTGTTGTTGCTGTTGTTGTTTGTTTTTTGAGATAGTCTCACTCTGTCACCCAGGCTGGAGTGCAGTGTTGCGATCTTGGCTCACTGCAACCTCCTCCTCTTCGGTTCAAGCGCTTTTCCTTCCTGAACCTCCTGAGTAGCTGGGTTTACAGGCATCCGCCACCAAACCTGGCTAAATTTTTGTATTTTTAGTAGAGACGAGGTTTCACCATGTTGGTCAGGCTGGTCTCAAACTCCTAACCTCAGGTGATCCACCTGCCTCGGTCTCCCAAAGTGCTCTTGTTGCCCAGGCTGGAGTGCAAAGGTGCAATCTCAGCTCACTGCAACCTCTGTCTCCCAGATTCAAGGAATTCTCCTGCCTCAGCCTCCTGAGTAGCTGGGATTAAAGGCTCCTGCCATCACGCACAGCTAGTTTTTGTATTTTTGGTAGAGATGGGGTTTCATCATGTTGGCCAGGCTGGTCTCAAACTCCTGACCTCAGGTGATGACCGGCCTCAGCCTTCCAAAATGCTGGGATTACAGACGTGAGCCACTGCGCCCGGCCTGTAGTTAAACTTTTTAAAGAAAATATTTAATTAGTATTCTCAGTTCATTGAGTCAGGGATGTGCTGTGCATCAAACACAGTCTTATAACTAAGACATCCCCCTTTGCCTGTTGGCAGCTCCCAAAGAGAAGCAATGAAAGAAAAATGGGATATTTTTATTTGTGGCGAATATCACAGTATACTTAGAACCTCTATTTAATTTTCCTATTTTTAAGTAGTGAAAAAACCTCTAAGAGTTCTTTGACCTGACCATGATCACGCAGCCATGTCAAAAAAAGGAACCTGTGGACTATTCTATGTACCCATGTGTTTATTTACCTATTCTACTTCTCTTCTCTTTGTACAGTAAAAACTTAGGTCTCAACTCGTTGGCTTAGATATTTCCTTAGATAAATAACTCCAAAGTGAGCTCTGAATCATACTTTCCTGAGAATATTTGAATGTACTCTTTTATAAATCCTTATATCTAAGGTCTTCAGAGAATAAGGAAAAAACATCCTGAAACATCCTAAGGAATTGGCAGAGGCGAGGAAATATGAGCTTGTTATGAGGGGGAATTCTGCTGAGACCTCTGAAGAAGGGAATGGTTTATTGTTCTGATTTCAGCAGTGAAAGGGATGTTGGCTGGATGCCAGGTGGGGAAATGAAACCTGTAATGAAAAAAAACCCTGCCATCAGAAATCTAACCACATCTTCCTAGCACTCACTGGAATTTTGTAAAATAGCTTTTGCAAAGTAACCTCACAAGCATAAACATTACATTTATATCAGCCCTACTATACTAATCTGCCTAGGATTGTGATGCCTTTCGGCTCCACCAACTAGAGTAAGAAGGGCATTCCTGAAATTATACCAGACAGATGATTTGTGGTCTTAAGTAGGAAGAAACCCAGATAGGAAGGCTGAACCCAGTCCTCACTGGTGACATGCAGCCTGCACAAGACTACTTAGCTTCAAAAGAAACTCCAGCTCATCAGGAATAAAGCTTGACAGATGCTAGAGGCAATCTTAATATAGGCCTGGCTTAAAGAGTGTATCTAGATCAGTAAATATTAAGTGATTAAAATCATATGAAATATGTTCTTTGACGACAGTGGAATAACTTATTAGAAATCAATAACTTATTAGAAATCAATAGCAGATAGGAATTTAGGAAATTCACAAGTAGACGGAAATGAAACAACACACTCTTAAATAACCAGTGGGTCAAAAACTACCAAAACAGACTCAAGAAAAAACAGAAAGTTTGAACGTATCTGTAAAAAGCAAAAAGATTAAATCAGTAATTAAAAACCTCCCAAAGAAAAGTACGAGACCATTTGGCTTCACTGGAGAATTCTACCAAATGTTTAAAGAAGAATTAGCACCAATCCTTCTCAAACGCTTCCAAGAATTAAAAGAGTAGCTACAACCTATTCTATGAGGCTATTATCCTGATGTCAAAACCAGACAAAAACATTAAGAAAGAGAAAAGTATAATATACTTTAGTATAATATCCCTATAGTATAATATCCCTCGTGAATATAAATGCAAAAATTTTAAACTAGATTTTAGCAATATGAATCCAATAATACGTAAAAGGGGTAATATATTGTGACCAAATTGTGTTTTTTCCAGCAGTGTAGTACTGACTTAATATTTAAAAAAATGAACACAATTAACCAAATTAAAAAAAACTGAAAAAAAAACTGAAATAAGTGAAAATTGTGAAACTAAAGTGAACTGAAATAAGTGAAAATTTAAAAACTGAAATAAGTGAATATATTTATGCAAAACAAAACAAAAAAAAAGAACTTTGGTCTCTGTCTCACACCATATTAAAAATACACAAAGATGGATTATAGACCTAAGTGTAAAGGCAAAACTATAAAACCTCTAGATGGGATGTATGAGAAAATCTTTGGTACCTGTTAGGCAAAAATTTCTTTTGCTCAACATCAAAAGCACTATCCATAAAAGGGAAAAAAAGATAAATTGGACTTTATAAAAAGTATAATTTTCTGCTCATCAGAAACACTGTTAAGAGAATGAAAAGACAAGCCACAGGCTAGGATGAAATATTTGTAAAGTGTGTATTTGAGAAAGAACTTGTATCTAGAATATATAAAGAATTTACAAAAGTCAGCAATATAAAAGCCAACTACCCAATTGTTAAAACTAGGCAAGATATTTGAACAGATACTTCTCTTCATTAAAGAAGATATTCAGATGACAAGCAAGCAAATGCCAGGATGCTCAATATAGTTAGTCATCAGGAAAATGCAAATTAAAATCCCAATGAGATAACACTACACACCTATTAGAATGGCTAAATTTGTTATGAAGATGTGGATGAAAATGTGGAAGAACTACTTATGGAGATGTAAAAATGACACAACTACTTTGGAAAATAGTTTGGCAGCTTCTTAAAAAATTAAAAATATATCTACTCTAGGGTTTAGCCACTTCTCTTAGGTATTTACATGAGATAAATAAAAACCTATGTCCACATGAAGACTTGTACACAAATACTCATAACAACTTTGTTTGTAGTAGCCCACATCTGGAAACAACTCAAATATCTATCTACAGGTGAATAGATAAATTGTATGATATCCATTCAATGGAATATTACTTACTCAGCAATAAAAGGAATGATTGGTACATACAGCAACATGGATGGATATTGAAATAGTTATCCTGGGTAAAAGAAGATGGAGTATGATGATATTTATGTAAAATTCTAGAAAATGCAAATGAATCAAAGTGACAAAAAGCAATTCGGTAGTTTGCTGGGAGTGCAGTGGGTAAAGGGGGATGTGGAAAACTGGGAGGGAGGGACTCCCAAGAGGATAGCTATGGTCTGAATGTTTGTGTTCCCCCCAAATTTATATGCTGAAACCCAAACCACCCCCCCAAGGTGATAGTATTAGGAGGTGGGCCCTTTTGGGAGGTGATGAGGTCATGAGGGAGGATTCCTCATGAAGAAGATTGTTCCCCTTAGGAGATAAGCCCACGGGAGCTCATTTGCCCCTTCCACCTTATGGGGATACAAGAAGACTCCACCTTTGAAGCAGAGAGAGAGCTGTCACCAGACACTGAATCTGCCAGTGCGTTGATCTTGTACAGCCTCAAGAACTGTGAGGAATGCATTTCTGTTGTTTATAAGCTACCCAGTTTATGATATTTTGTTATAGCAGCCCGAAAAGAATAAGATAGGGCCCAAGGAAATTTTGGGGGATGATATATATGTTCCCCTCACTTGATTGTGGTGATGATTTCATGGATAGATACAGATACAGCCTCAAAATTCATCAAACGGATACTTTAAGTATGTATAGTTTATTATACGTCAATTATACCTCAATAACAAAACATTTAAAAAATAAAACTATGACTACAAATTGAGATTTTAAAAAATATATTCAGTGAACAGAAAAGGAAGTTTTGGTATTGTGGCTAAACTCCCTTTTTTCTCCTAGTATTAAGTAATAAAGAGTAGGCATATTTACTAAAATATTGCCATATACTAGGTATAATTTTAAATACTTTATATATGTTTGTTATTTAACATTCAGAACATCTCTGTGAGATAGATAATGCTATTAGACCATTTCATAATTGGAAAACAGATGGACTTAACCAAGTACTCACTGCTAAAACTGACAAAGTCAGGATTTAAATCACTCACTACCTCACGTAAGACAAAGCACTCCTTTAATTGTTAAACTGTGCTTGCTGTCTTGAATTAGAAATACTAGACTAGGAAGGAGACCTCCAGAGAGCCAAAGAGGACTGAATGAGGGCCAGAAAGAATCACCCAGAACTGAGTCTGGAGTGATAAATAGTTTAGATCTGGCTCCGTACCTGTCCTGCAACTGCATCCTGACTCTGTGTGTAATACTTAACTGCCTGTGTCGAGTAATTCAGACTAGACCTGACCCTTTCCCTTATTTGTGCAGGTGACTCTGTTTCTGCCCCAGGCCAACCTTAACACCAAGGCCCTTCACCAGTTTTTACAGCAAACGATTTTTGGTAATTTTAGTGGTGATCTGAAGATTCATGGGAACGAGTCACCTCTCCCAGTGCACTGCTCAATCCCCCACATTCTGAAGCTACCTATTTCTCTAAGCCTCCCACCACTTCTCCAGTCAGACTCCCATCACTCTTCACATTTCCCCCGCAGTGTGTGGTCCCAGTCTTCCATCTACTTTCCTTCTTCACTTAAGACCAAGGCATGTCTTTTACCCAACTCATTGCTATCAAAACCATTTCTCCCTTAGGAAATTCTCTTGCCACCTACTAAGAAGATAAATTTGCTTCTATGTCCTGACAGAAGTTCTTGCTGTCTTCCCAAGGCTGACCTGACAAGTGTGTTGCTGTTGTAACCACAGCTAAAAAATGTGTGGCCAATAGCAAAGATATGGAGTCAACCTAAGTGTCCTGTCAGTGGATAATAGGATAAAGAAAATGTGGTATATATACACAATGGAATAGTATTCAACCATCAAAAAGAATGAAATAATGTGTTTTGCAGTGACATGGATGGAACTGAAGGTCATTACCTTAAGTGAAACAACTCAGAAACAGAAAGTCAAATACTGCATGTTTTCACTTATAAGTAGGAGCTAAATAATGTGTACTCATGGGCAAAGAGTGTAGAATGATACACACTAGAGACTCAGAAGGGTGGGGGGCACAGAAGGTGGGGAGATTATGAGAAATTACTTACTGGGTACAAAGTACATTTTTCAAGTAACAAACCAGTAAAAGCCAAGACTTCACCACTATGCAATACATGCATGTAACAAAATTTTGCTTAAATCCTTTAAATTTATACAAATAAAAATTGCATGGAGAATGGGAGAGGACCTTCCTCTCAAAGAGAATCTCAGCTCTTGGTTATTAAAACAAAGGCCAAAGCTCATGCACACCTCAGAAATCAGGTATAGAATTTTCAGATTGATATCAGATATCCACTGGTGGCTAGCAGGCTCATCTGCATCAATTTGTATGAGTTCATTAAGGAGGGGATAAAAAAAAGTATGCACACTTCTGTCCTCCTTGCAAACTTTGCACAGCTACCTCACTAGGGTTTGCAAAGTACAGTTTCAAATGTGAAGGGGGCATTTATAACTCAGTATCTCAGGTCTCCAGGGGCAGGAAAAACAATACTAGGATAATGTCTGCCACCAACCAGGATTGTCTCTCTTACCTCCTCTGTGGCTGCATTTGGGAGAATAAGGGCTAGAAAGGCAGGGAGAGAGAGTGGATGGGGCCTCTCCAACAGTTTGGGCAGGATGAGGTGGAGAGCAGAATAAATACTGCTTAAGGAAGTGAAAGCCGCTATGGGATTTGTAATGCCTCTTTGCTGTTCTGCTAGCTCCCGCACTCCAGAGATGACTAAGCAGCTGATTCATTGTGACACACTCAGAAAAACAACTCAGCCTTGAGAAAGGAGGCAGGCAAGAGCAGAGAGCATGCATGTATGTGTGTGTGTTGCGGGGGAGGGAGTGGTGTCTGTCAACATGTCTTTTAATGAGCTGTCACAATGTTTCACAAAGGCTTGAATTAGTTACCAATATGTTTAAAGAAACACAAAGATGAGGTTTTTTGTTTTTTGTTTTTTTGCATGAAAAGTCAGAATTAGTGAATATCAGCTGATCCAACACCCTATGTTACTTTAATAGCTTCCTAACTGGTCTTCCTGCTTCCATCATTTTCTCTTTTACAGTCTGTTTTCGACCCAGCAGCCAGAGGGATCCTTTTCCAATGTAAATCAAATTATGTCACTTCCTTGATTAAAATCCTCCCATGATGTTCCATCTCACTCAGAGTAAAAATGAGAGTCCCAGAAATGCTCTGTGAGACCCTACCTGCTGAGGTACCCAGTTACCTTTCACCTATCCTGTTCTTCCCTGTCCTCTTCCTCTCCTTCCCCTTCCAGTTTCCTCTCCATCTCCTCCTCTTTCTTTTCCTCCTCCTCCTAGGATAGAAGATGGAACCAGATTATTCTCTGGCTCTATTTTCTGTATGTTTTTGAGTAAATTACTTAACTGATCTGTGCCTCACTTCCTCATTGGTGAAATGAGGCTAAAAATCATATCTTGTTTGTAATGTTGTTTTGAGGACAAACTGAGTTAATATTTTTAAAGCCCTTAAAACAGTGCCTGACACATAATAAAAACAATCCCATTGCTCTTTTAATCCAACCATGTAGGTTTTCTTAATTTTGCTCAAATAAGATAGGTTTGCTCCTGCCTCAGTACCTTTGCAGATGCTCCTTTCTCTGCCTGTCTGTGGCTTCCACAAATACCCATCTCTTTCAAGCCTTGCTTACCCATCTTTGAGGTGAATCAAAAATTGAAAAACAAAAACCCAAGTGGACCAAAAAATAAGCAAACAAAAGCCAACCAGGAAGAAATGAAGAGTATTGATTAAATTCGGGAAATAAATGGAAGAAAAAAAACAAACTATCTCAAAATAAAGACTCATTTACAAGGTGGATTTAGGAAAAGAGATTCAAATTAAAATTTAACAAGAAGCATTGAAGAAAACTGGAAAGTAACCAAGATAATTAAAATTTATAATAATTTTTTTTCTAGAAAATCATGAGGACACCTAAAGTGTAAATTAGATACGGATCAGCACTGTCTAGTTTACAATTTACCTTATAAAGTCAACTTATTGCTCTAAGTATTTGGATCCAGGCATCTGGGACCAGCTTGTCACCATCTCTGACTACTGGAAAACTTTTGCCAATTGCTTCCCCTCTGCTTCCTTTTCTAGTCCCGTCTGAACTGTCTTGTCTGGCCCTGTTGCCACTCAGGAAGCCACAGATCCTGACTCCTTTTGTTTATTTCTCTGCCCGGATGAGAAACACCCATCACCCCTGACTTTCCAGGGAGCAAATCACGCTCCATGCCCCACTCCCCCACAATACCTCTCCCTATTCCTAGGTACCTTCCCTTGCAATCCCCAGGTCCTCCTTTGACACTTCACTTCTCCGGAGAATCACACTGCTTCGGTTTCCACTCTGCATGCCGGAAGTTATTGCTTTCATCTATTCAATAAAGATTTATTTTAAGCAATTAAGTACCTGATATGTTTTCTTTTTTTCCAGCAGGGGACTTTGTACAATCTTATGTTTTTAAAAATTATTTCCAGAGTCATCTGAACAATTACAAATGGAGACTTCAGTATGAGTAACTTAAATAAATATCACCTATTATTCAGAGACAAAGAGAGGATGGGAAAGGTACATTCCCTCTCTGGTCCTGGGGAGTTGAGGCTGCATAGAGGGGTCTCCTCTACGGAGTCTGGAACATTGTTTATAACTCCTGGTTGGCCCTGTCCTTGATCATGCCTTTCCTGGACTCCATAGCACCGTGGGGCTATGTAGAAAGGCTCTGTTCATCCAATAAGAAAAAAGACATTTTATGTCATGCCTGGCAAGAACCTGCCTCCCCACTTTATCCTGAAGTGAGGCTTGTCTGGGAGACCAGGACTCACTAAAAGGACTCAGAAATACATAAGCTGTCAAGGTGTGAAAATGAATGTTATTTGACAGAAAAGTTTTCAAAATATTAAAAATTTCAGGAAGCGGAAGAGGAACAAAACTATAGAAAAAAACAAAATCTGGAAATAAGAGCGTGGATTTTGTGTGATGCTTGAATTAGAGCTAGAGGAAGAGTGGAGAGGAGAGAGTCATTGGATTTCCCCTCAGCAACTTTTAAGGCACTTATGAAACTCAGATGTTGATTTTATTTTTTCCTATTTAGTAACCTTGTCTGATGAAGTCTTCATCTAGCCATTCTCTGCCCCTTCAAATGAGATCATTGTTTTCCTAACCTGTTGTGGGGTGGAAAAGAGTTCGGTGAATTTGTTCCAGAATAGACAGTGTCAATTCAACTGAGGTTTATTCTTTGATTACAGAAGATTTCCCTTCTAAAATGCCAACAATATCACCATTCTGCCATATCGCTCTACGCTTCTCTCCTCTTCTTAAACCAGATGCAGTGTCCTTTGACCACAGCGGGGAGGAGGCGAGCTGACTCCACATGTCCACCCAGATGGCACCCTGATGAGCATTGGAATGACCCATTCAGGATGTCACTGCTTACTGTCTCTGACTTTTGGCAGAAGGAGGAAGTTGCTTGAAACAATTCCAGAGAGAGGGATAAATTTAGAGGCCAAACAACATTCATTAATGTTTTTTAATTAAAATTGATGTTCACACAAAAGTCAGTCAGCTCTATAAGTACTAATTCTAGAGAAATACTAATGAGTAAATTTTAACAATTGAAGGCCATATTAATATTCATTTCCGTAGATACACAAAATACCACTTACCCCAGTTTCCCCTTGAATCCCAATACTACTGCAGTCTGTGATTATGGAAGATTACACCACTTGAGTTCTGACTTTTGAAATTGCCTATGTTTTTAAATATAAAATAAGCTGATTCTTAAAATTCAGAAGTGAATGGCTTTCAGGGTTTTGGGGGCAATTCTGTACATGTCCCCGCTCCCTTCAGATCTTGCCATCTGCCCCACACATACCATTGCCCACCCCTACTCTCTCCTACTGCCCCTGGATGAAGAATGCCTGTTGTTCACACGTTTTATGCTGTGTTATATAGAAGAGTAACAGCCTCTTAGCTCCATATGACGTTGGGCAAGTCACTAAATCTCTGTGCTGTATTCCTGCCATCTTTAATATAAGAGATCATTTAGAACTTATCTCATAAGGCTCTAAGGAATAAAATAAATTAAGATGTATACAGTGCCTAGAACAGTTTAGCAATGTAGTGTGAATGTTAAATATTATTTTCCAATCCTTTTGTTTACACTATTTGTCTGTGAGCCCCTCCAGAATTATTCTGTCTGATAATTTAATACCTCCCTGTCCTGTCAATTCAGATGAATTTCTTCTTCATGTGAAATCATTACCTGTACCTTGTACTTAATACCTAATATATTCCATGTGTTATTTATTTTTTCTTATGAGCCTTTTTTTCTGTCTCAATTAGACTGATCTCAAGGACAGTAATGCTCTTCACACATTTTTTTTTCTGTGTCCTGTTGAATGCTTTGCACACAATAGATCCTCAAGTAAATTTTTGTTATTGAGACTACTGAAGATAGCAACAATGTAGAATCTGGAAAGAAAAGCATGACAAAAAAATAAAATAAAGTATTTTGGTATGATGTGTTGGTTCCTGTTCTTACACTGAAGAATCCAGATGATCTATGCAAGCAAGAAGACAAAATTTTCATCTTGTCTGGATGGGTGAGCCTGAAATGAATAATTTCCTTTGTGGATACAATGTGGGTTTTATTTGAACTGTCTCTATAAACCATACAGGAATTTTTATCTTTCTGCAAATTGGTCTGCTAAGGAAAGATACTGAGATCTTTCAGTCAATGCAGTTCTCACCCTGTTCAGCACTTCTCCCACAATAGTCTGCAGTCCCTCTGCAGAAATCTCTGCAGAACTTTGGCCTAAGGGTAGCTCAGCACTCTGACACCACATGTGATTATCTAGAAGGCAGGGACCCTGCATAGACCCATATGACTGATGTTCCTGGTGGGATTCTGGTAGTCAGATGGATGCACAAAGCTAACTGCTAGGGAGTGGAGGGCAGACAGAGACATGTATAATGATAACTTTACACCTCTACAGCTTAGGGGGAAGAGCCTGATCAATCTGACTTAGTTTAGAGGATGTGGGTTTGTCTTGGGAAAAACTGAATGGTAAGGGTTTGCTCTAAGTCTGATCTTAGCACTTGGAAAACGAGTGTCAAATTGCTGTCTATTGAATTAAGAAATTAGTGAATGAGAGAGTGGCTTGAGGAGATCTGGGTAGTTCTAGACCTTCAACTCTGAAATATGTGAAAAAGACCAGGTTGGTCTGTGTATCTGTTTCTGTGGCTCAAGCCACACCTGGGATATCTACTGAGTTATGAAAGCAAATGGTGTCATGAACTATTGAAATTTTTCTACCCAAGGCTTTTTTCTACCTTAGCCTTATACAATCCTCTAGTCCATTCTTATCTAAGTTACAAAAGTTATCTAAAACACGAATGTGATCGTGTTACAGACACTCCTTCAATGGCTTTTTTTTTTTTTTTTTTTTCCTGCGCTTGGGAAAAGTCCAAAGTCCTTAGCATAGCATGCAAAGTTCTCCGTGTTCTGCCTTCTGCCTTTTATCCCCATCATGTCTCTTATCTCTCCTCCATTCAGTATCCAAAATTCTATATCTTACACTCTCACGATGGAAAGAATTTACTGTTCTGCAATGTGCCAGATTCTCTTAAGCCTTCCTGCCTTTGCATTCCTCTGCCAGGAGTGACCGCCAGCCTTTTCTGCCTTGCTAATGCCTATAATTCCCCAAAGATTAGCTCACGAGTTTCCTCCTATGTGGCACTTTCTCTGATTCCCTCCAGGAAGAGTTAGGTGTTCTCTTTTCTCTGTTCTCCCAGCAATCTTTGCTAGTCTCTTTTGTTACATACTTGTCTTTCCCGCCACACTGTGACCTAATTTAAGGCAAATATTCCATTGTACCACAGAGCGTAATTTTAGTAGATAGCTCTTGTTGTCCATAAATATAATTATGAATTATAATATAGCATAATGCTTATATTATGCATGTTTAAGTTTGCTGAGCCTGTGTTTGCACCATAGAACCTCCATTTTCTGAACTGTGCGAGTTTTGTAACCTCTCTAAGGCTCAATTTGTTCATCTGTAAAATGGAGATAATAATCATATCTTCTTCATAGCCTTATGTGAGTATTAAATCAGACAGTGACTGTGAATGTTTTAGCCCAGTGCCTTGAACACAGTATGTATTCCATTTTGTAGCAGAGGCCCAGCTGGAGATAGAATTTGGTTTTGTTTTCTCTACTTCAAAAAGAAAGGAGTGGCTGGACATGGTGGCTCATGCCTGTAATCCCAGCACTTTGGGAGGCCAAGGTGGGTAGATCGCTAGAGATAGGAGCTCGGCACCAGCCCAATCAATATGATGAAACCCTGTCTCTACTAAAAGTACAAAATTAGCCGGCCGTGCTGAACCCAGGAGGTGGAGGTTGCAGTGAGCCGAGATCACACCACTGCACTCCAGCCTGGGTGACAGAGCAAGATCCTGTCTCAAACAAACAAACAAAAAAAATCTATACAAAAATTGTATTATAATAGTTTATGACACTGTTTTAATCCAGAACTCAGTGGACAGCCCAGGTGTGGCTTGAGCCACTGAAACAGATACACAGACCAAC
Organism: Chlorocebus sabaeus; assembly: GCF_047675955.1. NCBI lineage: Eukaryota > Metazoa > Chordata > Mammalia > Primates > Cercopithecidae > Chlorocebus > Chlorocebus sabaeus. The sequence goes on along the minus strand of NC_132905.1, from coordinate 41,371,413 downwards.
CTAGTCTTTTTCACATATACTATACTGATGTCAATTTTTCTTGCAAGTGAATTGCAAGGCATTGTGTTTTTATGGTTTTTTGTTTGTTTGTGTGGTATTTTTGGTTTGTTTGGGTTTTTTTTGAGTGTTGCTGTGTCTCCAGGCTGGAGTGCAGTGGCATGATCTCAGCTCACTGCAACTTCTGTCTCCCGGGTTCAAGAGACTCCCCTGCCTCAGCCTCCTGAGTAGCTGGGACTACAAGCGTACGCCACCATACCTGGCTAATTTTTTGTATTTTAGTAGAGACGGGATTTCTCCATGTTGGCCAGATTCACAACTTATACTCAGAAAGCTGGAATTCTAAGCAATGCTATTCAACGTGTGACCCAAAAACTGTTGTTGCAGCCTGTGACAAGATAAGGACAGATATTGACAGGAATATTTAGAAACTTTTGTAGCAGTTTGGTGTTTCTGTGACATCTATGCATGTGTTTGCTTTTCTGGCAATTATTTTTATTGTGTTGTACGAAAGAACTAGTCTGCAACCAAATGTACGTAAAACAAAAACAAAACTAGAACTTCGCCATACACAATTTGAGAAGCATTGACTGAAAGTACTTAAAAATCAACTAGTTCAGCCTTTTTCATATTGGACTGGAGACTACCAACACCCAGAGAAGTAAAGCGAGAAAATAAGGAACCAGATCTAAAACCCAGGTGTACCAATCCCTGTTCCAATGTACTTTCTCAAAGACTCTCAGTCCTGAAACTAGAATTACAAATTGTCATCTGGGTTAGAATATCTAGGTTTACTACTACCTTTTCTCTTCCCTTCTGCAGCTTGTACTTGAGGACCATTTTCGTGCTCAGAAATATCTCTGCTAGCAGGGGATTCCAATGTATCTTGGAAGAAGGTTCGAGAATGACCCACATTGTGGACTCCTTGGTCCCTGTGTTTTTCTGTTCTGCCAAGTAAGGTGGCTAGGCATCAGACATCATGTACTCATACATAGTATGGACAAGTTCCTAATTTCAGGAGTCCCGCCTGTCTAGACCTATATGCACCGTGTTTAGTCTGTGGCCAGGGATCCCAAATTCCTATTACTAGAGCATTGAAAAGCACCCATTTACCCTTTACCATAATATGGAATTCAGTTTGTTACATTTCTCTCTTTCCTTGGAAATCTGAGGTCTCTCTTTACCTGAAGATGGCTTATTTTTTACTGAGTCCCATTGCCCATCAGGAAAAGCAAACACAACTCCTTGGTAGAGATGGAAAAAGAGAAGGATGATCAATGGGGAACTGAAAAAGGGCTTGCAAACCTTAGTTCCCAGAGATAATTATACAGGAAAGGACCCAGGAGGCCAGATTCCCACAACAGTAAGACAATCCAGTCCAAACCATTTGCATTCAGATCTGAGTCTCTCTGAGAAAAGGCATGTTTTCCTTTTAGCCTGTTTCTTCCCATTGGTATTCCCCTAGTTTCCTCTAAAATCTTCTCTTGGAAAATCCCAACTCCTCTTAGCTTATCAAAGGGAGAGATGAAAACTTAACCTAGGACAAGATGCCTGTGAGGATCTGAAGGTACTTGGGGCCAGGGGTGGTGGCCACATGCATCTGGGGAGATAAAAGAGAAAGGAGGAAACCATGGGATGACTCTGATTGTGGATCCCTTTCTGACTGGCATTTCTTCAGAAAAGATCCTCTTCCCTTGTCCCGTAGTCCCTCGTTTGCATTAGACAACCAAAGGCAGAGGCACGCTCTCCAGAAGTCCTCAACACTTAGGAGGATGGGAAGAAAGACCCTTAAAGACCTGAGGCTTCATGAGCACCATCATGAAGATGGAGGAATCCTATTGGATAACTGTCCTCTTGGGTACACAAAGGGCACAGATTTTGAGGGCAGGGCAGAGCACCATAGTAGGGGCTAGGAATGCCTAAGGAAAGAAGGCTGGGAAACTACGGATGAAGAGCTAGAACTGAGGGACAGACCTTGAGAGAGGAACTAACTATAGAGGGTTAACCCCTTTGTGATTTCCCCAGGATAGGTCTATGATGCAGAGATAATGTAATATAACATTTGCATGGACCCCTTTAGGCACATACACTCTCTTCAGGTCTCTTGGGTCTGAATTAGTTTTTAAGAACTACTTTTAAATTGATGAAATTTTATTTTTAATAAAAGCAAGAGTGCTGTGTGAGAAACAATATAAATTATCATTAGAAAAATGAACTTATAGGGACTACACCACCAAATAGCTCAATGTTTCTAAATTTCCAGATATTAAGGAATTGTGGGATCTCAACTACTTGCTAATTGACCATTTATCTATTTATATGGATGTTTTGTCTTCATTTTGTCAAATCCCAAATTTTGGAAAAATAATCTTCTTGGTGTTTCAGGTTATTTTGTAAGGCTTTGTGAGCTATTTATGGCTACCATCCCTCATTCAACACCAATCAAACCCACTTATTGATTGTTGCTAACCTCCTAATTTTTCTTCTCCAGTATCTTTAGCATTATCTTAAAATTATGAGCATTCTTTTCAGCAATTCATAAAATGTCTAGAACAATTTCTGATAATGGAGGCATATATATATGTATATATGTAAAAATGTGCATAAATGTGTAAACGTGTGTCTCCTGCTTCAAGTCCCACAGAAACATCTTTATGCCAGGAAGATGGAGACTGAGAGATCATAGAGATTTCTAAGCATGCTTAGCCTGTACTCATGTGTTTCCTTCATTAGTAGTTTGTACAAAACACTTTTGATGTGGCTAACTGAGCAAAGAAAACATGCAGTACACTGTGCATGGTTGGTCATTGCAAAGTATTTCCTATAATTCGCTGTTAGTTATTGAAATAGAGGAGTTAATATTAATTTACATGTTTGTATAAAATGGTTTATACCTTTCAACTGGCCCTCATGGATTCTCTGGTTTATTTCTCATCAATTAAAGGTGTCACTATTGTTCCCTTCGTGTTGTGCTTGTGGTTTTGTTTTGTCTATTTTCCTTCACTCATTCTGATTCATCTGCTTCATGTCAGAATAAGAAGAGAAGAGAAAAAAGAAAGAGAGAGAGAGAGAGAGATGGAGACACATAAATAATGGGAGAGAATGACAGCTTCTATGGGTGTGTAGAACATCATGACATTAGTCAGGTAACTACTTCCTTCAACATTATTTCCATTTATTATTAATAAGCTCATTGCGTATGTCTTGTCCAAACCTAGAAAGTCAACGCCCCCTGGGTCAACTTTCTAGGGTTATACCTGCTTAGATCAGGCAGGGGCAGTAAAGAACTACTATGGTAGCTAAATTCCAGTGGGAAAAAGAGACTGGAGGGGTTTATAGGAAGGCCGTATGACTGTAAGTAAGCCAGAGTTATTCCAAGACCAGAACCAGACATCTGAAGGGGGAAACCCTGATGACCACGGAATGACAGTTAACACCAAGGTTCATGACAGTTGTAAATCCTGAGGGGTCAGGACTAAGAACCATGATATAGAAAATTGTTCTCATCACATGCAGGCAGGTAGAGTTGACAGGGTAGATGGACAGAGCTTTAGAGGTATTTGCAAGGACTTTTCCTCTTGCCTTGCGGTTCTTGAAGGATGCTGGTTTCTCTGGACCCAGAAACTCTGCAGAGCTGATCTACAGCCCAGAAGCATGTGTGAAGATAAAGGAGCCAAAGAAAAGACTAGTTCCTTATCTTCAGAGCTGGAACTTCTGTTTCTATTTAAGTTGACGTGATTACTTAGAAAACTCTGTTTAAGGGTATGTTTTAAATTTTTTTCATGTTGGCATTTTAATGTCCTAAACTTTCTTTACAGATGTTTCTTTCAAGGGGGTTCTTGCAGTGAAAGTGTCTAGCACAAATATTAAGTAAGGCCATGAAGACAGTAAAAAGGAGACACACTATAATACCCTTTTGATAGTTCTTTGCTTTGAAAAATTTGTGTTCCCATAAATATTTTGCACTGCATGGGCAGCCATGGGATCAGAAATTTTTACAAAAGATTCTGTGTAATGTTAGTTTTGGATCACATTTTGAGTGTAATGGTTCCATACAAGGATGATTAAGTGTTGCTAATCTGTCATGCTTTTAAAATCTTTCTTTAAATCCATATCACAATAATGGGAACATGCTGTGGATACCAAAAAGGGCTCATGGGAATGGTCAAAGCACAAAGCTTTGGGCTTAAGGTCTTCTGTCTTGATCTAATATACTTTGTGATTGACCAATACCTGTTGCTTACCAGTAATTGAGGCCTGCACATAAATTAAGAGAAAACCATTCTGACTACAGCCACAGTGAATATCAAAGATGCAAATTAGATGGGGTAGTAAAAGTAGAATAAGTTAAACTTGTAAATATGGATAAACTGGATTCCCATAATATTGAAACATTCTTCCTTTCAAAGGAATTAGTATTCAAACTTGGCTCCCTATAGGCAAGTTGAGATAGAGATCTGCTAGCATGACAAAAAGAAGGCAAAAAGTTTTAATAAATAAAAATAATAATCAGACACTAAACATTAAACTCCCTCTTTTGCGTGGTTGTGTTAACCAAACACAAAATTTCAAGCACAATAATTTGACCACCAACCACATTGTGAAAACACTATAAAAGAAGACTCAGAAAAATACAAAGCAAAATTTTCCCTTTTGACTGTAGGTACGAAGAATGTTGTTAAATCAGAAGAAATATATCTTTCCCCAAATTTCATATTAAAGAGAAGGCAGAAGATTTGGACATTCAATGATAAATCAAATTTTTTTATTGAAATTTTAAAATAAGTCATGCTTAGGAATAAAAGCAGGAATGTTTTTACTTTTAAAGTAGAAGTGATAGAGCAGAACTGAATAAAATTGAGACCCAAAAATCCATACAAAGAATCATTGAAACAAAAAGTTGGTTATTTGAAAGGATAAACAAGATAAATAGACTTTTAGCTAGACTACTAATGAACAAAAGAGAGAAGATTTAAATAAACACAATAAGAAATGACAAAGGTGATGTTACAACTGACCATACAGAAATAGAAAAGATCCTCAGAGGCTACTATGAACACCTATTCATGGAAACTAGGAAATCTAGAAAAAATTGATAAATTCCTGGAAACACACAATCTCCCAAGATTGAATCAGGAAGAAATTGAAACCGTGAACAGACCAACATCAAGTTCCGAAATTGAATCAATAATAAAGAAAAACACCTATCAGCCACAGCAAGCTCAAGACCAGATGGATTCCCAGCTAAATTCTACCAGTTATACAAAGAAGAACTGGTACCAATTCTGAAACTACTCCAAAAATTTGAGAAGGAGGAACTTCTCTCTAACATATCTTATGAATGCAGTGTCTCCTGATATCAAAACCTGGCAAAGACACAACAAAAAAAGAAAACTACAGGCAAATATCCCCTATAAACACAGATGCAAAAATCCTCAACATAATACTAGCAAACCAAATCCAACAGGACATAAAAAAAGTTAATTCACCATGACCATATTTGACTTCATTCCTGGGATGCAAGGTTGATTCAACATACATAAATCAATAAACATGATTCATCACATAAACAGAACTACAGACAAAAACATATGATCTCTCAATAGACATGGAAAAAGCTTTTGATACAATCCAACATCTCTTAATGATTAAAAAAAAAAAAACCTCAACAAACTAGGCATTGAAGGAACAAACCTCAAAATAAGAGCTATCTATGACAAATCCATAGCCAACATCATATTGAATGGGCAGAAAGTTGGAAACATTCCCCTTGAGAAACGGAATAAGACAAGGGTGCCTACTCTCCCCATTCCTATTCAACCTGGCACTGGAAGTCCTAGCCAGAATGGTCAGGCTAGAGGAAGAAATAAAAGGCATCCAAATAAGAAGAGAAGTCAAACTGTCTATCTTCACGGATGCTATGATTCTATACCCAGAAAACCCTAAAGACAAATGACTTCAGTAAAGTTCTAGGATACAAAAGTCAATATACAAAAATCAGTAGCACTTCTATTCACCAATAACGTTCAAGCAAAGAGCCAAATCAATAATTGAATCCCATTCACAATAGCCACAAAAATAATAAAATACTTATGAATACATCTAAACAAGGAAGTGAAAAATCTCGACAAGGAGAACCACAAAACACTGCTCAAAGTAATCATAGATGACACAAACAAATGAAAAAATGTTCCATGTTCATGAATTGGGCGAATCAATACCATTAAAATGACCATACTGTCAAAAGCTATCTACAGATTCAATGCTATTCCTATCAAACTACCAAAAACTACCAGAACTAGTTTTTTCTAGCTCTGTCACTTTTCTCAGAACTAGAAAAAAACTATTCTAAAATTCATATGGAACCAAAAAAGAGCCTGGATAGCCAAAGAAATCCTAAGCCAAAAGAACAAAGCTGGAAGTATCATATTACCTGATTTCAAATACACTGTAGGGTTAGAGTAACCAAAACATCATGGTACTGGTGCAAAACCAAACACATAGACCTATGGAATAGAATAGATAATTCAGAAATAAAGCTCCACTCCTACAGCCATCTGATCTTTGACAAAGTCAACAAAACTAAGCCATGGGGAAAGGATTCCCCACTCAATAAATGGCACTAGAATAGCTGGCTAGACATATAAAGAAGAATAAAACTGGACCTACTCTTCACCATATACAAAATTAACTTAAGATCAAGTGAAGACTCAAATGTAACACCTCAAACTCTAAGAATACTAGAAGAAAACCTAGGAAACATCATTCTGGACTTTGACCTGGGGACAGGATTTATAACTAAGTCCTCAAAAGCAATTGCAACAAAACCAAAAATTGACAAGTGAGGCCTAATTAAAATAAAGAGTTTCTGCACAGCAAAAGAAACTATCAACAGAGTAAAGAGAATGGTAGAAAATATTTGCAAACTATACATCTGGCAAAGGTCTAATATCCAGAATCTGTAAGGAACTTAAACAATTCAACAAGCAAATAACAAATAACTCCATTAAAAAAACAGACAAAAGACAAGGACGCTTCTCAAATGAAGACATACAAGCAGCCAACAAATGTATGAAAACATTCTCAACATCACTAACCATCACAACCATTTAATTTGCATCAAATGCAAATTAAAACCACAATGAGATACCATCTCCCATCAGTCAGAATGGCTATTACTAAAAAGTCAAAAAACAACAGATGCTGGTGGGGCTGTGGAGAAAAGGGAATATTATATGTTGTTGGTGGGAGTGTAAATCAGTTCAATCACCATGGAAAGCCATTTAGAGATTTATCAAAGAACTTAAAACAGAACTACCATTCGACCCAGCAATCCCATTACTGGGTAAACACCCAAAGGAAAATAAATCATTCTACCAAAAAGACACATATACTTGTATGCTTGTATGTTTATTGCAGTACTATTCACAATAGCAAAGACATAGACTCAACCTAGGTGCCCATCGACAGTGGGTTGGATAAAGAAAATGTGGTATATATACACTATGGAACACTACACAGCCGTAAAAAGAACAAACTCTTGTCCTTTTCAGCAACGTAGATGCAGCTGGAGATCATTATCCTAAATGAATTAACGTGGGAACAGAAAACCAAACACTGCACGTTCTCACTTATAAATGGAAGCTAAGTATTGAGTATACATGGACATAAAGATGGGAACAGTAGATACTAGGGACTATTAGAGTGGAGAGGGAGGGAGAGAGGGAGAAATTCTGAAAAACTATTAGGTACTATGCTCACTAGCTGAGTGATAGGATCAATGGTACCCCAAACCTCAGCATCGTGCAATGTACCCATGTAACAAATCTTCACTTGTACTCCCTGAATCTAAAATAAAAGGTGAAATTATTAATTAATTAATTAATTAATTAACTTATCAGTGATAATAATATTTACTTTATCAGGTTATTCACCTAAAAAGTTCTGGCATTGGTATGGGTGTGGTGGCTCACACCTGTAATCCCAGCACTTTGCAGGCCAAGGTGGGCAGATCACTTGAGGTCAGGTGTTCAAGACCATCCTGGCCAACATGGTGAAACCCCATCTTTTCTAAAAATACAAAAATTAGCCAGGCATGGTGGCACGTGCCTGTAATCCCAGCTACTCAGGAGGCTAAGGCAGAAGAATCACTTGAACCCAGGAGGCGGAGGTTGCAGTGAGCTGAGATAGCGCCACTGCACTCCAGCCTGGGTGACAGAGCGAGTCTTCATCAGAAACAAACAACAAAAAGAATTCTGGCCTGACGAAGAGGTCAATTAGCACATATTCATTTCCTCTCTTCAAAGAGGATCACCAAAATGTAACTATGAATATTCCTCTGGATTACTTAGCACAAAATAAATTGAGATGGGAATTTAATTATTATTTACTCTTAGATTTTAAAAAACAGTTATTTTAGAGGAAAGTAGGGAACTACAGCAGAGGGAGAGAAATCTTTAGAAAAGTATCCCCTCCCTTCCAAGAATGCACCCCCAACTACCCTCACACAATGATACTATTGGACTTGGCAAAGTGACTAACACCTTATCCACTATTTTTAACTCTGGTGTCTGTAATTTACAAAGACAAATATTTAAGTCAAGTTACAGTAATTCTGAACAATTCTTTTGAAAAATGGAATTAGAAAGCAATTAGGGTAAACAACAACAATAACATCAACAAAAGAAAAACAACTTAAAGGCACCTACCTCATGGGAGGCTGATTGTGTGAGGCAAAACCACACGCTATCTATAATCATATAATATAATCATATAAACAGGGTTTTATAAGGGTTTTAATAAAATAATACGAGTTGAAGGGTATTATAGGGTTTCAATTCCAGCTACAAACATAAGCACTGTGTGCCCTGGAGACTACATTTCCTTGGCTGTGAAATGAAGATAATATCTGCAGTGAGTAAAACGGTAACTATAGTACACTCAACCCACTGCTTGGCTGATGGTATTCACTCACTTATTCATTCAACAATGTTTGTCTTTTTTAACACCGTATCTGGCAATGTGCTGGACAATAGAAATATAGCAGTGAAAAAATAGGTATGGTTCTTGTTTTCATGGAGTTTAACAGTATGACAGAAGAGGCAGATATTAATAACGATATGAATAATAGTTTGATAAATAAGTAAAAGTTAATTCTGATTAAAAGTTAGTTGCCTTTCTCTTCTCCTTATTTGCTATTTCAAAATCCTGTTCTTTCTACTTTCACTTTTGAAAATGTAGTGAATTAATGAATGTTAACCTAAATTCAGAATGTAAATTCTGAAGTTCTCTACAAACATTAATTGCTGTATTTGAAACAAAAATATATCAAGCACACACTATTTGTAAGGTCCTAAGAAAATCAAAAGGTAAACTAGACATAGGTTCTGCCTGTCCCTGCTGGAGGAAGGTAGGACAACTGGCACTATGAGCTATTAATGTAACTCCAGGCAGAAAGTATTAACAGGTGCTTTGAGAGAGGGATGGGGAAAGGGATTTGATATTTGGAGGAGACAGAGATTGGTCCAGTTGGAGAGGGCTCAGGGAAGACTTTATGGAGCAGATGCATTTGAACTGGATCTAGACAATTAGGGGGCATTTGGACTTGAGGAGATCAGGGAACAACATGCAAAGGTGCAGAAGTGAGAAAATGAGGGGCAACAACAGTAACAAAACAGTATGTAGCATTTGGTTCGATTGAAAGAGGCATGAACGGCAGTAGTCGGCAACGAGTTTGGACGAGTCGTTTGGGATCAGAGGATCAGAACATAGAGGACCCTGAATGCTGAGCTAGACAGTGTGACCTGTACTTTTTTTTTTTTTTTTTTTTTTTTTTTTTTTTTTTTTTTTTGAGGCGGAGTCTCGCTCTGTCGCCCAGGCTGGAGTGCAGTGGCCGGATCTCAGCTCACTGCAAGCTCCGCCTCCTGGGTTCACGCCATTCTCCTGCCTCAAGACTCCCGAGTAGCTGGGACTACAGGCGCCCGCCACCTCGCCCGTCTAGATTTTTGTATTTTTTAGTAGCTGTGAGCCACTGGAGGAAACTGAGCAAGACAGTAACTCGGCTGGAGCTGTGAATCAGAAATAGTGTGCCCTCAGTCAGGAAGAGTAACCTACAAACCTACAACTGCGTATAGGATGTATCGTTATGACTGTCAATATAATTTTGCTGAAGAATTTGGAAAGAGTGCTTTTAACCTTGTGTTCTGGCCCTCTTGAAATACAGGGTCTAGAAGCTCACAGTTCAAGTGGTCTATGGAACCTGAAGTCTTTTTGTATTCAGGAGTACGGAGACATATTGAAGACAAACTTCCTTCTTGAAATAATATGGAACTCATAAAATGGACCCAAAGATCTTATTTGTTTGGAAAAAATAAAGCAGTTTTTTTTTTAGTACATTTACCTTAGCACAGGTCACATTCTCTATAATTTAATGTCATAGAAATAGGGAAGAGAAACACCAAGAGGTAAAAATGATTGCTCTAAAAACTAAGCTGCTATGATTCAACATCCTAAAATGCACATACCAAACCCTCTCCCTCCTTCACACCCACTCAGGGCTGTGACTTTAGCATTCAGTAATGACTGATCAAAACATCTATCCCTGCTCCTGGAGCTCCCATGGGCTGTGTGCACAGAACAAGCTGACCCTGACCGTCTCTTCTCCCATGAGTCTCTCAGAGCCAAACCAGCTGTGGGAGATGTGTGGCAGCTGGTCAGCCAATCAACAAAAAGCTGCTGGATGACAATCTCCATTTGTGACTTTACAGAGATGGTGGATGAAGCCAAGTTGCCCTGCTCAGCTGTGTGGAGAACCTCTCCACTGAAAGAGAATAACAGATGTTCATTTTTTAAAAAAATTTCCAAACCCGAAACATAATTTTACTACACAAATACATGCCAGTGAATATTTGGAGAATAAGAACAGTTTTTGCCAGCCTTCACAGGGTGTCTGGATGACAAACACAAAGAGAAGGATCTACATATTTGTAATCGACATCAGCTTTCTATGATGAATGCCAGAGAGCATGAGACACTGTCTTGGTATGTCCCACAGAGCAGTTCTCATTGCTGGCGCTGGATGTGTTTGGAGCCGGGGCAAAGATGAGGGTAGGCTACCCATTCCCAAGGCAAGGAGAACTAATGATGTAGGAACAAGATAGGTAGCTGAAGACTTTGTCCTATTACCTCACGTAAAAGTCGTTGTGGTAAATAAATATATCTGGCATGAATTTATCAACATAGAAGAAAATGATACCAAACCAACCAGATAAGCTTTTAACAAATTCAAAGTCCAGAATTTAAAATCTCTTCATTCAAATAAGCAACCAGTGCCTTAGGGTTGGGCCCTCAGAGATGAAAAGATTATGTAACCAACGAAGGCAGCCAGAGGCTAAGCCCTTTCTCCTAATGATGAACAAGGAACTGAAGAACTACCACAGAGAATGGTACCTCAGAACCCATTCTTCAAACACTTTACCTTGCTGCCTTGTCCCAAAAGTTGTATATTTATGACCAACATGTGCGTTCATACATTTTATAAAAGGCACCCAATGCTTAAGTTCTCTGTTAAGGATCTCTCCTCCCACTTTAATTTAACACCTTCTCCAACAGGGTGCGCTCTGCCTCCGCAAGCATCTCTCCCCATCTTTACACAGCTCTTATAGAACATTTTCCTTACAGTAAGCTGAAATATTCTCTAATATTTGGGCATGTGAAAGTATAGCTGAAAGGACGCTGGAAAGCACAGTAAAGAAAATGGAGAAAGAAAAGCAACTGGGTTATTTTTTCCACAGAAGTAAGTTGAATTTGAATAGTTGAGTGAACATTTAACTGGTTGTGTTGTAATTGAAAAACAGGAGATAAATTGGTTCTTTAAATCATCAGTTTGTCTAGTTCTGAATATGTATAAAACAGTTTCAAATGTTTCCCCAAGTACCTCTGTCATATCAATAAACTGGGTGGATATTATTCACTTGCACATAATAAAATATTTGTTTTAAAAAAACTCAAAAATAACCTCTGGATTTAAGATATTGTTTTATGCTCTATTTCTACCATAATCACTTGTACAAAAATCTCGATACTTCAGATATACTTGTTCACCATGTGTAGGTGTACATATGTCATGTTTTAATGGCCATCTATTTTGAAACACTATTAAATTACAAATAAAATTAAAGCCACAATTCTTTAAAAAAATAAGGGTCAGGCAAGGTGGCTTATGCTTGTAATCCCAGCACTTTGGGAGGCCGAGAAGAGTGGATCACCTGAGGTTAGGAGTTTGAGACCAGCCTGGCCAACATGGTGAAACCCCACCTCTACTAAAAATACAAAAAAAAAAAAAAAAAAAAATAGCTAGGCGTGGTGGCTCGTGCCTGTAATCCCAGCTACTTGGGAAGCTGAGGCAGGAGAATTGCTTGAACCTGGGAGGCAGACGTTGCAGTGAGCTGAGGTTGCTCCACTGTCCTCCAGCCTGGGCAACAAGACGAAACTCTGTTTCAAAATAAATATATATATAAAACAAGCTATTTTGTTCTTAAAATAAAACTTAAACCACATCTTCTTTCTGCCTTTTCTTTTTCTTAAAAAAAGCAACTCTTTGTATAGACAGGTTAATTTAGGCCCAACATGGTAAAAACAAATTATTTCCATCTTATTCCAAGTTTAGACCCAGGCAAACTTTTTAATAACCAAGTTGTTAAAACGCTTAATTAATGGAATCACTGCTTCTCAATTTCCAAATCATGCTACTAAGCTGCTGTTTAACTAGAAGCAAAGGCTCTGTGGCTCTGTGGCTCTGTGGCTCTGCTCTGCATTCATATATGGGAATGTTCACGATTCAATATGCCCTGTGAGGTGTGTCTAGCATGCTTCATAATTCCAGTAAGTCTGTGCAGCCCACACTCAAACCGCCAAGTGGTTTTCTCCTGATGATCACAGCCCTGAAGCCATGTATTCCTCTTGGACTTCCCCCGGGCGTCTTCTGTGTCATACTCATCTGGTGGTTAGAGCTCAAAAACTTCTTTGCAGGAGGAAATCTCAGGGTAGCAAGTTCCATTCAGATATTACATTGTAGGCATCTTATTACTCCTTTCAGCTGGATCCAACTTCAGACCATCATTAGATTTCCACTGTTACCGCCGGGATCACTACCTATGTCTCAGCTCAGGGAACTTCTAGGCCCGGGGAGCCTTGAGTTCTCTCTCTGAAGTTCTCTGCTCACTTGAGAAAGCAACATCTTTTTTTGCTCAATTCTTCAGATTTTATTTTTGATTTCATGCTGCATTTTAGTCCAAAAAGTTCCCTGGGCTGCTTCTCACAGCCTGAGGTGGTTACACCATTCTTCACTGGTTACACCCAGTGACAGTTTTTTTTTGGCCAATCTCTTTTCAGGTCAGATGACATATAGGGTGACTGCACGTCCTGGTTTTCCTGTAACCACATCAGTTTATACTTGGTGTTCTCTTATAATTATTAAAAGTGTTCCTCTTTCACTCTCACAATCCTGGTTTGGATAATAATGAAAAGGATACTCAAGTTGATGTCTTCTTTGCAACCCAGCAACGGAGTCAATTCTATGAATTTTTTATTGCTTTCAGTTGCTTTTAAACATTCTTTATGTTTTTAAAAATGTGTGAACCTCCCCAACATATATGTCAAGGATATTAGTTATCTATTGCTACATAATAAACTACCCCCAAACTTAAAGCAGCAATAGACATTTACTATTTCACACAGTTTCTGTAGGTCAAGAATTTGGGAGCAGCATAACTGAGTGGTTCTGTCTTGGGGTCTCTCATGAGGTTGCAGTTGAGAAGTTCATTAGGGCTGTAGTCATCCAAAGCCTGGAATGGAGCTGGGGAATGTGCTTCTGAGATCGCCTACTCATGAGGAAGATAAGTCGGGGCTGGCTGTTGCCAGGAAGCCTCATTTCCTTAACACACGGAGCTCTCCAAGGAGCTACTTGAGTGTTTTCACAGGATGGCAGTTGGCTTTCCTCAGAACAAGTTATCCAAGAAAGGAGAAGCAGAACTCACAATGTCTTTTATGACCTATGCTCAGAAATCACACTATGTCATTTCACAGTATCTGATTGGTTACTTGGCACATATTTGAAACGGCCATGGAGTAAAAAATATTTCATTGTATTCTTTGAGAAGAAAAACTATTCCCTGCAAGGATGAGATAATAGCAACACTAAGTGTGAACCTTATAGGTACAGCAACTTACAGATATGTATATGTATATATATGTGTGTATATATCTGCACACACAAATATATACATATTTGCTTGCGTGTTTAGATTATATGTGTATATACATATTTATAGATATGTATGTATTTGTAAACATATATATTTGCTTGTGTGTGTAGATAGATATAGATATAAATATAAATGTAAATATATTTAAGTAATGCTGAACTTTGGATGAGTTTAAAGAAATAAAATACAAATACCTAGGCATAGTCAGAGGTTCTCACATTTATATTTAACAGTTATCAATGTTTGCTTAATCATTGAGTTTCCTTTTCTGACTAAACTAGAAAACAGTTCTCTGCTTACTCCGAAATGCTGCCTTGAATACAAAGCTTATGAGTTTGCATTTATTTGTTATATCATTCACTCATTCATCAAATTGTAATTGGGAGTTTACCATCTGCTAATCAAACTGTGCTAGATGGTAAGGACATAGTCCTTACCTTCAAAATGCTTAATGTTTAGAGTAGAGGAACAGACTAGAAATGATACATGTTAAAAAGTGAAACCCATAGGTTCTTACAGAAGTATAGGGAGGGGCACCAAATTCAGTCTGGTTGGGGAGAAGCCAGGAAATTATTCTAAGTTTTATGACATGACATTTGAGTAGAGTCTTGAAGGGTAAATAAAAATTTACAGGCAGATCCAGGGTGAAGAAGGAGGAGCTTTCCAGATGGAAGGAATATTATAACCATGAATGCCAAGATGTGAGAGAGGAGGTGTCTTAGGAATGGTGAGAGAGCTGGTCTGAAGAGTAGGCATGCAACAGTGTAAGGAAGCCAACAAGATACAAGTGGAATAGATCATGGGAGGGCTTGTGAGCCTCATTAAGATGCTGAAATGTAACTTGAGGGCAATGAGAAAAATGTTGAGGAATTTGCAGCAGGAATGAAACACTGATATTTTAGGAAAATTATAGTGATGGCCACTGGAGGATGGATTAGAGAGGATCAGTCTGCTGGCTGGAAGACCAACTGAAAGACTACTGCAGCCATAGAGTTGATAGCAAACAGGAGACACAAAGTGCACATATTGCCCTGGCTTCTGATTTCATGACAAATTGGCATGGCAATACTTAATACTTAACAGGTAAATCTACTATTTTTCAGTAATTTCTGTTTGTGTTAGGTGCTTAGCTCCTTTGTCTGACCCTTGAGTTCCTTCTGACCCTGGAGTACAGTGTTGTGATCCTAACTCACTACAGCCTCAAACTGGGGCTCAAGCGATCCTTCCACCTCAGCGTCCCTTGTGGCTGGAACTACAGATGCATGCCATCTATGTTGTTTTGATAGCCTTTTGCCTTAGGCTGGAAGTTAAGAGTTTATGACTGCTCTTGTGCAGGTATTATTTCCTTCACCATTAACTGAGTATTAGCATTGTGATAGGCACATTTCATTCATTAAAAATAACTATTCGCAGTCAAGTTCAAAGGAATGGAAAGTAGAATAGTGGTTACCAGGGGCTAAGGAAAAGGGAGAACAGGAAGTTATTGTTTAGTGGGTAACAAGTTTCAGTTTGAGATAATGGAAAAGTTCTAGAGATGGATAGTGGTTGTGATTGCACACAGTGTGAATGTAGGCTGGGCACGGTGACTCACACCTGTAATCCCAGCACTTTGGGAGGCCGAGGCAGGGGGACATCTGAGGTCAGAAGTTCGAGACCAGCCTGGCCAACATAGTGAAACATCGTCTCTACTAAAAATACAAAAAAAAAAATTAGCCAGGCATGGTGGTACATGCCTGTAATCCCAGCTACTCAGGAGACTGAAGCAGGAGAATCACTTGAACCCAGGAGGTGGAGGTTTCAGTGAGCTGAGATAGTGCCACTGCACTCCAGCTTGGGTGACAGAATGATACTCCATCTCAAATCAAAAAAAAAAAAAAAGATTTAATTTTGATTATTTACAGTGCTATGTCTTCTGTTTCCACTCTTATTATTTAGTACATAGAGGCTAAAGAGACTCCCTGGTTCAAAAGCAGTGTCGAGTTTTTTTCTTCTTTTCTTTCTCTCTTTAAAGTGATAATTCATAGTTGGGTTGGCTTCTAGGGTTTTTCCATCTTTTTTTAAAATGTATTTGATTGACATGCACTTAAAATTCTTGTACCTTTACTATATACCAGAATGATAAGGATGATGAAAAATAATGTAAGAATAATCCATGTTCTTACAAGCTAAAGATCTGCTTAGAAGAGCACGAACCTGTGCGTGAAGTACAAAAAGATCAGATGAGTGATGCTCTACAGAATTGCTTCTCAGAGAAGAGGGAGCTGTCTGGGTTGGAGCATCTGGGAAAACCCTGTGGAGGAGGTGATGCCGGACCTGGACCCTGATGAATAAGCTGAATCTGGACACATGTAGCAAGGACCTGTGGAGAAAGGGCCAAAGAAGTAACATGGTCCCAGCTTCCGGCCACTGAAAAACACTGCGTGCTCCTGTCTTTCCCCCATCACACCAGTTGTTCCTCTTTCATGTCCTTTACTCTTTTTCTTCCTCTACCAGTCCCTAAGTAATTTATTCTAGCCTTAGGCTTTAAATCAGGGGTGTCCAATCTTTTGGCTTCTCTGGCCACACTGGAAGAAGATGAATTATCTTGGGCTACACATAAAATACACTAACAAGAGCTGATAAGCTAAAAACAAACAAACAAACAAACAAACAAAACTCATAATGTTTTAAGAAAGTTTACAAATTGTGTTGGGCTACATTGAAAGCCATCCTGGGCTGCATGTGGCCCATGGGCCATGGGTTGGACAAGCTTGCTTTAAATAGCCTCTCAAATTTATAATTCCAGCCTCAGTCCTCCTCAAAGTCCAGTCTCATGTATCTAACTGCTTGCTTGACATCTGTATCAGAGTGTCTGACAGGAATTTCAAACAAAATGTTTGATTCTTTCTGCCCCAAACTGCTCCTGTCACCACTGTCTTCAGAATATATATACCAAATCGAGTGACTTTTCTGCACTTACCGTGCTACAGCACATTGGTTCAATAGACTGTAACTTTCACTTGTACCACTGCATTATCTTCCTCAGCAGTTGCTTAACTGTTGTCATTCTTGCCACCATACTCTATTCTCCAGGCAGCATTCCTAGCATTCCTTTTCAGTTACATATCAAGCTTTGCTACATCCTTGCTTAAAATCCACCAACATCGCTCTTCTGGAACACGCTTGTCAAATAGCCCTGGTGTCAGTGCCTGTGCACTCACCGTTCCCTCTACTCTGAATGTTCTTCCCCTCTCCCAATACTTGAGTGACTTGCTTTCCATTCTCATTTAAAATCCTTTTCTTTGGATAAAGGTATCTAAAATGGCCTCTTCCCCTTCATCAACTTTTACTCCTTTCCTTTAAAAAAAAAAAAATATTATTTTAAGTACATATGTAGTTTTAGGTATATTTGTTTTTATTTTTATTGTCTGTTTCCCACCATTGTAATGTAAGCTCCCTGGGGTCAGGGAATGTTCACTGGTGTATCCCTATTGAGTAGAATAGTGCCTTGCATTGAGTAAATATTTGTCGAATGAATGAGCGGCCATCCTGTTGGTTCACACTTTCTTATGTAAGGTGATATTCTAAGTGATGTGGTCAAGACTTGCCATGCAAGGTCAGTACAGTGAACCGACCACTGAAGGATAGGGCAATCCTAGCAAGACTGGTGCAGGGCTGAGATTGGGACTGGGAAAATGAGATATAGCACTTGTCTGCCAGACAAGAGTATCTGGAACTCTTGGGGACTCTAGAGCCAAAAGGATATCCAAGCAAGATCTTACAGGCGACACATAGTTGCTGCCATGGCAAACCTCCTTCAGTGGAAAACCTGCTCAAGGAATTGAAGAGGCAAATTCTCCCACAGAAATGAACTCTGTGCATACGGACTGCAACCATAGTCAGCACTGAAATTTTACGTGCAGAGAAAGTTGGCAGCACTGCTGTGGAGAGTATAATATTTATCTTTTCCAATGGGCTGTGAACTTCTAGGGGGGGAGAGGCTGCTTGATTCTGTATCATTCCCGGTGCAAAGTCTGCACTTTTGCCAAACATTTGAGAGAAGGGTTGAAAAAAATTGGATCAGTTTTATCTTCTTGGCCATACCTAAGGGCACAGAGAGAGGTACAATCAGAATGTTCTCCTTCAAATTTGATTGATGTAAATCTTTTGCATGCATTGAATGACCAATGATAAAGACTTTAAATCCACCCCTTCCAGATCCAAGCACAAATCCCCCGAGCAGCAAATTCATATGCCCACCAGTTCACATCTTTTACATAAAATAGCAATCAATAAATATTTGAACTTTAAATCATTCACTTTGGAGATTTAAAATGAATCTCTGGTCCATTCACACAGCTCCTTAATTTCTGCTAGGGCAAGATCTTTAATTTGTTCTAACTAGTAGATGGACATTGTCTTAATTAAGCAACCTTCTACAGGAAAAAAAATGTGCCTACAAGGTTTCTCCAGCAAACTCTAAGTAATTAAAAATAAATGCATAAAGAAAGAACATTAACAACTGTTCTCAAGAGCTTTGACCATTATCCCATTAGGTAACTTTTATTTTTATTTTTAAGTACACATTTCCTTCAATTTTGGATTAAACATGTGACTTTGTTGACACTTCATGGACAATACTGAGTGTTTCTCTTAGGGGTTTACACTTTCTCAGAACCTCCCTGTGAGAAAGGAATAATACAGGGTGGTTGGAGGAGATTAGAAAATTCCAGGCAGCAGTTTCACATGACTAGCAAAAGGAAACTTGAAATAGCTTCGGAAGCTATGGCCTAATAAGATCTTGAAAGCACAGGGATCAAGAGGGCTGGGCTCAGTGGCTCATACCTGTAATCCCAGCACTTTGGGAGGCCGAGGTGGGCGGATCACGAGGTCAGGAGATTGAGACCATCCTGGCTAACACGGTGAAACCCTGTCTCTACTAAAAATATTTTTAAAAATTAGCTGGGTGTGGTGGCAGGCGCCTGTAGTCCCAGCTACTCGGGAGGCTAAGGCAGGAAAATGATGTGAACCCGGGAGCAGAGGTTGCAGTGAGCCAAGATCACACCACTGCACTCCAGCCTCAGGGACAGAGCAAGACTCCATCTCAAAAAAAAAAAAAGCAGGGATCAAGAATCCTGAAAAACCAATAGACTAAGCTGGCTAAGACCAACTGGCCCCAACATGGAGCTGGATTCGACCTAGGTTTCACCTAGGACCTCATTATTACTCATTAACATACTAAATCACACACCCACAAGTACCATGATGGTTCTGGGAACACCCATATTTGATGTAAAAATGGGTGGCACCACAGTTCCAAGAAATCTCCACCTTTTCCAGGAATCTTCATGAATATCACACACCTTAGTTAAAGAAATCAATAAAGATAGAAACCCCAGGCCGGGTGTGGTGGCTCAAGCCTGTAATCCCAGCACTTTGGGAGGCCGAGACGGGCGGATCACAAGGTCAGGAGATCGAGACCATCCTGGCTAACATGGTGAAACTCCGTCTCTACTAAAAAAAAAAAAAAGTACAACTCGCCGGGCGAGGTGGCGGGCGCCTGTAGTCCCAGCTACTCAGGAGGCTGAGGCAGGAGAATGGCGTGAACCGGGGAGGCGGAGCTTGCAGTGAGCTGAGATCCGGCCACTGCACTCCAGCCTGGGCGACAGAGCGAGACTGCGTCTCAAAAAAAAAAAAAAAAAAAAAAAAAAAAAGATAGAAACCCCAAACCCCAAACCCCAATGTGTGACTCTCTCTTGAGTATGCCCATACCCCCTTTTCTTGAGTGTGTACTTTTCTCTTTGCAGTAAATCTCCACACTTTCACTGTTTTCCAACTCATCCTTGAATTCATTCTCACAATGGTGTCAAGAGCCTAGACACTGACTGGAGTTAAGTTCTCACCAGCATTTAGGGAGCTCCCCAAGCCCTCAGGCACCATCTTCGTGGCAATCGGAGCTGGAGCATTGTCATCCCCATTTGAGAAGCACCAGCAGTTGCTAAGTCCCACTCTGGCCTTAGTCAGAGTCTTCTTGTTCTCTGGAGTTACTACTACTTTCTCCCATGTTCCTTGGAACTAACTACAACCTAACTCCCCTCAGCCGTAGCACATCTGCTCCTTCCTGCTGGAAAACCCGGTTCACCCTGAGTGACCACGAGTAGAGGAGGGAAGGTTGTGATCTATGCTGAATTGTTCTGAGGCACCAGGGTCCTGCCTGACAGGAGGCTAATGAGGCTGGTAGGGTAAAACCCCATATTGTGCAGTGGTTAGACAGCTTCCAAGGAGCACTATGACTTTTTCCTGGGAAGGGTCTTTCGTTTTCCCAAGGGACCAGCTGCACCAAGACACTGACCCTGGTTGGGAACTGGTTTCTCTTTTCTGTCTTTCTTTAAACCCTGCTTGTGCAATTTTCTGTTCTCGTGTTACTTCCTCATACTTCACACAAAAGCTAAGTGAACTCTTTGGATACAGAAAGGCCTCTGAGATATTGCCCTCTGGAAAGCCAAATCCAGGCCTATGGTTCTTAAGGGGTTCCTTCAAGATCCTTGTTTATTGGCCATGCTGAATCATCTTTACTCCCAAGTTTTACTTGGTGATAAACATTTGCATGAATATTGGCAGGCTTTGTGCTTTCAAATTAGGCCCACAAGTCTTCTTAAGGCTTCCCATTTTCAAAGCCCCAGGGGGATATGGATACCTGGGCAACAATAGGGATCCAGGGATATCTGGATGCCAAGGCAGCCAGCCATGGGGACAAGGATGCCTGTCTCCCTGGCCTGGCCTTGGAGCTGGCTAGTCATAAGGGCTACACTCCTACACCTGGAGTTTCATAAATGCTGGGACCGGTCTCTCCAAGAGAGAACCATACTGATATTTCCCCCTTCTTCTCTCTTTCAAGTCATGCCCAAGACAAGTCAAGACCATGGGTAACTCTCTTTGAGAAAATAGAGTGCAATGGCCAGAGAACAGGACCCTGAATTTTAATACCATCTTACAATTATATCTTTTTTGTAAACATCAGGAGAAATGGACTGAAATACCATATGTATAGACCCTCATGGCTTGTATCAGAACCCTGATCTTCGTGGGAATTGCTGCCTTTGTTACACCCATATTCCTTTAGGGGAATCAAATGAAGAACCAGATATCCTGCATGATCCCCTTTAGGAAAATGCACCTCCTCAGAGCCTTCCCCCACCTCTTAACCCAGACCCAATTCCAGCACCCTCAGCTCCTCCATCTCACCCAAATCCACTTTCAACTCCCCAGTCTTCTGCTGGTTCTACCATCTCCAGCCCCCAAACTCCCACAAGTCTATCTCCTTACCAACCTATATGTGCTTCCCTGCCAAAGGAACGGAGCCCTGCTGGGGTTACCTGCCATGGCACCTCTTACCTTCCTGACCATTCTACGTTATGCTCATTTAGAGAGGTGGCCAAAGGGGATGCTGGGATCATCTGGGTACACGTACCTCTTTCAGTGTGTGATCTGGCACAATGCAGGCAGAGGTTGGGCCGATCTTTAGAGGATCCAAATAAATTCATGGAGTTTTGGGCTCATTTGAGTTAACTTGGGGAGATATTCATATTATCTTGTCCACAATTTGCACCCTGGGGAAAAGCAGTGTATTTGGGTAGAGGCCCAGGCTTATGCTTACAACTTGTCTGCTGGGGATCTTGAACAATACACTGTGGGGAGCCACATCCATGCTTAGCAATGACCCTTACTGGAACTATCAACAGGGCCAGGTTGATCTAAGAAAAATCATATGGTGACTTGTTTAGTGGAGGGAATGAAACAATATACCACTAAGCCTGTGAACTATAATAAAAAAAAAAAAAAAAGAAGAAAAGGTTGGAAATTCAGCTTTGTTTCAGGGGTGCCTTTGTGGAGAACCTAAAAATATACACTAACATTGATCTCAGTACTGATGCTGGCCAAATTGTACTAAAGACACACTTTATTATTAGCCAGTCAGTACCGGACAGAAGAAGAACATTATAGAAATTGGCTTTGGGACTCTACATGCCTATTAATGACATATTTGATGTGGCTTTCGGGGTATTCAATAATAGAGACAGGGCTCTATTGGCTGAAGGGCTGAAATGGCTGAAATGACCCAGAATGGCAAAAAATGGGATGGACAGCCAGCCCAAATGATAGCAGTCACTGTAAAGAGTCCCCTGCAATCTCAGGGTCACCTAGAAAGACTCTTCACTGCAGACCAAACAGGCTCAATAGCAAACCTGCAGGCAACGGTTGCTGCTCCAAGTGTGAGAAGTCAGGACACTGGAGCAAGGACTGTGCCAGCCAAGGAAGCCCAACCAGACCCTTTCCTCACTGCAAGCAGGAGGGCCATTAGAAAAGGAATTGCCCTCAGGTCTGAAGGGAGAGGAGGAAAGCCGGTGCCATAACGGCCACAACTGAGGACTGAAGGGGCTTGAGTTCCCCAGCAGCTCCCATAAAAGGCATGGTCATCGCAATTGAGGACACTCTTGACATGACAGGTTAGAATATCCTTGAATTCATTCTTTTGATGGTGTCAAGAGCCTGGACACTAGCTGGGGTCAAGGTCCCACCTACACCTGGGAAACCCCCAGCTCACTGGTATCACCTGGGCTGCAACTGCACCCTGCATTCATAGTCATCCTCGGCTTTCTGACCTGGCAACTGATTTCTTTAGTCTGTCCTACATGGCAAATACTGAGAAAGAGAAGAATTCTTTTTTCATTCTGAAGGACACAAATGCTGCCTAAGACTGAACATTTGATAGAGTTCTGCAAATGGAAAAGAAAACATAGCAGCATCCTCAGTGTGAGTATCTGTGCCTCTGCCACAAAGGTGTGATAAAATGGCTCGGCGAATTTTCTTGCTGGGGATACTGATGATCACAGAGCAGGAGAGGTGGTTTCCCTCCAAAATCACACTGAAGAGCCTGTTGCTTTCCCTCCTTTTCTTTTTATTCTTGTTTCTTCTTAAGCAAATGCTTTTTTTGAGCAATAGAACAATGTTTTGAATTTGGTTCAGTAACATCCCTGAGAGTTACTCTGTGCAAGAGAACCAACAGCATGAGAACCAACAGCTAGAGAAACCCTGGTTTCTCTGGCGTGCCTGGCACAGTGTGTTATGCTGAGCCTTGGTCCCAGGTCGCTGAACTCTTGGATTAGTGTGGTTCTGACCAGTTAGCACCCTCCTTTTTGGGTGCCTTCTTACGTTCACTCCAGCTTTCATCAGATAATTATCCCCACCCTAGTTTCTCTAAAGCAGTTCTGGTTTGTGCAGTCTTTCCTTTTCTCCCCACAAATTACTACAAAACCAATGTCAGGTAGTTTCCTGTCAATTAATTCCAAAATTAGCATTTCTAAAGTCTACTTTAAAATTTTTTTCCTTTTATCTTTTTCTGACTCAACATTAATGTCTTCCTTTCAGATATCACTAACCCCCACTGGCCCCCCTCCCTGCCCAACCCCTAGCACTAATTGGTTAATTGTTTCTTTCTTAGATTGCAGAAAAATAGAAATATCTAAATGGGGGACTTAGAAAATACAGCACTCTTAAATAACAGACTTGGAATTGAGAATCCTTACAAGCCTTTAATCATTATAGGCCTCCCCGGAAATGAATGAATGAGAATTTATCATTGCTCTTATTAGGTATGTGCCTCCCAGACTTCTTCAGGAGGGTTTTCTGAAGCCCCAGGTAAGGGTTTGGGCACTGAGATGAAAACAAGCATGAGAAGCCCCACTTTGCCAGTGTGTGTGTATGTATCTGTGTGTGAGAAGAGACTGGGGGAAGGCGCAGGGTGTGGGATGGGGACTAATGGAGGTGGTGGAGTGTTAGGTCCTCTCTGGTGTGTGTGTTTAGTGCGCCATCTGGTGACTGAAGCTCACAGAAGGAAGAAAGCCTGAGGTCCTAGGAAGACAGGCACAACTCAGGGTTGGGATGGCTCCTCAGGGTCAACTCTAGGTTGCTAAAGTGGCTGTATTTCAGCTTTACCAGCGCACAGGTGACAAACGTTGTGCACATCATGGAGAGGTTTGTGTAAGTCATGACGTATTCAAGAAAAATAATAAAGGACTTTAAGGACCTATTGAGAAAAGCAGAAAGTACTGTTACACAATTATTCCAGACAGTAGGACTCTGAAAGTATAAGTACTCTGGTTGAACAAATAAATGAAACTCTTCTATGAACATAGGAAACGCAAAAAGGAATTGAAGGAAGAGAAAAAACTGAAGGCATGGGTAGAAAATGAAAGAGAGAGGCAGGATAGCATCATGTTTTGTAGGCTGTTCTAAACCTGGGTTCACATTTCAGAGCTCCTGCTTACTGTTTGTGGGACAATAGGCAATTTATTTAAACTCACCAAGCCTCAGTTTGCTCATCTATAAAATGAGGATCATTCTATTTACTTCCTAAGGATACTGTGAAGGTTAAATAAAAGAATTCACAAAAATACTAAGCCCAAAGCTTCACACGAAAATGTTCAGTAAAGGGTAGTTGTTATAAGCAGAGAGAAGAGAAAAGGAAATGAAAAGACAGAAGGGAGAAAGCCCAGTAAGGATAGTGTAGGATGCATTAGGAAATTATGAGAAATGAAGTAACATCTAGGACCCTCCAACTTAGTTGACAAGGCCAGGTTGGTCAGCCTAACAGGTGAATGCCATGAAGGCTGCAATCTATGACTCCAGTGGACAGAGGGTCTCTGCCTGAAGCCCACTTTTGTTATTGTCCTCACAAGTGTCTGAGAGAATGCCACAGCAGGGCCAGCCATCCTTCTTGGTACCCCTGGGAGTTTAAGGTGTGGCCTGGCAGCTCTACAGCTAACCTCTATACAGGACTTTCTCAGTTCCATGCTCGTAGCTTATGTGAAAAAATGTCAAATGTGACCAGGGCCAGATGGGGCTGATCAAGGCATAACAACTAGGGATGAAGTTTGATCCAGTGAGGGACGCTATTAGCATGACCGAGCTTGCAAGGAGGTTTCTGAGGACCCTGGCTTGCCACTGTTGGTGGCAGTTAATAGTGACCTGGAAGGTCAGCTCGCCCAGCATGGCCAGAAGAAATATCCATGTAACCTGAGGCCCCTTCCTTCTCCACTGGCAGAATCCTCATGGCAGACTCAGGAGGTAGAAGCCCAAAGCTGCCTCACTCTCTCTTTTGGCTACTTGTACAGATTGCCTAAAGCCCTTCAGACATCTAAAGTTTCTGCAGAGGAACATATGGAACTGTACACACACACACACACACACACACACACACACACACACACACACACAATCAGTGACTCGGGACCTCCAAGGAAGCCCTTAGTCTACCATCTGCAGCCAGAGCTTTGAAGCTAGAGATCATAATGCCCATTCCGTGATGTAATAGTCAACTGCAATCTCGACTTGCAGCCATTGCCTGCATTTCTAACCTTTCACCAGCTTCCTTCCATGCCGAGGAGAAACTAGGACCAAGAACACAGTAATATGATCCCCAATTAGCATAAAATAAAAACAACCTAGTCATGTTTTCCATGGGGTTTTCCAACCTCAAACTAAAAGCACAAAACAGGGAGAAAGATATAAAAATATACACATGGGACTATAAATACATATATACTGTCTGTGTCTGCACAGCCAAGCACCCTGACCCAAATGAGTATCTGTCTCTAAGAAAAGCATGTAGCCTGTTGCAGAAATCTGAGAATTTTCTCCTTCCAAAGTGCAATGTAAGAACAGACTGGAAGAGAAGGTACCCCGATGACTTGGTTTGGAAGGGGTTAAGTCACCAGTCATCCTATTCTAGAGTGATTTATGATGATGTGTGGAGTTTCAAAACTTTCCCCCATCCCAAAGAACAGCCCTCTCCCTCCTCACTGAGTCCACTCCGAACGTGCTGAAATGGGAAGGAGGCGGTGTTTTGCTGATCTGTTAAATTCTTAGTGAAGTTTCCTTGATTTCCAGTGGCTGCTGTTGTTTGAGTTTGGTGTGGAGCAAAACTGAGGTAGTCCTAACATTTCTGGGACTGAATCTCCAGGCAAGAGAAAGAAGAAAAAGAAGAAGAAAAAGAGGAGAAAAAAGGTAGGGAGCAATAAAGGGAGGAGAGAAGCATAGGGAAAGAAAAAAGTCCTTTTTCGACATCACATTCCTGTGTTTTCCCTCAGCCTGGAAAACATATTAATCCCAGTGCTTTTACGCCCGGAAACAAAGAGACTAAGCCAGACTGTGGGGGAAAGGGAGATAAGAAGGATCCTGGAACTTTAAAGAGGGAAAGAGTGAGATTCAGAAATCGCCGGGACTGGACTTTAAGGGACGTCCTGTGTCGGCACAAGGGACTGGCACACACAGACACACAAGACCAAGGAGAAACTGCAGACAAATGGAGATACAAAGACTTATAAGGACAGCTCCTTTCACCTCATCCTACTTGTCCAGAAGGTAAAAAGACACAGCCAGAAAGAAAAGGAACCGGCTCAGCTCTCAGATCAGGACGGGCTGTGGATCTGTGGCGGTACTCTGAAAGCTGGAGCTACAGCACACCCCTTTTGTATTGCTCACCCTCGGAAAAGAGAGAGGGCTGGGAGGAAAACTGATTCATCTAGGAAACTGTCCTGGGAACCAAACTTCTGATTTCTTTTGCAACCCTCTGCATTCCATCTCTATGAGCCACCATGTAAGTGTGTAATCCTTTCTGTCTTTAGTGTGTTTATTTGTTTCTTTGTCGCTTATTTTGAAGGAATGAAATGTGAATGTTGTCATAATTAATATGCCAGTTTGCATTTTCTTTGGAGCATCCAGAGCCTTAGTTGAAACAGTGCAAGCATGCTGACTGGGGAACTGAATTGGATTTCCTGCTTAATGTAACTGTCTCTGTTAAACACTAACAAATTATAGGGGCTTGAAAGTAACAGAATCTCATACCATTTTCCATCTCCTGACCTCCCTCCTTCTTCTCTAACCACCCTTTTCCCCTCCCCTTGGCTGAGATGCAGAAAAAGAAAATGACCAGCTCTGTTTCCAGTTAAATAATTTTCTTCCTTTTTCTCCCCCTCCCCTTTGTCTTATGACCTCGGTGCATCGCAAAGTGGATTACACAATGACATGGAGAATGAGACCCCGTTTCACTATGCTGTTGGCCATGTGACTCGTGTGTGGATCAGAACCCCACCCCCACGCCACGATCAGAGACAGCCATGGAGGGCGGAAAGTGCCTTTGGTTTCTCCGGACCGCAGTAGGCCAGTTCGGTTTCTGAGGCACACTGGGAGGTCTCGTGGAATTGAGAGATCCACTCTGGAACAACCAAACCTTCAGCCTCTCCAGAGAAGGAGGAGTGTGCCCGTGTTGAGACTAGCTCGCGCAACGGAACCGCCAGCCCGCGTGGACGTCAATGGGGCCCCCATGAGACCTGAGCAAAGACCAGCGGCCAGGAGCTCTCCGCGTGAGATGATCAGAGATGAGGGGTCCTCAGCTCGGTCAAGAATGTTGCGTTTCCCTTCGGGATCCAGCTCTCCCAACATCCTTGCCAGCTTTGCAGGTAAGAACAGAGTGTGGGTCATCTCCGCCCCTCATGCCTCAGAAGGCTACTGCCGCCTCATGATGAGCCTGCTGAAGGACGATGTGTACTGTGAGCTGGCGGAGAGGCATATCCAACAGATTGTGCTCTTCCACCAGGCAGGCGAGGAAGGAGGCAAGGTGAGAAGGATCACCAGTGAGGGCCAGATCCTGGAGCAGTCCCTGGACCCCAGCCTCATCCCTAAGCTGATGAGCTTCCTGAAGCTGGAGAAGGGCAAGTTTGGCATGGTGCTGCTGAAGAAGACGCTGCAGGTGGAGGAGCGCTACCCATACCCCGTTAGGCTGGAAGCCATGTACGAGGTCATCGACCAAGGCCCCATCCGTAGGATCCAGAAGATCAGGCAGAAGGGCTTTGTCCAGAAATGTAAGGCAGCTGGTGTAGAGGGCCAGGTGGTGGAGGAGGGGAATGATGGTGGAGGTGGAGCAGGAAGGCCGAGCCTGGGCAGTGAGAAGAGGAAAGAGGATCCCAGGAGAGCACAAGTCCCACCAACCAGAGAGAGTCGGGTGAAGGTCCTGAGAAAACTGGCCGCCACTACACCAGCTTTGCCCCCACCTCCCTCAACCCCCAGGGCCACCACCCTTCCTCCTGCTCCAGCCACAACAGTTACTCGGTCCACGTCCCGGGTGGTAACAGTTGCTGCAAGACCTATGACCACTACTGCCTTTCCCACCACGCAGAGGCCCTGGACCCCCTCACCCTCCCACAGGCCTCCTACAACCACTGAGGTGACCACTGCCAGGAGACCCTCAGTTTCAGAGAATCTTTACCCTCCATCCCGGAAGGATCAGCATAGGGAGAGGCCACAGACAACCAGGAGACCCAGCAAGGCCACCGGCTTGGAGAGCTTCACAGATGCCCCTCCCACCACCATTTCAGAGCCCAGCACAAGGGCTGCTGGCCCAGGCCGTTTCCGGGACAACCGCATGGACAGGCGGGAACATGGCCATCAAGACCCAAATGTGGTGCCAGGTCCTCCCAAGCCAGCAAAGGAGAAACCTCCCAAAAAGAAGGCCCAGGACAAAATTCTTAGTAATGAGTACGAGGAGAAGTATGACCTCAGCCAGCCTACTGCCTCTCAGCTGGAGGAGGAGCTGCAGGTGGGGAATGTTCCCCTTAAAAAAGCAAAGGAGTCTAAAAAGCATGAAAAGCTTGAGAAACCCGAGAAGGAGAAGAAAAAAAAGATGAAGAATGAGAATGCAGACAAGTTACTTAAGGGTGAAAAGCAAATGAAGAAGTCTGAGAAAAAGAGCAAGCAAGAGAAAGAGAAGAGCAAGAAGAAAAAAGGAGGTAAAACAGAACAGGACGGCTATCAGAAACCCACCAACAAACACTTCACGCAGAGTCCCAAGAAGTCAGTGGCTGACCTGCTGGGGTCCTTTGAAGGCAAACGAAGGCTCCTTGTAAGTAGCCTTCTCCTTGGCG
Source organism: Chlorocebus sabaeus (assembly GCF_047675955.1). NCBI lineage: Eukaryota > Metazoa > Chordata > Mammalia > Primates > Cercopithecidae > Chlorocebus > Chlorocebus sabaeus. The sequence continues at coordinate 41,342,192 of NC_132905.1, read as the reverse complement.
TTGTTCTATGGGCTGAGGCAGGGCATGTTAATGTCTGTCTTATTAGTTATATAAAAATCATATTGCTAGATGCCAGATTGTGGCTGAACCTGTACTGTGTCAAGAAGCTCAGAAGTCTGGCAAAAGAGGGCAGCAGGCCAATAGCTCCTTCTGGTTTAGTGCCCTACGAAGTTCTGCTCACACAACTCATGGCCCTGTGGCACAAAGTCAATGGCTGGGGGACCCTACACATGAGCCCAGGAGAACACCTGTAGTCAGCTTCTTCCAGACCTGTAGGGACCCTTCCCCCATTTCTACCACTCTCTTCCAAGGGATATTTCTGGACAGAGCTCCCTTTTACCAAGTCCCAAGGATGAAAAGAATGATGAAATTCCCAAAAGGAAGTGCATTGACTTCAGTCACATCTTATTAAAAGGGTTTCTGTCTGTCTGACTTAGGAACTAGAATCATGTCTATGGGACAATAGCAGAGGTCCCCTCTTTCCCTAATTAGGTCTATATCAACACTGGAGTGCTCAAAAAAAAGACAGCTTGGGTGGGGAGTGGGGATGACTGGGAGTAGGGAAGGGTCCCTGTTAGTGTGACCTTCATGGATCCTTTTAAAATGAACTATCAGAAATCTTCTCCCCTTAAAGCCTACCTCTCCCATCGCTGTCCAACTACTAGGAAGAGCCAAAGGGTGGAATGTGAGGAACAGAGGTAATTGCTTCAATTTCCACGACTCTAGAAATACACCTGAATTTGAAATCTAGATGTCAGTTTCTCCGGGGGCTCTGTAAAATGTGTATGCGTACATGCGTGTGCCTGTGCACCAGTGTGTGAAAAAGGAGACAAGCTGTCCCTACTTGCCCTTGGTCTGTGGTTCTGAGTGCCACTCGTGTTGAGTAAGTCACAGATGCATCTCAGCAACCCTCTCTTTTGGCCATCACTTGCCACCACCAAATGAGGGCTTTGGGCAGGAACGAGCCAAATAAAAGGGCAGATTTTATCAGTGATGTGCAAATGGCTCCTTCTCCTCTTCATGTCTTCTCTTTCCCTCTTACTGCCCCTCCAAAATTTCTACCCCTGGTTCTTAAGGCTAGCTTTTTACTCTAGGCTGTCAAGGAGGAAAAGGATATTGTTGCCATTAATTCTGGGTAAAAGATCAATAAATTGATGTTGGGTAGTGTGAGTCGGGAATGATTTTTTCAGATGCCTGGGTGAGAGAATCAACTCATGCCGTTGAGGGCAGCACCCATCCTCCTGAAGGCACAAGGTGACTGCACACCCCGCATTTCCCCCACCAAAAGAAACAGGCTCTCTTTTCTCAAGGCATTTCTTAGAGAATCTTTTAGGTTTTCCAAGCTAGCCTAAATGTTGGTTAATGATCTGGGCAGAGGAACTCTGGTGCCCATTTATCATATGTTGTTTCAGAAAGTTTAAATGTGCATTTGAAATATTACTCAGAGCAAAGTTCTTTGTGATGTTTATCACGAGTGGGACATATCGCAAATTCTCTTAGCTGCTTACATGGATAGTAGGTCTGTGTATTAGAGCAAAACCTAGCTCTGGTGGATTCTAAGGATTTATCTGTATGCCTCTGTGTGTTTTGTCATATATTTTCTGTATATTGGTGCAATATCTAACCAGAGCCTTAACGTGTCTATATAAACTTAGGTTATCAGGTGATAGGCCGCTTGGATATTCTCAGTGTACATATATTTAAATGGGAATGTTCCCATTAGAACAAAAAAGAAATCAGATTTCAGAGTAAAACTCTACCTGACACTTGAATGTCTGTTAGGGAGCCCCTGGGGGCAAACTGCTCTCTTTGGGGCATGGGAAAGCGTTAGTGGTTTGCTCCAATGCTCTCCTCCTGAGTATCTACAACTTTATCCAACCCATTAAAATACATCACCCAACTCTGTTCATTTAGCCAACAGGGCAGGCAAAATGTTCCTCATGGTCAGGTTTAAAAAAAGAAAATCACGGGTAAAATGTCAGGATTGTAATTGTGCACCCGTCTGGCAAATATTTCCCATTGCCGCCAGCTTGTGAGTCAAAAGAAAGGGGTTTTCATAGTGTATTCCTGATATTAGTCATACTTTTCATTTCTCCCTCCTTCTCCCCACTCCTTTAGTCGGGGATCTGAAAGCCCAGCTGGGCCATTCCTGCTTTTAATGGTATCCCTGCTTATAAATTTCTAGCAAATGAAACTCAAATGACAGCTTCTGCTGATGTCATGTGAGGCAAAACAGAAACCAGCTGGAATTGCGCCTGGCAGTGTTGGTTCTTTGGGCTAGTGAGAGAACCAGGTTTGTTATTAGAAAGAAAATACTAACAGAAGGCTTTTCAGACTTTTGATCCTATGTGCGCCCAGCTGATGATCATATCAGAAATGTGTCTTCTGAAGAGCTAATGATGTCTAAAGTAAGAATGGATTAGAAAAGACCAAATGAAATAAACATGATACCAAAGCAAAAGATGGAGAGAAAAGAAGTTTTCACCAGAGAGGAGACCAATGGGTGAAAAACATTGTTGGTGCGGTTTAGCCTTTTCCACTCACTTTTCCCATCAAACTTGGCTAATGTTACTCAGGAACCTCAGTGATTCAATTACTATTCATTAAGGCTTAGCACTCTCAAGCTATTTAAGTATGGCTGAGAACAGCTACCTCCAACTGGCCTTAACTTAACCCAGTAAACTCAAACTGAAAGCAGGTTTACATTCCATGAAATTTTGTGCAGGACTTTCAGCTCATCTTCTCAGCTTTTCAGTAACCTGGTACTTAACTACCATTTATTGTAAACCCTTAGTGCTTTGTCCTTATTTATACCATTCTTTAGATGTGGACATACCACATAACTGCTACTTAACAATTACAGAAACACTAACAGCAATGGTGTAGGTCCCAGGTGGATGGCTTCCTAGAGGCCTTCACAGGAGCTGCAGGTGGAGCCGGGTGTCCTATTTTTAGACTAGTGTTCACTCTTTCAAACCTCCTGCCTCTAAACCTGTTGATGAAGAAGGGCATATCCTGCAAGGTACTTTGCCAAGACTGTGTGGTTTAATTCTCGAAACAATCCCTCAATGAATGATTTATTAACCCCTTTCTACACATGAGAAAACAGAACCCAAGATATATAGCTAATATGTGGTGAAGTCAGAATTAGAACTCAGATCTGTTTGAGTTGAAAGCTCAAATTCAGGCCAATCTCCCTTTCTGATTTCTTTTGAATATGAACTTCCTGTGGGACATGCCATAAAGTGAAGGGGAAACTGAGGAATGATCTTGCCAGTTAATAAATATGAATTTAAAAAGTTAATACATATGAATACAAATAAATTTAAAAATTCATTTTCAACCTTGAGTCACCCAGATAAGTGGTAAAGGGATTGCTAAGCACAAATGTGGAGTTTCTGCCTTTAATACACAGCTAGTCCTCTGCACTCAATTCCCTGGCTTTCCAGACAGTCAGTCAAAAACAATAGATTGGATTCCAGTTAACCTAATCCTTCAGACTGCTTGGTGTCAGTTTGAGGTTGAAGATAGTGAGAGTATAGGTAAGCTTATCACCAAAGCATTGCGCTATGGGGAGTATAGCTGACAAGCCATCATTCTGCGCTCTGAGATCTATTCACTTGTCAATGAACAAGGGACCTCAAATGCTGAATTGAATGAATTCAAGTGCAAGTTTAAGAATTCTTTGAGGCTGGGCGCGGTGGCTCAAGCCTGTAATCCCAGCACTGTGGGAGGCCCAGGCGGGCGGATCACGAGGTCAGGAGATCGAGACCATCCTGGCTAACATGGTGAAACCCCGTCTCTACTAAAAATACAAAAAGAAATTAGCCGGGCGTGGTGGTGGGCTCCTGTAGCCCCAGCTACTCTGGAGGCTGAGGCAGGAGAATGGCGTGAACCCCAGTGGCGGAGCTTGCAGTGAGCCGAGATCGCGCCACTGCACTCCAGCCTGGGCGACTGAGCGAGACTCCGTCTCAAAAAAAAAAAAAAAAAAGAATTATTTGGTGACCGAATCTCCTGTAATTCAGGTGGGTTAGTATTTCCAACCTTACTTCAGACATCTATGTATTGGGGCAACAATCAACTTATTTGGTTTGATTTTGGGAAAGGATTTAAGGTTTCCTGCTGTACTAAGGCAGACTATTAGCTTGAAAGTTATTTTTCAGAATCCTGTAAAAACAAAACAAAACAAAACAAAACAAAAGACTCTAGTGTTTTGAACCTAACACAGTATTTTGAATAATCTGAGACTTAAAATACCTTCCCTCTAGCTTTTTTCCATTGCTGTTTGCTCTCTTTACTTATGCAAACAGGCTTCCTTATCCTCTGAGGCTCATTGAGCCAAGACACCAGTTGGAACAGAAGCATGAAAAAGAAATACAACACAGTTTTAAATTCATGATACATGCCCTGATTTATTGCCATCAAACTGGAAAGAGGCCAAGTGACAGAAAATAGTGTTTACTGAGGAGCTCTAAGCTGCTCTTTTTAGAAAGAGGGGACTGGAAATGGTTCCCATTTTAAACACTGTCTGAAATACTGCCAAACTAGAAAGTGAATGGGATGGAGATGTCAAAACGTAGGGAAAGAGTCCCTGAAATGGGTTCAGATGGTCAGTCTTCCCTAAAAGTTGCAAACTTGAGGAGCAGACTAAACGTAAGAGAGTGTTTTTACCAACTGGTAAGGTTGTAGCCTGCATCTAGACACTCACAACAACCAGGGGACCCCTTTGTTCCTGAGTCCCTCTCCTCTCCTCTGACTGGGGTGATCTATACAACCTGAGGAGTATTGGCCAGCATTTATGCCCCCACCATCTGCAGGACGGTAATAGAGTCTGAGGAACTTACATTCTGCCTGGGGAGATGTGACCGTTATATAGTAAATTAAGGAAATACTTAAATTCCAAGTGGGCGGGGCAGACAATAAGAGCAGTAATTAAAAGGAAGAAGTGATGGAAAAGACTTTTCTGTGTGCTAGAAAAGACTTTAAGGAGGATAGTACATTGAAAGAAAGAATCAGATTTAGAGAAGGGAGGGGGCAGGTTTCTGAGGTAGGAGGAGTGACACAGGCAAAGACAGAGGAGGGATTGTGGGTGAATTATTCAGAGGCAACATACCTGTGTGTGCTTGGGGAACACATATTTATTTATTAAGAATAAATCAACCTGTAATAAGTTCATGTTATGTACTTATAAAGATATACAGATATATTTACTTTTGCTCAGATCTCACAACTTGATGAGGTTGGCAGGAAAGTTTTGTCATTGTAACAATGACAATGCTGAGCTTCAGAAGTTTAAGTGGATTTATTCAGGCTACAAGCTAGCCGGGGGCCGAACTAGGACCGAAATGACAACCCCCTGACTTTGACTGCAGTTATTCTTTCTCTGTGCCTCTCTGCCCAAGATTCCTTTCGTTTCCTAATTTAGACTGGGTCTGGCTCTAGGGGGTAAAGAGGTCAGTTAAGGGAGGTATAGGAGGACATTAGCAAAAGAGAGCCTGGGATCAGAACGTGGAGGGCCGGAAGTTAGGGAATGAGTCCTGCAAAACGAATGTCACCCCCCTGGTGGTTAAAGGCATTCTTGGGCAAAGGTTCTGCAGTGAAAGTAAATATCAGAGGCTCTTATTTATTTAAATGAGATTCCCACGGGGTATCCATGGCCTCTCATCACTACATATAGAGCCATGTGGGAGAATCTATCACATAGGGGAGGATAAGGTTCTGTGTGATTACATACTGTCTGATATTCTTAGTATACACAAGGAGGAGAAGACTAGAAGAGGGTTGAGGACTCTTAAAATCCTGTCATACCATGATCTGTCCACAGATTGTAAGGGTCTATGGCAAAGTATGGGATGAATGAAATGGAATCTATGTATGAATTTGAAGTTACAGAAACAGGTAATTTTCTGTCATCTAACATCTAAGCAGCTTTGCCCTAGAAACTCCTCTAAATATATTCTAAATATGTGCTTATCCTTAATTTAGAATAGGGAGTCCAAAACCATTAACAGTAAGTCCCTTTCTCTTACCTTTGTTTTTACTGTTTTGTGTTTTTACTTAAACATTCATTTTATTTATTTCGGAATAGTGTGTTTTTGAGCACAAAACAGTCAGAAAAAAAGACCTAAAATATACCAACTTAAAATAACGGTATCTGGGCTCCCATTGAAATCTGAAGAAATATTTTCAGATGCCATAAAGCTAATTAAAAACAAACCAAGTAACTAAAAATACCATCATCACATCTTTTTGTAGCTGCCTTAAATCTTGTTTTAAAGCTAAGTGTGAATCAATGAATAAATCTGGAGAAATTTTGTTTTTCCCCTTGAAAAATTGTTGTTCCTAAAACAAACATTTCCTACCCAGAATGTCCATATAAGCAGGCATAGAAACACAGGAAAAATAAACTAAAGCATGTCTATTTAGAATTAATTGTGATCTGAAAAACAAAACAAAACAAAAACTTCATCCCAGAAAACCTTTGTTAATGTTCCATTCAAAGGCGATTGAACACGTTTGATTTCCTTGAGGGAGAGTATTTTGTCATGCGGAGAGAATTCTTAGAAGGGAAAGCCTGCAGGCAGCAATACAGACATCTCTGATAGAGAAAAATAAACAGCAGGATCAAGCTGAGACCAGATTTATTAACTATTTTTGATAAAATATTTGGAAGAGGTACACAGCCTGGTGACTTGCCCTCTGAAAAATGCCAATAGTCATAAACTTCAGAAATATTTTATAAAGTTACGTGGATAAATAGAAAATTGGTTGATAAATTTGAGTTTAGTCAAATGCAAGAAAATTGGCTGATACATTTGTATTTAGTCAAATGCAAAAAGTTGTTTACAGAAAAATGATTTATAGAGGCTTGCTTCTGAGCTTAGTGATGACGCAACAAAGGGCAAATGGGCAGCGTTCATTGCAGACATCAGCCTGGTGATCTATTTGGGATCAAAGATCTCAACAAAGACCTGGTCATCATCACAATAAAATTTCACGTCCTCTCACCTCCAAGGTGAGCAGCACTATGCCCACTAGCCTGTGGAGTGTGGAACACAGTTCTAGCTTCAGCTCAAGAAGACCTGGTAAAATTGGAGAAGGCTCAGGGAAGGGCAACTAAATTAATCAAGAGAGTGGAGAAGCTTTTGTATTAGGTTAGATAAAAATAGTGAGACATTCTCAGAGAAAAGATTCAAAAGGACCTCTTAAAAATAGGGTTATCCTCACTGTATCCAAAATAAATTACATTTTCTCAGATTCCTGGTGACTAAAGTATTTCTTTTGATTGCTTTGTCTTTCCTCTTTTTTCTTTTCCCCAGAAAACAAGGGTCACAGAATGAGGATGAAAGACAGAGGGGTAGGTGAAAAATACCAGGTCTGAACCAAAGAGAAGGCTAAACTTAGAGTAAAAGACATCCTGTTGGAAAACTGCAATATCCAAAGACAAACACCACCAACTCTGTGCAGGCTGAATGTGACAATGAATACATTCTATGTGACAAAACGTAGGCCTGAAAGTCATCATAAAACCTTTCCTCAAGGTTTTCTAATAAAAATTCTAAAGTTTCGTAGTGCCCAGGACCTGGCTATGAAACTCTCTTAACCTTGTGAAATGTGAATAATAGTAGTAACCATTGAATTAACCAATATCTAATCAGCCAATAAGAATAATGAAGATCAAAATTAGGGAAGGAAAATAACATTTATTGAACAATTACTGCGCGCCAAGTATTCATGTAATGGTCACAGCAGTCTTGCAAAATAAGTATTCCTTTGCAGAGTTCACAAACGAGAAAACTGAGACACATGGAGACTAGTAATGGAGGTAAATAATGGAAGTGAGTAGAAAACTCTAAGCTGTCTTGGAGACAAGAAGAGGCCTTTTCAAATGGCCCTTTTTGGCCATAATTATGCTAACTGTTCAGCAGAATATCTGTAGCGTAGATGCAGTCACTACCAGCCCTCTCTTTCAAATCATCTCTTTGGGTTTTGCCCCAGTGTGAAACTATCACTATAAATTAGTATTTGTTTGTCTTCACCCACCTCCAGCTGATCACTGCTCCCAAGGCTGAGAACAATATGTATGTGCAACAACGTGATGAATATCTGGAAAGTTTCTGCAAGATGGCCACCAGGAAAATCTCTGTGATCACCATCTTCGGCCCTGTCAACAACAGCACCATGAAAATCGACCACTTTCAGCTAGGTTCTCTTAAACATTTTAATTATATTATTGTTTTTCTCATATCTAAGGTGGGACAAACTTTATGGGAGAGGTACATGGGGGATCCAAAAGAAAAGGCGGATGTTCAGAGGGCTCTTTGGTTGTGATAACACAGGTCACTTTGCCTGCTTATTTAAATAGCCATTCCAGGATGGTTCTGGTTTAAGTTTTCCGCACTGTAAAAAAGGAAAACATGCAAACACTCTATTGTCTGAAAGTCAGTAAGGTGGAAGAAAATGGGAAAAGTAATACAGTGTGGGAGAGAATCAGAGAGACATTCAGACACTTTCTGGGTACTAAGTCTCCTTGCCTGTGCCAGCCCCATCTGATCTTCCTGCAGACTCTGCTGCAGGTGACTCATCACAGATGGGACTTGCCAGACTCTTGGAAGTACTTGACTCTGGCAAGCCTGAGGAAGGAATTAACCAGAACTGAGAGAAGCTGTTAAGATAAATGAAAAGTCACTGAAAATATGGACTGAACTGCACCCAAGTCGTTTTGGAGAGCAGAAGAATTTGGCTGAATTTAGAGTTTTCACAATTTTACATATTAATAGTACACGTGAAACTCATAAGGCGTACAGCCCAGTGTTGGGCAGCTGAGATCTAACTCATTGCAGTTCTCATGGGAATGTTGTAAGATTTACTGTGATTAGTTAAGCCGCATAGTCAGAAGCCCAAAATATGACCCACCCAGTTTATTTTATAATTATTGCATCTCTGGGGCTTTATTTTTTAAAAAGCTTTTTTTCTTATATGTATTTTCTACTGTTTTGTTGTTGTTCATGGTTTAACTACAAAAAAAAAATCTCTTAGAGTAATCCTTTATATTCCATTGTTTGCATATTCTGCATAGTTGCCATAAAATATATTTCATCTAAAAGCACCTGAAAGAATATAAAATATATTTTAGTAATATATAACTCATTATTTGTTAGTCAACATTTAACTTCAATACACATAACATTATCGCACAGATTTTTCTGACATGCAATTTTGGTGTAATTGAAGACATATCAGTTATACTATGTCACGATAATGTCAACTTGATTTGAATATGGTCTAGCTTTCTAAGTCATATTTTTTTTTATTGTGGTAAGTACACTTAACGTGAAATCTTTCCTCTTAATACATTTTTAAGTGCACAATACAGTACAGATAACTATAGGTACAATATTGTATAGCAGATCTCTAGAGCTGATTCAGGGTTAAGTATCAGTTATGCATTCTTTACTTTAAATAGCCCACCTTCCTCTGAGACGGTTACAAAAGGAAAAATAAATAGCATCCTTTCCAGTGTCCCACCATAAATTATTGTGGATTGATGATTCATTTTTGGACATTTATCCTGCACCGTATGTATAATTTAGGGGGAGAACAAGCAAAAAAGGAATTTTCTTAACCAAAACAACAACAATAATGATCATACAAGCAAAAGACAAAAAATGAATTCTGGAGACAGACAGATTTAAATCCAGGGTCACAATTTACTTGTTGTGTCACCTTGGGGAAGCTACTCCTAAGTCTTAGTTTAGAAGATAATCATATCTATTTCACAGGATTAAATAAGATAGTATACAGAAATGCTGGTCAGGTAACAGGCACTATTATGTGGTCATCCTCTGCATCACCATTTGATCTGGTAGTCATCTGGAGATCAATGAGCTGTCACACTTGTCACTAGAGCACCTATAATGGCAAAACACTTGTTATTGCTTTGTGCTGATTGCAGAATGTTGACACACGAACCCTCACAACAGCTCATCCAGATCAGGCTGCATTATTATTCTTGGTGATAAAACTGACGCCCAAGAGACTAATACTACAAAGCCACATATTTATTGGCTAACTAGGATTCAACCATTTGTTTCCTGGATTTTTCAAATAATAGCATGAGGGCAGTGAGCTTAATTACACTCCAGATGTCCAGAAAGGAAGTAAGTATTCAATCCAGCCAGAGACTGGTGTTGGCTAGTGATGAAAGCCCTCACAAACCAGGTGTTCCCAATGTCAAATGTGTTACCTACCAACCCTTCCACAAAGTGTTCTCATTCCTTATTTCAGAGAAGTTTGGAAAAATCATTACATCTTCCACTTCAACTTCTATACGGTCCCATTATAAGCATCTGGTACTGCCTTGGCAAATTTTTAGCATAATCCTACTGTTTTCTAGACATCTGGATCGAATATGAATTGTAGAGGGGCTGCGGGTTTGTTGTTTTTTTTTTTTTCTGCCTTATTGGAAATCAGGTATTATGATTTGGGCATTTTCCTCACTGAATGGCAGCCTGGACCTGATTTGGGCAGGGGGATCTTTTACTTTGTTTCTCATCTAATTCCTGGAAGGCCACTCTCTCCCTGTGTCATGTCCCAGGTTACCCTTATGGGAAAGGCTGTAGCACTTTCAGCCAAGACTGAGAGTCAGCCATGGGAAAATAAGAATTGGCCTGAGCCATGGACTCAGTGAACCAAAAAACTCCAGCCTTGACTGACTTTCAGCTGGAAATCCATCAGATGGCCTTACTTTTCCTTACAAATAAATCAAGCTCTGCCTACTATTCCAGACTTTTACTGGGCCTTGAAAGCAGGGGCACACATCCAACTACAGTGTAGGCCGTACTCACCAGCTGGTCCATCTTGCTAAAAGTATTTGGATATCACCGATGAACCTACAAAAGCCAAGAAACTTACCTTAAGATTTTAGGCTTTCATGTAAATAAAGTTATTTATGCTTGAGCGAATTCCAGTGCCTATCTGGTTTTGCCAGCACAGTGTATATTGCATGTAGGATTTAAAATGGTCTAACACATAAAGGCATTCTTTCTTGTTAGTGGTATTTAAAATGTCAGTCTAGGATAGGAATGGTGGGTGTGTTTGTTAAGTGAATGGATTACAGACAAATTTTGTCAGATAGGAAAAACTCGCTGGCTAAAGGCACTTCATTGCAGAATGAAAAAAGAAGTGGGGGGGAACGCACAGCAAGTGTGTTTCTTTCTTAGCAATATTTAGAGATGAAAAATATTTTGACATTGGCATTTTATCACCAAATTTTAAGAGCTAGAATACACAGGACATTTAATAGGGCAAGGGAAGTTTTTTGATAGCTTCTTTCAAAGAAGGGAGAGTTTGAGGGTAATCAAGAGAGGTGGCAAAGTTCATGGAGGTGGAATATGGCAACAAGGAGAGAGAAAATGTTGATTTACTACTAAGGACTTCATAAGTGAATTTTTAAAATGAGAATGGTAGGCTGGGTGCTCTGGCTCATGCTTGTAATCCCAGTACTTTGGGAGGCCGACATGGGCGGATCACTTGAGGCCAGGAGTTCGGGACCAGCCTGGCCAATATGGTGAAATCTCATCTCTACTAAAAATACAAAAATTAGCTGGACATGGTGGCAGATGCCTGTAATTCCAGCTATTTGAGGGGTTGAGGCAGGAGAATTGATTGAACCTGGGAGGCAGAGGTTGCAGTGAGCCAAGATTACACCAGTACACTCTAACCTGGGTGACAAAGTGAGACTCTGTCTCAAAATAAATAGATAAGTAAATCAATAAATAAGCAAAATGAGAATGATGGTATACAAATCAGTCTAAAATACCCTTTCTGTCTGATCCTGTTGAAGATAATTGTTCTTTCTGGAGAAGCCTCACAGTCATCAGGATCCATAACAATTCAGAAATGCTGCTTTGCCTCTGGGGCAGTCCTGAAAAATTGACCCTTTGCCCCCAACTTCTCCTTTCATCAGTGGTGACAGTGCCTGGCAGCTGCCTTCTCTAGACCCTGCAACACTGAGCTGGGAGGAGAGGCTGGATGAGTGCTCAGACTTCCACACAGTGGCTGTGTGTTCCCCTCTGCTTTGATAAGTCTTTACTTATCAATCATTCTGTGCCCTAGAGACTAGAGAGCCTGTCTCCTAACCTAGTCAGTCTTCTTAGTCCACTGCCGTTGCTGCCTCCAACATCAAGCATATCAGCGTCAAGACCAATCCCTGACATTCCAAGGGGGAAAAGTGCCTGATATGTCAAATGTACAAAACAAGGGTTTGAAGAATGTAGTGGAGGGATTGGCTCTTCCAATTGTAGTCATCAGATAAGGTATTGAAAATGTCAGAGAATTTTGAAAAGTAGGTTGATTTAATGGAGGGACCTTGAAAAATGAGTAGGTTTTGTTTGTTTGTTTGTTTGTTTGTTTGTTTTGATAGGGTAATGACTTGATCAAGGCATTTTTGTTTAATATTTCAAAGAAATGATACTTTTTTTTAAATTTTCAAAGTCAAAGCTATATAAAAAGGTGTATACAGACAAGTCTTGTATCCTTCCTGATCCCTTTACCCTGCTACTCCCTGCACCCACAGGTAATCATTTTTGTAATTCCTTATTTATTCATTTAGTGCTTTTTTAGACAAATACAAAGAATACCTATATATTTTTTCTTTTTATACAAAATATAGCATATTATATATACCATTCCACACCTTGCTTTTTTCACTTAAAATATTTCTAGGAGATCTTTCTTTATGAGTATATTGCAATCTTCCCCATTTCTTATCAAAAAATTGTGAGATTCTATCACAGTTTAAATATTGTGTCCATGGACACTTGAACTATTTTCAATATTTTGTTCTTATACATATATCACACATACATAGAGTGATATATAAACAAGGTTACAATTAAATTGTGAAATTGTGTGTACATCTTTCCAATAGAGTCTAAGAAGCAGGATTGTTGGACCAAATAGAAAATGTAGTTTGAGTGGATACTTCCTGATTTCTCTCCATACAAGTTGAATCATGTTGCAATTCCAACAGTAATGTTTAAAAGTGTCTATTTCCCCAAACCTCTTCAATTAATGTGTGTGATCAAACTTTTGGGTACTTTTGACCAGTGTAATATGTGAAAAATGGTATCAGTATAGGGTAGTGTTGGTTTGCATTTCGCATTTTGTGAGTGTGATTGAACACCTTTTCATGTTTAGGGAGCATTTATATTTCCTCTTTAGTGTTCTTTGCCCATTTTTCTACTGAGTTGTCATCTTTTTCATCTCAATGCATAGGTACTCTATATAAATTGGAAAAAATTCAGACTCCCACCTCCCCTTTCTACTCCAAGATAAGGACTCATTTGTTTAGGAATGAGGTCCAGGAATCTATAGTTTAAAATGTTGCTCAGGTGATTCTGATTTGCTATTAGGTTTGATCTAGAGCAGAAGGCTAGGTAGAGGATAGGAGAGGAAGACAGGGCTAGAAATGTAGTTTGGCACTTGAAATTAGATTTCTAATACCAAGACGAAGAATTCAAACTTTATATGTAAACCATATGAAGTCACTAAGTATTTCTGAATATATTTTTCAAATATATTTATAACTTTAAGATTGTATGGAGTCAATCTGTAGGACAGCAAATCACTTGGACAGGACACACTTTTTATTAATAAGACAAGTTGTTCTTTCTAGAGAACAAGTGATCGGGAATGGCCAGGGGAGTCCCACTTATCAATTCAATCAGGTCACTTATCTCACAGTGGGGTAGTAGATCGGAAAATGACCCACTCATAGAGTAAAAGAGGAGTAAGCAGATCAATTGCAAAGTAATTTAAACATGTCTATTTCCAATCAAAAGGAAGTAAGTTCCAAGCTGGAGGCCAAGGTTATCCTAACTGAAACGACCTGCCATGGACTGCTCAGCACTCCTGGCAATGTTCTTGAGAATAAAAGCAATTTAGCTTCTGCTGGCATCTACCTCCTGGCTTATCTACAGCACAGCCAAGAGAGTTTTGGCCCCTGCTGACTTGTTGAAAAGAATGGTTATATTTTAAATGCCTTACAAATATGTTTTATGTAAAAGACCTAATACATGCAAAACCAATTTTAGAAAATAAATATATATGAATGTGTTTTCTTAAATTACATTAGACTGTGTTGCGGGTTCACAGGGTCAAAGGAAAATGTGAAGGTTTTATGGCGGGTTTTCTACACAGTCCCAGAATCGCTCACCTTATCTATACTTTATTACTGTCTTTTTCATATGATATCCTTCTTATGGGAGCGTTCTTCTGATTACCAAATCCTTACTGAATGCCAGTTGTATGCTAGGAACTGTGCTAGGCTGAAAGGATATAAAAGGTGACCAAAACTCAGTCCCTATTGTTGAATTATTCATATCTAGGGGGAAGACAGATATGTAAACAACTGATTGCAATGCAAGGTGATTAGCTTATTACAGAAGAATACCAAAATGTTAAGTGCACAAGTGAGGTAAAGACAGGTTTCACAGACAATGAGTACTCATGTGGATAGCATTCCAGGAAGAGAGGACAGGTTTCTAGAGACTGAAGATAGAGGGCTGGAGCATAATGTGTGGAAGAAGAGTTAATAGATAAGTTAATAATGCCATAAATGATCTTGCATGCTATGACAAGGATTTAGATTTTCTCCTCTGGGACAGTAGCTCTTTGTCTTTAGAGTGCATAACAACTACCCAGGAAAAATTTTAAATGCAGATTCCTGGGCTTCACCACCAGTGATTCTGAGTCAATTGATCTGGATCCAAGGATTGTAATTTTAACAAGTACTCCTGGTGATTGTGATGAAGGTGGATAGTGGATCATACTTTTAAAAACTGCTAGAAGAGATTGGGAACTTTTGAAGCAATGTCAGAGGCTAAAGTAGTCCAGGTATTAGTGGAATTACCTGAACTTAGGCAAGAGAGGGTTGGAGGAGGAGAATCCATGGATGTCACAAGGAAAGCAGTTACAGATGGAAGCTTTAAGCATAATGCCTAGCACATATTTGGTGTTTAATATGTTATAACTGAAGCTGAATTTCCTGCAATGTCATTGCTGTCTGTAATTAGTCATGGAAGGACAAATATATGAAGAAATTTAGTACCACCTGAATTTGACTGCTGATGTTTGGAGTTGGAATTTTTAAAGAATGGCACTCTAGGCAAATGTCCCACTTCTAGGGCCAGACTTTATCGACACGTAACAGAGTTCATCTTCCCTGGGAATCCCTTACCTCAATAATCTTAGGTCCAAATCCCACAAAATGGGCTTGAATCTGTGAAGCATTTCAGCTGGATCAGGTGCACATAGACAGTTTAGACAATGTGTCCTAAAGATTTTTTTCTTCCGGCTGGGCATGGTAGCTCACACCTATAATCCCAGCACTTTGGAAGGCTGAGATGGGTGAATCACTTGAGGTCAAGGGTGCGAGACCAGCCTGGCCAACATGGTGAAACCTCATCTCTACTATAAATACAAAAAAAAAAAAAATATATTAGGTGGGCATGGTGGCACATGCCTGTAATCCCAGCTATTCAGGAGACTGAGGTGGAAGGATCACTTGAACTGCAGATGCAGAGATTGCAGTGAGCCAAGATTGCACCATTGCACTCCAACCTGGGTGACAGAGCAAGACTCCATCTCAAAAATAATAATAATATTGTTTTTAAAAAAAGAATTTTTCCTTCTAAGCCCTGTAATCCGTACAATCATTAGTGAGCTTAAACAGAATTTGGATAAATTTAACAAGAACCTGCCAAGTCTATGTTGCTTTTCCAGACTAAAGAGAACCTCAACACTGAGCCCTGATTTAGATGGAATGCAGAGCTCAAGAAAGACCTGTGGCAGGAGCAGGAGCTGAGACAGGATGTAGCTTCACAGATACTGGCCTAGACTGGCCTCTGTCCTGCTATAGAGTTGCCACTACCCTAGTCTGATCCAGTGTTGATTAGGACTTTCATTGTTTTGCTTTGGCAGATTCTCTTACTCAGCACAAACATGTAGATATTCCTGTAATCTGTGAGTGCAAAATATTTTATTTCTAATGTTTGGTTGAAATATTTCAGAAAACATTTTGGTTGAAAGAAAACAGGCTGTGAAATTGGTTTCTTGCCATATACTAGTAAAGCAAAGTTTGGTCCTGGGTCCTCTCTACCCTTGAGTGTGAGGCATTTTGGCATAGCAGAGAGAACACTGGGTGGGAGTGAGGTGATGTCACCTGAGTCCCAACCTCACTCTGTCATTAACCTGCAATGTGAACTTGAGCAAGTCACTCCTCATCTCAGGGTCTGTGACAGATTGGGTTTTCTGAGAAACAGATGCTGAGACTCTGAGTTTTGCCTGTAAGCAGTTAACACAGGAACAATTCTTATGAGGGGTGAGGGATACAAGACTGGACAGGGTGAATTTGAGCTGCAATAGAGTTGGCTCTTCCGAATAGTCCACTGTGAGACAAAGGGGATAGCTTTCATATCTATCCCCTCTTCTACTACATCAACCATTGAATGTGAGCTGTCCCATGGTAGGGGTGTGACTTGGGGAAAGGTGGCTACCTTATAAGCAGATCGGTTGTCAGAGATCTAACTACTTATATTGACAGCACCCTTAGTTCTGAAGGTAGCATCTGGACAGCACAGCACGGTGTCCACAACAGTTTCCTTAGTTTCAACCTTAATAATGTGATGGGGTGGAGCCAGATAATGTCTATACTCAGTTGTCTATTGCCATAATAAGGTGAAGTAACAAAGACCACAAACCTTAGTGGCACATACAGTAAACATCCATTTAGTGACAAGTTTCTAGGGTTCAGCTGATCTGGGCTGGGCTTGATTAGGTTTGCTCATGCATCTACAGTCAGCAACAGGTTGGGTAAGAGGTTCTGCTGATCTTGGCTGGGCTTGTACACATGTTGGGGTCAATGGGCTGTCAGCTGACCTGGGGTAGCCTTGGTTAGGATGAGAACAGGGTAACTTGGCTTGACTGACCCTCCAGCAAGCTGGTGTGGGCATATTCTCATGGAAATGGCAGAAGCAAGAACAATCCCTAATGCATAAGCCCATTTCTAGCCTCTGTTTGTGTCATTGTGCTAATATCCCATTGACCAAAGCCAGTGATATGGATGAGCTCAGAATCAAGAGGCAGGACAGCTCAACCCGTTTCCCATATGAAGAAGCTGCAGTTACTGGGCAAGGGTATAGCTATAGGGAGAGGGAAGAATTGGTGCTATATTAAAAATCTACTACAATCTCCAGCTTCCTTCCATCTGAGCCATTCAGTGGTTTTGTGACTTTATCCATTAAGTGGATGCTAATGGTCTAATTCTGGTTCTAATTAGGAGCTTGAACTTTGTCCGAGTTATTGGTTCTAGCACTCAGCACAGAACCAACTCTGGACATTAGTGATAAATATTTCATTGAATGAACAAAAGCAAGAATGAATGTATGTTGGGAATTAAAAATTATAATTTCCAAGTACAAGATAAAATCTGGTTTGTAAAGTCTTAGAATCAGAACATTAGTTGTTAAGAACATTTTTTAAAAACCAGTTTTTGAATGGTTTTCTTTATTATTATTATTACTATTCACAAAGTAAAATATGTTCCTTGTTAAAATTTGAATAACATAGGTATGCAGAATAAACAATAAAAGTTTTCACTTCACCTTTTCCTATGGACTTTTTCCTATGTGTATTTCCATATGAATGTATCTTCTTTTGTTTTTATTTCCTTATAACCAAGAATAAAGTCATACTATGCATTTTGTTTTGCAACTTGTTTTTATACTCAACAAGATACATTTAAAAATATAAATCTAATAACTGTAAATTAATTTAAATTTTTCTAATAACAAAAATGTACATTTGGAAAATAGTTTATATGCATGAGACCTATCACCTTTTATGTTGCAGACAGTGCTTGGTTCTCATCTAGGCTCTCAGCTCCTTTTCCTTTGGACCACCTCCATGAAGCACTGTTATGACTTTGGGAAGGAATACAGATTGATTCTTTCCCCTCTCATTTTGATTTGCTTTGGAGAAATAAAGTTCCTTGTTTATACACTTTCAACAATCCTAATCAAATAAAAGTAACAGTTAAGTTATAATTATCCCCTTTTTATTAATGAAGAGTAATGCCTGTGGTACTCAAATTATAACATCTCATTTGCAAAATTGTGGTTGTTTTTACTGTGGTATAGTATTGCAGTACAGTACTGTTCACTGGGTAGTGCTGTTGGTAATAAGTGATAGGCTCTCATTGCTAATTTTCCTGTTATCACATATTTGCTAACGTTAATTTTTCACATTTGTTTTTAATATAGGGGATTATTTTGCAGATAAAATCTTAGGTAGGGTTGAGAGATACACTGTGACTTGTTTGAGAGGGAAGAAGTAAATAAAGTTCTTCTGTCCTTGAAAATGTTAAAATGCTTTCCCGACATACAAGTTGCCATGTAAAACCACTGGTATCTTGATTTTCATGCTTCCCATTAATCCAGTGACACCTTCCGGAACCATTCTGAACTATAAGGATTTATTTGGGGGGGTTGATAATTGAAAAAATATATAGTGATTTAAAATTTCCATAAATTGTCACATTTTGTTTGAAACTGTATTCACTTACAAAAGTTGCATTATGAATAGCTTGACTTCTTTTGGAGCCAAAATGAACCTGTGACTAGGTTTCAACAGAAACTCTATTTTTCTCTATAGATATGACATGCTTACTGGGTCCCAAAGTTAATTCTATACCAAAAAAGAGGAACAGACACAGATTTTAGACTCAGAATTACGTTTAATGGAAATAGAACTTAACAAAAGTGTCTGGGTTGGTCCAGTTCCCCGGTGAGTTGGGGTGAAGACTGACTCCCTGGGTGAGTTGCAGTCTTCTCCTAGGTGTGACTCAGCAGTCTCCACTCTCACTTTGTTCCTGTTTGCTACGAACAGGATGGACAGAGATAGAGCCTTGATCATCTATAGAAGAGTAGCTTTCAAAACTTTATTCATGTATTTGTTTCTATATTTATTAATTCACTCTGAAAACTTTTGTTCAAACACAATGTGAGTTGAATATATAAAACTAATGAAGGCTGGTGTGATTAGGCCCAGAGCCTTCACCCATTCACTTCCCAGTGATTTCTGTCTTGCCACACCCATATTCATTCACATTTTATTTCCCTTAAGATAATGAGAAGCCCATGCGAGTAGTGGATGATGAAGACTTGGTAGACCAGCATCTCATCAGTGAGCTGAGGAAAGAGTACGGAATGACCTATAATGACTTCTTCATGGTGCTAACAGATGTGGATCTGAGAGTCAAGGTACAATTGCTTATTTTGAATAACGTAGTGCTATTTTTTAGAATAGCAAATCTGAATTGTTTTGTTAATGAGTCCATTCAATTTATGAGTAAGCATAAATTATTTTATAAGTGGGAAGGTTTTGAGATGAGCCAAATTTTCCATGTTGTCGTATGAATTTGCATCCAGAAATGTGGTATCTGGCAAAGACTGAGTTGGAGTGACTTCCCACAGCCCAGCTAGTTGACTCAGACTAAATTCTTTTCTAACACCAATGTTTTACATTCATCAGAAACTGGTTAAAGAGCTATGATGTGCCAGGTCCTGGAGATAAAAGGTGAAGAGTGGTCTCTGCCTTCAAGAAACCCATATTTAACGTAGGCCTATCTCAGAGGGGTCTAAAAGTGTGCTTCCTGATCCAATGTGGACAAGAGTTTGGGGTTTTACACCTACTTTCTTTCTATGCTTACGGACAAAGGTTCTGAACCATGAAAAACTATGCCATGTAATAATAACAATAGCAAAAATAGTCACTTTATCAAGTGCTTTCCTTATGCCTGGCACTTTCTTCAACCCTTTGCAATCCTTATCTTACACGTCTAAGATAAATGCTAGTATTATTTTTGTTTCACAGAGGAAAAAACAGAGGCCCAGAACGGTTAAGTAACTAGCCCAAGGTCACCATGCAGTTAATGTTGAACTTCATTCCCACAGAGGCTGGCTCCAGAACCCACTGTCTTAACAACTCTGGCATACTGGCACTATATCACTGAAAATACATTTTACTACAGTTTATCTTAATACCTTTTTAAAGCATTCCCTAAACAATTTTTAAAACAACTTATCAAAATATTATTTTAAAGTTCCAGGCTTCTAAAACCCTGTGAAATGGGGAACATAAAAAATATTCATGAAAAAGTCATCCATATACCATGCTTGTGTGAGAATCTTCAGGGGAAAAAAGGCTGTCTGTGCTATCAGAATAGCTGACCCAACATGCAATATGTTTCTGGATCTGGAGAGATGGCGTCATTAGCTAATTCTGCACATGTGTTGTCCCACCTCTAATGAGAGAGATTGGGCCAGATAATCTCTAAGGTCCTTACCAGCTCTCACATTCTGTGATTTACTGAATTCCCAGGGAGGGCGGAGCTTCGAGCCATGTCCAGACTGCTCTCCAGCTTACACTGATTATGCTCAGCCAGCCCCTAAATCCATCTAAGGTTGCTTTTGTAAGTCCAGGCAACTGTGATTCAGGAACCTGAATTTCATTGTCTTTAAGTTGGATCCCAACTTATTTCTGAGAATATGTAAAAAGCATGATTTAATATTAAGTGATGCTTACTCAGTAAAACAATCCCTGGGACCACAGAACAGGCCTTGGTGGAAAACTACTCATTGCTCAGGTTACACACTCGAACATGTCATTCCATTTAGTTTCCTGTGTTAGGTACAGTGTTTCTCACTTCTTCTCCAGTTGTTAGTCAATAGGAACCTTAGTGCCAAAGGTAGAGAGGTGAACATAGGACTTGTATGGTGAGGAAGGCATGGACCCTTTCCAACAAAAGGAGTGTAGTTAAGAATTCCTTGTAAAAGAGGCAGTTGTTTCATGGAATCTAACCCTCAAAACATCAGCAGAGGGTACTATTGCAGGAGAGCATTTATGAAGCAATATGTCCTCCAGGCTCTGATTTCAAAGATTTCACCAGAGCTCCTCTGAATTCTCACAGGTTCTCTATCCTCTGAATAGAGAAAAGAAATGCACTTGTACATTAAATGCATTCTATTCTTTCTTAAACAGCAATACTATGAGGTGCCAATAACAATGAAGTCTGTGTTTGATCTGATCGATACTTTCCAGTCCCGAATCAAAGATATGGAGAAGCAGAAGAAGGAGGGCATTGTTTGCAAAGAGGACAAAAAGCAGTCCCTGGAGAACTTCCTATCCAGGTACATCACCTTTGGAGTCGCGAAAGAGGAAGGTGCAAATTTGTTCTGAGTGAGCTCATGAAAATGCCAAAGAAACACAGAGCCCACGTGTGTTTACAGAGAGTAACCCCCACTGGAGAAAAACCTACCCATCTTTGACCACTGGGCTTTGTCTTGTCCTGTTGAAGTGTCTCTGGCTACAAGGCTGGCTGGGTTCAGCTCCAAGCATCAGTGTTGATTTGGTGGCTCTGGATAGTTCTTTTCTCCTTTTTTTTTTTTTTTGCTCTTTTTTTTTTGGTACAGAAAATAGAATCCTGACCTCCCAAGAAGGTTAATTTACTCAGTCAGTAAATCTGGAGATCTCTGCATCTAGCATTTCTATTTTGCATATTTATTTGTTAGGCCCCTTCTGGTTCCAAACAGGATTTGGCACACTGTGCTGGATTTTCCGCTTCCTTCCAACTCTGCAGGAAACAACAAAAGCCCCACTAAGACCTCAAAAGGAGAAATCCTCTTGACCCAGTTTCATGAATTTTTCGACAGTGTCATTTATTGAAGGCCATCTTGT
Source organism: Chlorocebus sabaeus (assembly GCF_047675955.1). Classification (NCBI taxonomy): domain Eukaryota; kingdom Metazoa; phylum Chordata; class Mammalia; order Primates; family Cercopithecidae; genus Chlorocebus; species Chlorocebus sabaeus. The sequence continues at coordinate 41,320,394 of NC_132905.1, read as the reverse complement.
GACAACCCCAGTGTCCATGGGGGAGTAGCATACCCAGAGAAGAGTGTAAAAACAACTCAATCTGTTACAGGACAAGGGTCCCAATCCAGACCCCAAGAGAGGGTTCTTGGATCTCGTGCAAGAAAGAATTCAGGGCGAATCTGCAGTGCAAAGTGAAAGCAAGTTTATTAAGAAAGTAAAGGAATAAAAGGATAGCTACTCCATAGACTGAGCAGCCCAGAGGGCTGCTGGCTGCCCATTTTTGTGGTTATTTTTCGATGATATGCTAAATACGGGATGGATTATACTTGCCTCTCCTTTTTAGACCATATAGGGTAACTTCCCGACATTGCTATGGCGTTTGTAAACTGTCATGGTGCTTGGAGTATAGCAGTGAGGATGACCAGAAGTCACTCTCATCGCCATTTTGATCTTGGTGGATTTGGGCTGGCCCCTTTACTGGAAACTGTTTTATCATCAAGTTCTTTATGACCTGTATTTTGTGCTGACTTCCTGTCTCATCCTGTGACTTAGAATGCCTTAATCGTCTGGGAATGCAGCCCAGTAGATTTTAGCCTCATTTTACCCAGCTCCTATTTAAGATGGAGTTGCTTTGGTTTAAACGCCTCTGACAAGTCCACTTTTCTCCCTTCTCCTTCACTCCCCCGATGTAGTATGAAACTTCTACAGAGACTTTGGGGCCCTAGGAGGTGCAAAGTTGCAGAAAACTATACGCAACAAACTTACGGAGGTCCCAGTATAAACACCACTCCAGCTATACTGTGTGGTTAAGGGGCTCCAGAAACCAAGCAAGCATGTAATACACATTTAGTGCTTGAGCCTCCAAACCAAATCTTTACTAAAAGCACATTCTCTATATGTGAGACAGAGCTTTAAGAAGGATATGATTAGGAAGTGGATAATCTGAATTTCTACAGATTTGTGAAGCTTGGGTCTTCTAGGATGTAACATCATGATATATAAAGAGTACAGAACTTACCATTCATCCAAGTTTTGAGTCTGCAACTTACTAGCTATGTTGACCTTTTTCAATTAAACTGCCTGAAAAACCTCTCACCCATAAAATTAAAAACGATAGCAAGCAGCTCTATCTCCATCCATCTCCATTTCACATAGCCATTATACCTGTGACCACTTTTTGTGTGCTAATCTCTGGGCCAAGCACTTCACCTTCATTGCCTAGTTTTACCCTTACAAGAATCCCATTATCTAAACACTGTGACTATTGTCATGTTGCAGGAGAGACAACTGAAGCCAATGGAGGTTAAGTAACTTTCATCACTGAGCTAGTGTCAGCTCTAGGAGTCAGTACCCTGGGACAATTTGACTCCCCAAATCTACCTTCTCATCTTATGCTCCTTTTGAAAATATGATGTGAATTATTATTAGTTCTGAACCTAAAGGCCTAGAATTTGAAGCAAAACAAAGAAACTCTTAAAACCACAGAATTTCAGCTCTGAAAGGAAACCAAGGCTCTTCCTTCATCCAAATTCTCAATGCAGTGCAAGTATCCAAAATGGAAATAGAAGGCATACACCTTCATAAGGACTTAAAATCAACTCAGCCTTAGGGTCAGCCTCCACTGAGAAAGAGCTCTGAGCTTCACCGGACAATGCATTGCTCTTTGTCTGGTCTCAGGGGTACTAAAACACCAACTTCTGATCCAAAATCATCACTTTAGGTGACGATAATTGAAATAAATGTATTAAATGTATAATGCCTATGTGAAATGATGAAGTTGTTTAATTACTGGGTTTATAAGTAAGATCAAACATTATTCAAAGACCTCTTAAAAGTGATGGCAAAAATTTGCTGGGTTATGAATTGGAAAATAAAATTTAGAAGACTAATTCAGAAGTTTTTCTTTTCTTTTCTTTTCTTTTGCTCTTAAGGTGCTTTTGTTTTTTTCTTTTTAAGGTAGAAATTCTTTAGAATTTTATTTTTGATTTTAACAGTGTTAAATATATTTCAAGTTATAAATTCAAGACTCCAGTTCCAAAACTTCTGAATTAGGCTTCTAAATTTTATCTTCCAATTTGTAACCCAGCAAACTTTTGCCATCGCTTCTAAGAGGGCTTTGAATAATGTTTGATCTTGCTTATAAACCCAGTAATTAAACAACTTCATCATTTCATATAGGCATTATGCATTTAATACATTTCTTTCAATTATTTGAAATTAAACAAACAAAATCTTTCTGAGTACTTAAAGATCTGTAAGTTTAATAAGTTAATTTTACAAATACAGTGAATCTAACGTTCTCTCAGATATTCCAAAAACTGCATACACTGTAAGATTTCAACTTAGCCACACGTCTAAACCAATTACTTAATTACACTTTCTAATTTGGAGTTTCAAGTTGTCATTTTATTAGGCCAAATTCTCTTAAGCTTCACAATAATATAAATTATATATATACACATAATACATATATAACCAGAATTATATATATATATATACACAAACATATATATAATTATTACTATGTTACTATAATTTTGATTATTTGGAAACTTTTTCTTCTTAATTCTAAATCTTCCAGGGTTAGTGATCTATCCCAGTAAATTCAGGTTGCCCACCCTATAAAGCAGACAGTTATCATCCAATTCATTGATGTTACTTAAAACCAGAGATTTATCATGAGACTGGCAGTTATAGACATCCTCAGAGATTCTTCTTACCATCCCTAGGTAGAGTGTCTTTTTATAACCACTGTCATGGGTTTCAACATTTTAAAGGGAAAACTGACATCGTCTCAGTTTTCTTCATTCACAAAAGCTTGTAATACTCCTGTAGGTCGATTACTTAAATTTTGTATTTTTTTGATTCTTAAGAAATGTACAAATACTATAAAGTCTTTTGAACTAGATAGGGTCCTAAGATGTGTAAGTGTATTTTCCACCTAATGTAAGAGTTTTATGGGCTCTTATCTTCATTACTACTATAGGAATATACATCTTTTATGGATATTCAGAGATATATATAATTACAATTTGGATGTCCCATAACGGTACCTGACTTGTGGTCACAACTCATAAAATCATTCTGCTAATAATCCTAATTTATTGGAAGGATTAAAGTGGAATAGTGTACTACTTAAAGGCACAAGCAAGACAAAATGAGTTTGATTCCAGGTTCCTCCATTTACTAGCTGTGTGACCCTGAGCTAATTACTTAACCATTCTGGGCTTCAGTTTTCTCATTTGCAAAATGAAAATTGTAAGTGTATTTTTGTTTAAGACTATTGTGAAGGGTACATTCAATACTAAAGGTAAAGATGGCCCAGGACCTAGTACAAAGCAGGTAGTCAATAAATGCTACTTATTAGTAGTCCTAGGGTCAGCTATTCTGGTCCTATAGAGAACTTTGCCATCAAGGAAGAGTTACCAGAAAGAGATTTAGTAAACACTCCAGAATTGAAGCCTAGGCAAACAGAAATTAAAAAAAAAAAAAATTACAGTTCTGCAATTAAACCAGTATCCAAATGGGAATTTTCCTTCAAATTTGCTGAGTGATTGATGGGTTTACACAGGCTAGTTTCAGCAGACCAGACTCTAAAGCCAGTCTAGTCTTCAATAGCATTCATTTGGTTCAGGGTATAATCACCTTTCCCTGAGACAGAAGCCCCAAAGAGTGGGCAAATGCATACTAATCTGGGCATGCCAGTTAAGAGAAGCAAACACATTCATAGCTTGTAAAGTTTTTATTTCCTGGGAAGCTAAAGTGACAGAAAAACAATTTGTCTAAAATAAGGGTCTGGGTCAGTTTCACAACTCTTGTTACATCTTTTGGAAGTTTCCTTCTGGGTCATGAGCTGGGACCTTGTATCTTAATGTGAAGGTCTGTGGGAAGCTGAATCATGACTTAGGGGAAATGACCTTCTCTTAGTTGTGTCTGGGACAGGGAGTCTGAGATCCCATCCCTCTCCAATCAGGACTGCACTCAGTGTGCACATAGGTAAACAAACTAAAATAGACTTCACCCAAAATAGCTCCTTCCAAGACACCCTACAGCTCTGTGTGAGGCCAGGAAGGCTGGTCTGGTTTGGATGCTGGCTAGGGGGCCAGTGCTGGTCTGGCATGCCTCCTAAGGAAGCAGGAGAAGTACCTGAGACTGTCATGTTTGTGATCCGACAGCAGTCACTGTTCCCTTCCTAAGAAACACTGGATAGCCTCAGAGGCTCCTCTCTTGCCCTTCGTGCCAAACACATTCAGCTCCCTGTCCTCAGTAGAGATCTTAGTTTTTCTTTCCCTTTAAAAAAAAAAAAAAAAGGCAGAGGAAGTGAATGTAATGTCACAGCAAGCAATACTTGGCGAACTTTGCGACAGGCATCCATTCAGAGGTTGTATTTCATCAAACTATCATTTTCTCTTATTCACCCAAACCACTGTTCCCTCAAGAGGCCATTTTCTTTGGGGTTGAAAACTCTCATGTTCACTCCTGATGCTAGAAGGAGCACAAGGATCAAAGCCATGAATAAAATTAACTGGCTATCAGCTCTATGAGTGCGCTAACACCCTGCAGTGACCTGCACTGAAGGCAAAAAGTAAAACTCCAGTGAAGATGGAAGTTGAGACGACTCTATACAGTTGCCCCTTAGATGCATACCCTCTCTCTTTTATACCTTCTTGTAGACCCTGATAGCAGCAGCCAAAATATCATGTCTGAGGGTAGTAGATCAGGGAAACCACTGGACCAGGAGTCAGAGAAGTGTCTGTATTTTGGGAATGCTTCTTAGATTTACTAGTTGGGCAAGTTATTTACTTCTGTAAGCCTTGTTTTGTTATCTGCATAATGGGGAAAATAATCTGCAGCCTCACTGAGCTCTAAAGAAGAACCATATTGCAATGGTGAAAGTGAGCTATAAAATGATACACAAACCTAAGGACTGAATAGGTTATTTGATGGTGCTGTGATGGATAATGTCAATGTCTGTTAATGGATTAAGTTCTACATCTAGAAGCCTGCAGATTAAGACATAATCTTCTATATCCATGTCATCATGTGGATAACTTGCATTGATAAGTTTGAGAGCTGAATTCTTGTAACATTCCTGTGAACAACATACTGCTATTTTTTATTTTAAAAATAAGGAAGGCCAGGCACAGTGGCTCACGCCTGTAATCCCAGCACTTTGGAAGGCTGAGGCGGGCGGATCACGAAGTCAGGAGATGGAGACCATCCTGGCTAACACAGTGAAACCCCGTTTTTACTAAATATACAAAAAAATTAGCCAGGTGTGGTGGCACATGCCTGTAGTCCCAGCTACTCGGGAGGCTGAGGCAGGAGAATCACTTGAACCCAGGAGGTGGAGGTTGCAGTGAGCCGAGATCATGCCACCGTACTCCAGCCTTGGCGACAGAGTGAGACTCTGTCTCAAAAAAAAAAAAAAAAAAAAAAGGAAAAGAAAAGAAAACAAAAGAAAAAGAAATAAGGAAAAACTGAGACTTTGGTGAATTGAGTGATATGCTCAACAACACCCAAAAAGACAAAAGCCTTTTCTACTACTCTACTGTGTTGGAACTGTAAAAACAGAAACTAAGTTTACTAGACATTCTAAAATCTTATGGTTCTAGGCTTAATATCATTCCACTTCATAGAAGTACTTTGTAAGCATTGGCTCTTATTCATAATAGGGTACATTTTAGAAATTGCATTTGCCTCTGGAAGAACCACTGGCTACTGAGGAAGGTACATAGGGTTTTGTTTTTCCAGGAATCCTCTTTGAACCTTTAAACCACTCTTCCATTTTCCTTTTTCCTGTCACTGTAATCTACTGAAAATTCAGTTACCTTTTTCTACTCTATCTCCTATCCATATATTCATTTCTTAACTCCCTCTAAACTCTAGCAGTAACTCTACTAAGACCAGTTCTCTTCGGTTACCTTCTGAGTTTCTCATTTCTGTTGCTACAGTCTAATGTACAATTTTAGCCTGTCTTCATTGCATCTGAGAGTTTGTCTCTCCCCAAGTGACCTCATTAGGCATGGTGACCACAGACTCATGCTTAACACGTCATGCTAATGCCAAGGCAGAAAGACTGTGAAGTTACAACAGAAAAACTACACGAGTGTGGCAATGGAGTTTAAAGGCTTTGAGAAGCTATGGGACAGTTCTAAGCATGTGTTTTTTTTCTTTTTTTTTTTTTTTTTTTCTGGGCACAGAAAAAAATTGCTAGCCTAAGTCACTCTGGTTTCCTACACTGGTTTCTATTGTTTGAAGCAGTAAGGAATAACAGTGTTCTGCTTTTTTTCCAGGTTCCAGTGGAGGAGGAGGTTGCTGGTGATCTCTGCTCCTAACGATGAAGACTGGGCCTATTCACAGCAGCTCTCTGCCCTCAGTGGTCAGGCATGCAATTTTGGTGAGTGGGAAGCCACCTCATTACTGCTTTCCCATACCACTCTCCTCCTGGTCAATTCTAAAATGGAACATAGAACCTTAGATCATCAAAATGATTCCCAGTTCAGACTGTTCAGGTTTCCAGACACATACTCTATTATATTGAGTATAAAGTTGCTTTTAGACTGGAGCTTTAGTCTACTGTGGATTTTTTTCCCCTCAATATTCTCTCCTCTCTAGTTCTTCTTCATTCATGTGTTTGAAAATATCTTCTGATTTACTTTTAATGATCTGTATCATTTGTCTTCAGTTTTTTTTTTAATTGTCTCACTTAGGTATTATCATTCACTTAGGTAATACTTGAATATCTGCTTACATACCATCATCGGATACTCCATAGATTAAATGTCTTTTTTAAAAATAAGAGTGGCTCTGGGAATTAATATATTAATTGAAGCAGACTATATTGCCCTTCTCTTAAAAATGATTTTTATCTTCAAAACTCAGAAGACTTAGTGAACGAATTTTATAAAAAAAGATTTTTATTACTGAGCACTAAGAAAGTAGCAAGATCTCTTAAGTAAAACCTTATTTGAAAGACAAGCAAGCCAAAGAAAAACATAGTTTACTGTTTTTTTGTAGTGAATCGCTCAGTATTTTGAAAATGAATATATGCTTTATTTACCAAACATTTTTATTCTAGTGTCCTGAAGGAGCTAATATCATTTTGGATATGGATATATAGGCAGTAAAATGAATGGTATATAGAACTTACTACTAAGTTCAATGATAAATCAAGAGGATGACTACATTTCAAGAGTAGAAGTCATGAGTGAAATCTCATATGAGATATGCCTCTGCAGAAGGAGAATTTTGAGAGATTCATTGGGCAGGGGCAGGGGCAGGGGGAAGTAGCTAAGGGCAACAAATTAAAAAATTCTCTGGTAGAATATAGATGAATCACCATTATTTTGATGCCTCTATTAGGAGGAAGAATCATCTACTAGTTACAAAACTGTGCTTGATTTTTTTTAAAAAGGGAGGAGTGTAAGTTTTGTAAAGCATTAACAGAGCCAAGGTCCTTGTTATGACCTAGTATGTGTAAATTTTAAGTACATTTTAATTTTAAGATATGAAATAACTCAAAGGAAGGCCAAAACCAAGCTCATAATAGTAAGAACAATAGAAAATTCAGAAATTTTTATTTGTACTCCTATTATCAAGGTTAATAATTTAAGACTTTATATTAACATATAAATTTGATTGTGCCAGTATTCTTAAGCTCACTTTATTTATAGCCACCAATGTTGCCAGTTAAGATAGAAGTTCTTACAGCAGTTAAGAACCTTTACAAAAAAAATATAAAGCCACAGTTTGTTAATTTTCCAAAGATGCTTTTGTAGCAGCTATGTGGTGGTACTTTATTTTTAAATCTCTGCACACAGATCCTATGTCACATTGTGAAAGCAAACCCTTTTGTGCTATACACGAAACGTGAACAAATAATGTTCACATGTATTAATTAATGAATAATTAAATTGATGATCTTCCCTTTTGAAAACATGACTAACCAATATGTAGAACAGAATACTTCACTTCTCTGGGAAAAGAGTAAAGGTGAAAAAAAAATTTCTTGAATAGCATTGTGCCTAGATTTTAGCTTCACCTTGGAAGTGCCCTCCCATGGCAGTGTTCAATTTTCTCTCCTGGACAATAAACAGCACCAACAATCTTATTATTAGTTCCAAGTTATTACCCTGACCTGGTTGGGATTTTATTTAAAACTATGAAAGCTTGATATGATGGCTTGACAGCCCCTTTGTCCTCCTATTTTCTTCTCCGGAATTCTCTTCATGTGCACTTCATCTTCAAAAGAATTCCAACAAGCTACCAAGGCATGACCTTCCCCGCTGTCCTGAAACTTTAGCAGAGGATATGAAGGCAAGCTGTGCTTGCTTAAATGTTTTGCCTTTGAATCCTCTAAATTAGTGGTAAAAAAAAAAAAAAAAAAAAAAAAAAAATTCCCTTAAGCTAACACAGTTTTGTGTGAGAAAACAGAACAATTTCTTTAACCATCACAATTGATGGAGTCTATAGTCTTTTCTCTGAAAGTTAAGTTAGCCATAAAAGCTGTTATAAATTCAGAACACTAACTAGCTTAGATCAGCTCAGATATTTTAATGTTCCAATGGCTTCATCTTTTCTTTCTTTCTTTCTTTCTTTCTTTCTTTTTTTTTTTTTTTTTTTTTTTTGTCATTTAGTAGAATGAGAATCACAGTTGGTCTTCTTCGAGGTTTTGGAAGTATTTGCTTCCTTATGGTAAAAATTTTAAATAGATGATTCTTCTCAATCAGGTTATGCTCTATATTCTTTTTAAATTTAAGAGATTTTTAATTGTCAGATATCAGGGCTTTGTGGAAAATGATGACTTCTAATCCTTTCCTCTAATTCTATGGTTTTCTTTTTTCTCTCAGGTCTGCGCCACATAACCATTCTGAAGCTTTTAGGCGTTGGAGAGGAAGTTGGGGGAGTGTTAGAACTGTTCCCAATTAATGGTAATGTGTTGTTATTTTGAAGCAGTATGAACTAGTGTTAAGTTCGGTTAAATAACATTAAGCTATATGCTAGCAGTGGGTGTATCTCTAAGGTGAATAAAGTTCACTGATTCCTCCTCCCACTTCATGCACTTGTGCATGTGTGCATGTGTGTGCACGGGATATGTAGGGGAAGGGGTGTGGAGTACAGGGACTTATATTATTTCTAATATAAACCATTCAAAGTAACAGTAAAACTATCCATTTTTCTTAACTAAAATAATGCTTTTGGGGGGTCGTATAGGCCCTTATAGTTTACAAAGCATTTTCTTCTATTTTATATCATTTAATTCTCACAATAGTTTTGTGAGGCACATAGGTCATATCTTGTTGATTCCCTTTCAACAGATAAGGACATACACTAAAAGGCTCAGAGAAGCTGAAAGATACACACACTAAAAGGCTCAGAGAAGCCAGGCACGGTGGCTCATGCCTGTAATCCCACACTTTGGGAGGCCCAGGAGGGCAGAACACTTGAGGTCAGGAGTTTGAAACCAGCCTGGCCAACATGGTAAAACTCGTCTCTACAAAAAATATAAAACTTAGCCAGGTATGGTGGCATGCACCTGTAATCCCAGCTACTTGGGAGACTGAGGTAGGACAATTGCTTGAACCTCGGAGGTGGAGGTTGCGGTGAGCCTAGAGCACACCACTGCACTCCAGTCTGGGTGACAGAGCAAGACTCCATCTCAAAAACAAAACAAAAAACAAAACAAAACAAAACAAGACAAGACTAAAGGTTTCAGAAAGCAAATTCAGTCCTTTCTTCCAAGACCAAGCTCTTTAAATAAAATAATGTGTGTAAAATACTTAGCAGAGTGTCGAAACAGCAGACATGAAAGTATCAGCTCCTTTTCTCCTTCCCCTTTATTCTTATCACTATTCACAATAGTTTAAATATTCATCTAGATCTTAACGGAATTGGTATTTTCACTTTTAACAATGAAATAAGCTTTTTATTATAAAGATGTGTCAAAAGGAAAGCTGTAGTTACAGAGAAATAACTAAGCTAATTGGAAATACACTTAGAAATGTAAACTATATAATCCTTGCTAGTGACAAATTTTAAAGAAATTAATCTTGCCAGGATTAAATTAAGAAATTGGTTTCATACTTTGTAACATTCCTACAAAAGACACATCGTGTGCCCGAAAGTTTGACCCTAATGATGTTGCAGAACAGCAGGGACATTTAATTTCTAGTAGAAAAAGCCCCAGCAAACTTCTTTAATTAGATTTTGAACTAAAGAGAAGAGGCTCATGGGTCCTCCCTATTTGCGCTGTGATTTCCTCACACTTCAATGTTTTCATGGGCTCTGACTGTTCAATGCACTAACAATAACTATTCCAATGTTATTCTAGGGAGCTCCGTTGTTGAGCGAGAAGATGTACCAGCCCATTTGGTGAAAGACATTCGTAACTATTTTCAAGTGAGCCCGGAGTACTTCTCCATGCTTCTAGTTGGAAAAGACGGAAATGTCAAATCCTGGTATCCTTCCCCAATGTGGTCCATGGTGATTGTGTACGATTTAATTGATTCGATGCAACTTCGGAGACAGGAAATGGCAATTCAGCAGTCACTGGGGATGCGCTGCCCAGAAGATGAGTATGCAGGCTACGGTTACCATAGTTACCACCAAGGATACCAGGATGGTTACCAGGATGACTACCGTCATCATGAGAGTTATCACCATGGATACCCTTACTGAACAGAAATATGTAACCTTAGACTCAGCCAGTTTCCTCTGCAGCTGCTAAAACCACATGTGGCCAGCTCCATTCTTCCACACTGCCTACTACACTCCCTGCCTTTTTCTTTCAGTGTTTTCTTAAGATTAAATAAATAGCAAACTTTCACCTATTCATGAGTTATTATTGAAACCTTAAATCATAAAGACATTTAAAAGAATTGTTTTTCTAACTAGAGGAGTGAAAATGGATATGATTTTCCTTTACTTATATAAAGGACCTTATTTGGTATGAAAATTTTATAAAATATGTATTTATAGCTCTTTTTCTTATTTTTGTATTAATTGGTAAGTGAAAACTCTGTTAAAGATCACACCACAAATGTTTTCAGGAAACATCTGAAAAGATAAAACAAAGAACAAGTTACTTTCAATACTTACTGAAATTGACACTTTTTGAAATGTCAGTCTGAAAATAATTAAGATATCTCTGCTTTGTATGAGTTTCTTTTATGAAACTTGATACCACAGGAGTCCAGTGATATTGGTCACAAAAGCCAGAGAAAGCACCAAGCCCAGCTTTGTTATCATAGCCACTTTCTGCCCAGCTTCTGTTATTTTTAGTGTTTTTTCAGATATAAATCGGGGTCCAGGAAATCCTCACCAGAATCTGGCACTGCAGCCAGAGGTGACACTTCCAGAGTTCTAGTAGGCTGCTATGGAATTTCTGGCATGAAAATTCTTGACCCCTCACACTTTACCCCCTGTATAGCACAAGCATACCATGGAGCTATTACAGGATCAGTTCCAGACCACTATAATAAAGTGGATATCGCGATAAAGTGAGTCACACAAAATTTTTGGTTTCTCAGTGCATATAAAATTTATGTTTACACTCTTTTGTAGTCTATGAAGTGTATAATAGCTTCATGTCTTAAAAATGTACATATTTTATTTTAAAAATACTTTATTGCTAAAAATTGCTAATTATCATAATCTTTTTGCCTTGATGTTGATGGCTGCTGAATGATCAGGGTGGTGGTTACTGAAGGTTGGGGGCGACGGTGGCAATTTCTTAAAATAAGACAGCAATGAAGTTTGCCACTTTGATTGACTTTTTCTTCATGAAAGATTTCTCTGCAGCATGTGATGCGTATGATAGCATTTTACCCATAGTAAAACTTCTTTTGAAATTGGAACCAATCCTCTCAAACCCTGTTGCTGCTTTATTAATGAAACTTATGTAATATTCTAAATCCTTTGCTCTCATTTCAATAATGTACCTAGCAACTTACACAAGAGTAGATTCTATCTCAAGAAATCACTTTCTTTGTTTATTCGTAAGAAGCAAGTCTTCATTTATTAAACTTTTGTACCGAGAATGCAACAATTCAGTCACATCATCAGGCTCCACTTCTAATTCCAGTTCTCTTGCTATTTCCACTATATCTGTATCAAAGCTTCCTCCAATGAAGACTTGAGCCTCTTAAAATCATCCATGAGGGATGGAATCAGCTTCCAAACTCATTAATCTTCACATTTTGACCTTCTCCCATGAATCACAATGTTCTTAATGGCATCTAGAATGGTGAATCCTTTCCAGAAGGTTTTTAATTTGCTCTGCCCAGATCCAATAGCAGACTCACCATCTGTGACAGCAATAGCCTTACGAAAACTGCAAACCACTCCTTGATTCATGTGCTGCACAATAGATGTTGTGTTAGCAGGCATGAAAACATTAATCTCCTTGTATATCTCTGTCCAAGTTCTTGGGTGACTAGGTATATTGTCAATGAACAGCTATACACACACACACACACACACACACATATATTTTTTCGAGACGGAGTCTCACTCTGTCACCCAGGCTGGAGTGCAATGGTGTGATCTTGGCTCACTGCAACCTCCGCCTCCGGGGTTCAAGTGATTTGCCTGCCTCAGACCCCCGAGTAGCTGGATTTACAGGCACCCACCATTACGCCCAGCTAATTTTTGTATTTTTAGTAGAGATGCAGTTTCACCATTTTAGTCAGGGTGGTCTCGAACTCCTGACCGCAGGTGATCCACCCACCTCGGCCTCCCAAAGTGCTGGAATTACAGGCATGAGCCACTGTGCCCAGCCCGAACAGCAATTTTTTAAAAGATTCTTTTTTTCTGAGCAGTAAGACTCAAAAAGTGGGCTTAAGATACCCAGTAAACCATGCTGTCCATAGACATGCTGTCATTCAGGCTTTGTTGTTCCATTTATAGAGCACAGGCAGAGTAGATTTAGCATAATTCTGAAAAGTCACAGGATTTGGGGAAATGGTAAATAAGCACTGATTTCAACTTAAAGTTACCAGCTGCATTAACCTCTAACAAGAGAGTAAGCCTGTCGAGTGAAGCTTTGAAGTGAGGCACTGACTACTCTGTAGATACGCAAGTCTGAGATGGCATCTTCTTCCAATATAAGGTTGTTTCATTTCTTTTGAAAATCTATTGTTTAGTGTAGCCGCCTTCATTAATTATCTTAGCTACATCTGCTGGATAACTTGCTGCAGCTTCTAAATCAACATTTGCTGCTTTACTTTGCACTTCTATGGATGGACAAGGCTTCTTTTCTTAAAACTCACGAACCAAACTCTGCTACCTTCAAACTTTTTTTCTGAAGCTTCCCCACCTCCCTTAGCTTTCATAGAATTGAAGAGAGTTAGGGCCTTGTTCTGAATTAGGTTTTGGCTTAAGGGAATTTTGTGGCTGGCTTGATCTTCTATTCAAGTGACTCAAAGTTTCTTCATAACAGCAATAAGGTTGTTTTACTTTCTTATCATTCATGTATTCACAAAGTAGCACTTTTAATTTCCTTCAAGAACTTTTCCTTTGCATTTACAACTTGGTTGTTTGGCATAAGAGGCTTAGCTTTCAGCCTGTCTCAGCTTTTGACACACCTTCCTCATTAAACTTATTCATTTCTAGCTTTTGATTTAAAGTGAAAGATTGCAACTTACTTTCCTTTTAATACTTAGAGGCTATTTTAGGGTTATTAATTGATCCAATTTCAATATTGTGTTTCAGGGAGTAAGGAGGCCTGAGAAGAAGGAGAAAGATGGGAGAAAGTTTGGTTGTTTGGAGCAATCAGAATATACACAACATTTATTAAGTTTATTGTATTATATAAGTGTGGTTCGTGGTGCCCCCAGTAATTATAATGCTAACATCAAAGATCATTGACTACGGATTTTAATAACAGAGATAATAATGAAAGTGTGAAATATTGCAAGAATTACCAAAATGTGACACAGAGACATAAAGTGAGACATGCTATTGCAATGATGTCAACAGACTTCCTTGATGCAGGGTTGCCATAAACCTTCAATTTGTAAAAAATGCAATATCTGAGAAGTATAATAAAATAAGATATGACTGTACTTACTTGCTAATGGACCTATTACCATACTGACATCTTACAAAAAAAAATTACAAGGAAGGAGATTATATCCAGGGATTCTTTTTGTTTTCAAGGCAAAGGTTACCAAGTTACAATGGACCAAAGTAGCTGGAATGCAAAGGAGTATAATCCTTGTCTTTGAAAAAAGAGCATTTGTTTCAATCATATGGCATATCAAAGTAATCTTTCTCCCTTCCTCCCTCCTTTCCCTTTCCTTGCTGCTGCTTCTTTTCTTTTCTGTTCTTTTTTTTTTTTTTTTTGGAGAAGGTCTCACTTTGTCACCCAGGCTGCAGTGCAGTAGTGCAATCTTGGCTCACCACAAACTCTGTTTCCCTCAAACAATCCTCCCACCTCAGCCTCCTAAGTTAGCTGGGACCACAACTATGCTCCACCATGCCCAGCTATCCTCACTTCTTTACTACATTTTTCAACAAGTATTTATCAAGTAATATTTATGAGCTTCCCCTCAGATAGGCATTTAGCATCATGATGGCACCATCCTCTAACAATAATGGGAAGGCTATTTTCCACTATTATTAATCATTAATTCTCCAAATCATTTTGGTATTATTAATTCTAATAAGTATAGAGATTAATAAATGCATTCAAACCACATGTGAATATTTGCTATAGGCTTATCTGTGCCTACTGTTTGTTCAGATTTGTCTTTATATCTGAACTTTGTTATAAATAAATGACAGTAAAAATGGAATTTATAGTTCAATGAACTTGACAAATCACTTAATCTGCCATTCATTTTCCATAAAGACCATTCATTCTTCCTTGTTTTACAGGCAACTGAGCTCCAGAAAGCTCAGGTGACTTTAGAACTCAGTTCTTAGTATGTGAATTATGCTCCCATCTCACCCTCTTCCTTGGTGGAACACTTTCCTCCTCATTTTTTCTTGGACAGTCTGTACAAGCTGCTCAAGGTGTGCAGGAAAGTGAGCCACGTCGAAGTGTACTGCTTTTAAATTTTTGCCAGGGTGAAGCACAGCCCAAAGTTGCCAATAAAAATGGATTTCTTTATCTTTGTTTCTGAAATTGTGTGATGACAATTTCTAAGGGCCCAAATCATCTCAATTTCAGGGAATATAATAATGAGGGAGCCAGGAGCAGTGAGGGGCTCACACCTGCTAATCCCAGCACTTTGGGAGGCCAAGGTGAGCAGATCACTTGGGCTCAGGACTTCGAGACCAGCCTGGGCAACATGGTGAAACCCTGTCTCTACAAAAAATACAAAAAATTAGCTAGGCACGGTGGGGTGTGTCTGTGGTCCCAGCTATTCAGGAGGCTGAAGTGAGAGAATCACTTGAGCCTAGGAAGTCGAGGCTTCGGTGTGCCATGATTGCACCACAGCACTCCATCATCCTGGGTGACAAAGTGAGACCCTGTCCTCCCACCAAAAAAAGAGGGAGCTTCATCTCCCAAGAAAATGAATTAGATAGGAATAATAGAAAATTCTACTCTCAGAATAATAGGGTTCCAGCTCCTGCAACCAAAAAATGATAGTACTTTTTTACAACCTGAGATTACTTTTTCAAGCATTTCTCCAGTTTCACTGGCATTGAAGTAATAGTTAGCAATGCATCTGAGCTTTTCTTCCTCTAACGAGCAGGCAGAGCAGTCATAGATCATCATTTGGAGGACTATAAAATAAGCCATAGCTTAGCAAAAGGACCAAAATACATTCAGAGGAGGATGCTATTGGTAAATGTCCTCAAAGCCTATAATCTGGAAAAATACAAGGGTATATCTCTGAAACTGTGAGGATTAGCAAACTAGCTAACCTGAATCTCTGTCTTCTGGTAGTATAGACTAGGTAGTTTCCAATCTGAGTAGTTTCTCCATAAAAGCATTTCTTTCCAAACATTTCTTGCCAAACTCCCAAATAAATGAGAAAAATAAAATACGGTTTTATAATGTTCGAGAAAGATTATGGGATTATGGTATTTAGAAAGAAAAGCATTCTGTAGAGTTGGGGAAATCTGGAAGACTCTTGAGGACACAGCTTTGCTGAAGCTGCTGGTTGTCACAAGACTCTTCAAAAACTACTTTCCATCAGACATCTCCCAGGGCTCTGAGGTGAATATTAATTCAGCAGAAAGATCCTTTTCTGCTACATAGGCAGGAGGTCCAGACAGGGGAGTGGGCACAACCCAGCTGGTCTCATTTTCTGTAATATAGTTAATAATGAAGCTCATACTTTCTCAACTTCTAGAAGCCTGGAGGATGAAAGCAGCCCAAGAGTAGGGTGAATGATGGCCTCAGTTGGCCCTTCTTAATGTATCTCAGTACTGAACATGTGCAGATTCTAGAAAAATAGAAGGCCCTTGGAAAGAACCTCTGTCGTTTCTCTGCCACCATGCTCCCTGCTCTCCCTGCCAGATTGCTTTTCTTTCCTTTCTCTTCCTTGGCTGTCCTTCACTTCATGGTGTGGGGTGTGCAGATGGCAGGCTGTGGCTTGGTGAGTGCTCTTCACTTCAGGTCAAGGTGAGGCACAGTTAACATGCTAACTACTCTTCCTCAGTTCTTTCCCAGTTGTGCAAAGCTCCTGATGCCAGACTTCCTCTTAAATTTGCACATTATTAAAGTCCAGAGTTAAGATTTGGTGATGAGGGGCAAAGCGCCAGCTGTAACAGAAAACAATGGGTATCATGAAAAGGCCACTGGACTTGGGAAAACTGGGTGCCTGTCCTTGCCCTGCCATGTACTTACCTGTGTGACTGGAGGTGAGATGTTTTACCTATGGGCCTCAGTTTTTCATTACAAAATGACAGAGAGGAACTAGATACCTATGTTCTAAGTTTGTGACATTTGTGAATTTTTCTTTGCCCTTTGTGAGAAGAGTGCTAAATTTAGAGGCTTCCTGTGGTTGAATTGATGTCCAATTCTCAGGGAACCCAGACTTCCCAGTTCAGAACCCAGTTCCAGATTTTTGTGGGAATGGGGAAAGGTATTAAATAACTCCATTGAATTCTTTCCTGCATAATGCATTGCTGTGGTTGAGACTCAATAAGGTCATCACCTCCAACACACAGAACCCCTCATCATCTCCTTACAGCCAGACTGGAACTTCCAAGGACACCAGGTTGGCAAGGATTCTGAGCATCCTAAATATCTAAAGAGTCCCTCTAATAAGGCACATATTTGTTCTTCAACACAGTTTCCTAACTTGAGACCACAAATGCGTAATCTCTCTAATATCCTAAAGCTTGGACAAACTGGGCAGCCCCTGAGCAGACCGCACAGAGCTTAAATGTCAGTGCTTTCTTTCCAGAAAGCAAAAGAATGATCCTACACCTCCCAATCCATGGGTTGATACATGTGCCAAGGGAGCCTGGTGAAGAAGTGGGTGATTTTAAATAGCTAAGACTGCCCATGGGCAAACGTTCTTTGGCTTTTCTCCTCTGCAATAAGCATGCCTTCCTCTCCCCTGGTCCTTTTCTCCTTTCCCAGGCCCCTCTATCAATAATAATTCTGGCTCTCAGATGGCAACAATTGATTAGGTGTAACTGATAGGGTAAAGGTGACACCCTTCCCAAGGCTATCTATAATGCAAAAGGATATCCAAGAAAAAGAGAGGTAGGGAACACCTTGGGAAACCATTTCTGGAAGACAGCCAGTCCCTGCTGTAGACAAGCCTCATTTTCCTTCCCCCAAATGTTAAAGAGTAAATTCCTCCTGTAGCCGTAGCTCTCTTTTCTATCTTTGGCTTGCTTCTTATCATGAACTATCTTTAGAGTGCCAAATTAGAACAGGGTAGGCAGAGGCAGGAATATGCCCAAATTTGGGAAGAACTGGTTGGGAATAGTTGAAAGCCTTGATATGTGCAAAGAACCATTTGATCAACCCAGTTCTTAATACTGGATACTAACTTAAAGTTTAGACTCAAGTTATATGATAATTCAAACATTTATTGTATTTATACTATTTTATATGGACTTTTCCAGGAACCAGGAATACAAAACTGACATTTCTCTGTACAGAGGCTCAGACTAGTAGAGAACAGTTAGGTACACCGTTAATTATAAGCTAATATGTATCATCAGTTATGGGTTTTTATGGGGGTATGGCAGGTGGAAGGGACCAGGGAGAGATGATGAGTGATGATGGTTATGCAGTCTTTCGGAGGATGGAATTACAACATTGCTCTTCCTTTCAAGCACCACATGATTTAGCAAGTACTTCATATTGGCTCCACCATTAACATGGTCAATGGCTTCTGGATACTCACAGTTCAGGCACAGTTTTTCCTGAAGATTTTTTACTTCTCCCATCTTTAAGAAGTTGTCTGGATGTCCATGAAAGATGCTGACATTTGTATTAATTCATTAAAGAAAACCACGCCCTCCCCAAAATAAACTACATAAAAAGTAATGAATTCATAGAAGAAAATTTCACCAAGATTGAAACTAGAGAATATCCTTAGACTTGCACTTTGAGCTTTGAGAAATGTGTGCCTATTCACCATTCCAACATGAAGAAACTCTGCAGTAGGAAAAAATAATTAAGACACTTATAGTCTACTGCACAGGCAAGGATCAGCTCTGGATGGGAGGCCAAAGATGGGTGACATCGTTATGCTCTGCCTTTATTTTTTCCTTCTGACCCACTTAGCTTCCTAATTGGAGGAAGGAGGTGTGGTAAAGCTATATGAAGACTATGGTTTAATTAGACCAGAAAACACTGTCATAATCTCTGGGGTCATCAGAATGTCCAGTTTTGTCTCTTGGCCAAGATAAGGGCAGTGGGATTTATTATGTGTTGTTTACAGTACGAAACTACTCTGGTGATCACCAGGGTCAGTTTCTTTAATGATGGTTTCCAACTAGCCAAACACATTAAGTAAGCCTGGCTGGTAACATGACCAGAGAGACATAAAGACCCTGTTGGGAATGACTTTGAGCTCTCAAAGTCAAGATTTCTTACACAAATCTATCAGCTGGAGAAAATGAAGGCAGTGTGGTATATGTGTGCAAATAAGGACATTGTGAAGCTCAAGTATGGAATGTCTCTTGGACCCCTGATGTCATCTGTATTCTCTTTTTCTTCATGTACTATATCCTTTGCCTGTAAATAAAAGGTTTATTTGATTATGCTGTGTGGAGTCTGGTTTTGCAGGGTTCTTGCCATCCCTTATCTACCCCTAGTGCTTAAAGACTCCAAGCACACCTCTGTACTTGGCAGTTCCCTGTGTCTGGAATGCTTTTTCCCCAGATATCCTCCTAGCTTACTCTTTCCATTCCTTCAGTTCTTTATTTAAAACCTCCTTTCTGCTAAGAAGTAGAAAAAGGGGAAAAAGAAACACATTATGGAACAACCACTTTCTGAGGAAGAACCATGTACTACCCAGATGCATCATGCTTAAAATTCAACTGGGAATGTACCAGGGAGGCTCTCTAACGTAACCAAGGGAAGGTTCAACGAAACAAAGTGATTTATCATCTCTAACTTCAAATCCATTTGTATCTTGACATCAACACTCTTACCCTTATATCATCATTTCTTAGAGTCTTTGATATACAAATAAAAGGTTTTTTGTATTAGAAAGAAAAAAATCCCCTTTCTCAGCAGAGACTTTTCTGACCATCCCAACTTTCCCACCACCCTCCCCATCAAACGCATAAACATTTCATTTTCCTGCTTTAGTTTTTCTCCTCTAACGTACTGTATATTTTGTCTTCTCTGTCTGTTATTGTGTGTTTATCTCACTCTCATGAATAAGGATTTTATTTTTCACTACCATATCCTCACTGCCTAGAAAAAGGCCTAGCATATTGGATGTAGCTACCTAATAAATCCTTATTAAATGAGTGAGTGGAGTTTATCCTGGGTATATTGTTTGATTGATTCTCACTTTAAAATTTTGACATGGGTCATTCTAATAGTTTTGTCTGGTAATTATATGCATTTTAATAATTGTTTTGACTTTTTATAATAAGCTACATTCTTTATATTAATTTTTTTTTATTTAGGGAGAAAAGCCCAATATTGCGGTTATTCATTATTTATTCTTTTACTAGTAATCATAATTGTAATTATGGTAAACTGAGTCAGAGGAATTGCAAACTTTACTAGTATTTTATTTGATTTGATTTTTGAGATAGAGTCTCACTCTGTCGCCCAGGCTGGAGTGCAGTGGAGGGGTCTCAGTTCACTGCACCCTCCGCCTCCTGGGTTCATGTATTTCTCCTGCCTTAGCCTCCTGAGGAGCTGGGATTACAGCGGCATGCCACCACGCCTGGCTAATTTCTGTATTTTTAGTAGAGACTACTAATTTCACCTTGTTGGGCAGGCTGGTCTTGAACTCTTTACCTCAGGTGATCCACCCACTTTGGTCCTTCAAAGTGCTAGGATTACAGGCATGAGCCACTGCACCCGGCCACCTGTTCTAAAAAAAAAAAAAAAAAATTGGGGTGGCACATTTAATGGCCTTACAAATTCTTTTCAAGGGATTATGAACCTTTGGTATTTGAAATAAAAAGACAGAGTTGGAAATTTTTTGCTTCCTATAGTAAGAGGAATACTGGTCAGGCACTGGCTATTCTGATGGAGCAGGTGCTGCTGCTTGGCTGTATTTCAGAAGCAAGCTGCTCACATCTGTATTGGTTGGTGAGCAAGACCAGTGGTCATTGATTGGTTGACTAGATTTCAAACTGGCTCTGGGTGGCTTCTTGTTACCATTGGTACAGGTCATTTCTTTCCTAAGTTAGACTCAACTTTAACTGAACATTTTCTGTTTAAAAGTTGCCTTCAATTAACTACGTTCAAAATGAAACTATTTTATATTCCAGAATTTTAGACCTCATTTTAAAATTGTGGTCACGATGAATTGGTTAATAATAGCTCTCAGGAAGATCTGTTTACATTTTTAAAATACATATTTCTCTGCATAATTTACTCCTTAAAATTAATTGTCTTGTTTCTGTTACTGGTGTTTCTAGAAGCTTTTGTTCAAGTCCTAACATAATCTCCAGTAGGAGATTTTAGTCTCTTTGTCAGTTAATATATGTATATAGTAGTGATATTCTCTTTTTAAATTCCTTTTCTTTTCTTGTTCACTGTCTTCTCTGTACAATAACAGTGATATTCTTACACATTTTTACCTCATTAAAAATAATTACAGTTTTCAGGTCATGTGATGCCAACATGTTTGTTCCTTTTGCTTGGTGTGTGTGCTGCTATTCAGGCTCTGTTGTGGTTCTACATGAATGGCAGCCTTTTAAAATAACTCTGTGAAGACTGACATTGGTACTTGGATAGAAATTGTATTGGATCTGTAGACTTCTTTGGGCACTATGATCATTTTCACAATATCAATGCTTTCAGTCCAGGAACATAGGATGTATGTTCATTTATTTGTGTCATCTCTGATTTTCTTCAGTGGTGTTTTCCAGTTATCCTTTTATAGTTGACTCACCTCCTTTGTTATGCATTTTCCTAAGTATTTTACTCTTTTGCAGCCATTGTCAAAGGGACTGGGTTCTTGACGTGACTCGCAGCTTGGTTGTAGGTTGTGTACAGTGGTACTACTCATTGGTATTTGTACATTTTGTAGCCTCTGAGACTTCCCTGAATTCGTTTATCAAGTCTAGGAGTGTTTTGTAGGAGTCTTTAGGGTTTTCTAGGGATAAGGTCATATCATTGGTGAAGAGATAATTTGACTTTCTTTTTTCCAATTTGGATGTCCTTTATTTTTCTTGCCCAATTGCTCTGCCTAGGACTTCCCAGTTTTATTCTTAACATCATGAAATAAAAGTAAAATCAAAAGTGATTAAGGATTACTTTATTTCACATCTCTGTCGCATACACAGATAAAATTAATTCAAAGTTGTATGTTAAAAACACAATATTAGACCTTGTCTTGTTTCAAAAGGAATTTCTAAGTTGTCTATAAAATACAGAGGAATCAAGAATATAAGTGGAAAGTGTTTCCCAAAAATAAATATAAAAAGTATGGGTTAACACAGGGCTTCCCAACCCCCAGGCCATGGACCAGTACCAGTCCCTGGACTGTTAGGACCTGGGCCACAGAGCACGAGGCTAGTGGCAGGTGAGCAAGCAAAGTTACATCTGTTTAAAGCCACTCTCTGTCACTCACATTACTGCCTGAGCTCCTCTTCCTGTCAGATCGGTGGTGGCATTAGATTGTCATAGGAGTGTGACTCAAACCCTGTTGTAAGCTGCTTACACAGGGTATCTAGGTTGTTCACTCCTTATGAGAATCTAATGCTTTATGATCTGTCACCGTCTCCTGTCACCCCCAGATGGGACCATCTAGTTGCAGGAAAACAAGCTGAGGCTCTCACTGATTCTACGTTATGGTGAGCTACATAATTATTTCATTATATATAAGTAATAATAGAAATAATGTGCACAATGAATGTTATGTGCTTGAATCATCCTGTAACCATCCCCCAACTCAGGTCTACAGAAAAATTATCTTCCACAAAACCAGTCCCTGTTGCCAACATGGTTGGGGAGAGCTGGGTTAAGAGATGTGAGACCCCTTTGCCTTGTCTTGGATTAATGTGCAGATATGCATTGTGTGAATGACATCTGATGGCAGCATGTTGCCCTTTAGATCATTTTAGGGATACCTCCAGTATTTCATGAAAATCAAAATTTCTTCTAGTGATGAACAAAATGATACCCAGAAACAAGGTTCAGAAGAACAGAATGCTGGAATATCACAAGAAGAGATTCTGACTGGTAAACAAGAGCAGATGGAAGTGGCTGAAAAGAAAATGAATTCTGAGGTATTTTCTTTAGTCATTTTCAAATGTTTTAATATGTGTATTTATTTAAAAGACAACTTTGTGTATTTTGGAAAGTACAAAGGATTTTTAAAACATATATATACACACACACACATATGTATGTCTATATATACACACACATTGAATAGATCCCTTATCATATATCTATATATGTATATACAGGATAAAACCATGTTCGTAATTCAACTGCATTTGCTTGCAATAGTCGAGTAGTGATCTTCACAATGGCCTCAATCCAAAGGAGAAGCATTTCATATTTTTCACAAGAATTGATTATCTTTCCAATATCAAAAATAAGTTTTGCTACTAACAACAGATTTTCTAGTTTTTGGACATTAGTTCATCTTTTTAAAATATTGATAGAGATGTCAGTTTGTTATTTTCACTGACAGGAAAGTAGGAAATGTATAGCTGGGTCAGAGGCCACATTGTGGATATCATTATCCTTGCTTTTGAGGAGAGTAACAGTTTGCTCCAAGAAGTTTCTCATTTCAATGCAAAGAGTTTTGAATACAATGGCGTGCCATGATATACATTTAGTGATAATTTAATGATAAGCATTTTGTTCCCAGAGAAATATTTCAGCATATTTCCCTTATTTCACACTTATTACTATTTCATACATTATAAAAAGGAAAGAAAAGTTATTGCAATGGCAAATAATCTCACAATTTCTAAGAAAAGCATTGTAAGTTGTATCTTATTTACCATTTGTATTTTGAAATGTAAGGCTTCTTTTGTATTAATATATTTACACCACAAAAGTAACCGTGATTTTATGAAGTCACCCATGCTGGAGTGCAATGGCACGATCTCAGCTCAATGCGACATCTGCCTCCCATGTTCACACGATTCTCCTGTCTCAGCCTCCTGAGTAGCTGGGATTACAGGTGCACACCACCACACCCAGCTAATTTTTTGTATTTTTACTAGAGACAGGGTTTCACTATGTTGGCCGGACTGATCTCAAACTCCTGACCTCATGATCTCCGCCCACCTCAGCCTCCCAAAGTGCTGAGATTACAGATGTGAGCCACTGCTCCCGGCTGCATTTATTTTCTGACCTCTCCTTTTAAGAATCATGATCTTAAATGAGTTCAGTGTTGTTTGTAGAAGTGCAATGCTTAGATGCCTATGTGTACATTGTGGAAGGGTACAATGCTTAAATAGTTATGAATAAATGCAATTCTTATAACTGACTGTAAAAATATTAGAAAAGCAGTATATTGATAAAACTTTCTTCAGAAAGAGGAACTTAAAGAACTTTAAGAAATTGCTTCTGTCCAAATATATGCATACTTAAGGCTCTTACAATGGTGTGGTTGATAGATTAGATATCAGAGAATAAACCCAATTTTAAAAATATACTCAAACATATTAGTCTTATATTTTATGCATCTGGGTTTTTTATAATTCAGAGAAAGGCTTTTCCATTCTGAAATTCTAAAAATCCTCTAGTGACTTATTTTTCATGGTCTTTAAATAAGTATTTCAACTTTTTGGAATGTACACATTTTTAGATTTGAAGTTTTGTCCAACTTTTTTCCAGTTAAATATCCACTATGGGAATTCTTTCCTTATACAAATATAAATGTCATACTTTAATTTCAGAAGAAATCATGATATGTCATTCTCTTGAGTGCTAATTAAAAGTTCCCTTTGTTTACTTAGGTTTCTCTTAGCCATAAGAAAGAAAAAGATCTCTTGCATGAAAATCGCATGTTGCAGGAAGAAATTGCCATGCTGAGACTGGAAGTAGACAAAATAAAACAGCAGAGCCAGCTAAGGGAAAAGAAACTTTTGGCTCCAACTCCCAGCGCGAGCGACACAGAAGACCGGTGATTTCTGCATTTTCAACTGAGGTACTGGGTTCATCTCACTGGGGAGTGCCAGATGATCGGTGCTGGTCAGCTGCTGCAGCCCGACCAGTGAGAGCTGAAGCAGGGCGAGGCATTGCCTCACCTGGAAAGCGCAAGGGGGAAGGGAATCCCTTTTCCTAGCCAGGGGAACTGAGACACACAACACCTGGAAAATTGGGTAACTCCCACCCCAATACTGCGCTTTAAGCAAACAGGCACACCAGGAGATCATATCCCACACCTGGCTGGGAGGGTCCCACACCCACGGAGCCTCCCTCATTGCTAGCACAGCAGTCTGTGATCTACCGGCAAGGCAGCAGTGAGGCTGGGGGAGGGGCGCCCGCCATTGCTGAGGCTTAAGTAGGTAAACAAAGCTGCTGGGAAGCTCGAACTGGGTGGAGCTCACAGCAGCTCAAGGAAACCTGCCTGTCTCTGTAGACTCCACCTCTGGGGACAGGGCACAGTAAACAATAACAAACGCAGCAGCTCTGCAGACGCAAACGACTCTGTCTGACAGCTTTGAAGAGAGCAGTGGATCTCCCAACACGGAGGTTGAGATCTGAGAAGGGACAGACTCCCTGCTCAAGCGGGTCCCTGACCCCTGAGTAGCCTAACTGAGAGACATCCCCCACTAGGGGCAGTCTGACACCCCACACCTCACAGGGTGGAGTACACCCCTGAGAGGAAGCTTCCAAAGCAAGAATCAGACAGGTACACTCGCTGTTCAGAAATATACTATCTTCTGCAGCCTCTGCTGCTGATACCCAGGCAAACAGGGTCTGGAGTGGACCTCAAGCAATCTCCTACAGCTACAACCTACAGCTGAGGATCCTGACTGTTAGAAGGAAAGCTATCAAACAGGAAGGACACCTACACCAAAACCCCATCAATACATCACCATCATCAAGACCAGAGGCAGATAAAACCACAAAGATGGGGAAAAAGCAGGGCAGAAAAGCTGGAAATTCAAAAAATAAGAGCGCATCTCCCCCGGCAAAGGAGCGCAGCTCATCGCCAGCAACGGATCAAAGCTGGACGGAGAATGACTTCGACGAGATGAGAGAAGAAGGCTTCAGTCCATCAAATTTCTCAGAGCTAAAGGAGGAATTACGTACCCAGCGCAAAGAAACTAAAAATCTTGAAAAAAAAGTGGAAGAATTGATGGCTAGAGTAATTAATGCAGAGAAGCTCACAAACGAAATGAAAGAGACGAAAACCATGGCACGAGAAATACGTGACAAATGCACAAGCTTCAGTAACCGACTCGATCAACTGGAAGAAAGAATGTCAGCGATGGAGGATCAAATGAATGAAATGAAGCGAGAAGAGAAACCAAAAGAAAAAAGAAGAAAAAGAAATGAACAAAGCCTGCAAGAAGTATGGGATTATGTAAAAAGACCAAATCTACGTCTGATTGGGGTGCCTGAAAGTGAGGGGGAAAATGGAACCAAGTTGGAAAACACTCTTCAGGATATCATCCAGGAGAACTTCCCCAACCTAGTAGGGCAGGCCAACATTCAAATCCAGGAAATACAGAGAACGCCACAAAGATACTCCTCGAGAAAAGCAACTCCAAGACACATAATTGCCAGATTCACCAAAGTTGAAATGAAGGAAAAAATCTTAAGGGCAGCCAGAGAGAAAGGTCGGGTTACCCACAAAGGGAAGCCCATCAGACTAACAGCAGATCTCTCGGCAGAAACTCTTCAAGCCAGAAGAGAGTGGGGGCCAATATTCAACATTCTTAAAGAAAAGAATTTTAAACCCAGAATTTTATATCCAGCCAAACTAAGTTTCATAAGTGAAGGAGAAATAAAATCCTTTACAGATAAGCAAATGCTTAGAGATTTTGTCACCACTAGGCCTGCCTTACAAGAGACCCTGAAGGAAGCACTAAACATGGAAAGGAACAACCGGTACCAGCCATTGCAAAAACATGCCAAAATGTAAAGACCATCAAGGCTAGGAAGAAACTGCATCAACTAACGAGCAAAATAACCAGTTAATATCATCATGGCAGGATCAAGTTCACACATAACAATCTTAACCTTAAATGTAAATGGACTAAATGCTCCAATTAAAAGACACAGACTGGCAAACTGGATAAAGAGTCAAGATCCATCAGTCTGCTGTATTCAGGAGACCCATCTCACACGCAGAGACATACATAGGCTCAAAATAAAGGGATGGAGGAAGATTTACCAAGCAAATGGAGAACAAAAAAAAGCGGGGGTTGCAATACTAGTCTCTGATAAAACAGACTTTAAACCATCAAAGATCAAAAGAGACAAAGAAGGCCATTACATAATGGTAAAGGGATCAATTCAACAGGAAGAGCTAACTATCCTAAATATATATGCACCCAATACAGGAGCACCCAGATTCATAAAGCAAGTCCTTAGAGACTTACAAAGAGACTTAGACTCCCATACAATAATAATGGGAGACTTCAACACTCCACTGTCAACATTAGACAGATCAACGAGACAGAAAGTTAACAAGGATATCCAGGAATTGAACTCATCTCTGCAGCAAGCAGACCTAATAGACATCTATAGAACTCTCCACCCCAAATCAACAGAATATACATTCTTCTCAGCACCACATCGTACTTACTCCAAAATTGACCACGTAATTGGAAGTAAAGCACTCCTCAGCAAATGTAGAAGAACAGAAATTATAACAAACTGTCTCTCAGACCACAGTGCAATCAAATTAGAACTCAGGACTAAGAAACTCAATCAAAACCGCTCAACTACATGGAAACTGAACAACCTGCTCCTGAATGACTACTGGGTACATAACGAAATGAAGGCAGAAATAAAGATGTTCTTTGAAACCAATGAGAACAAAGATACAACATACCAGAATCTCTGGGACACATTTAAAGCAGTGTGTAGAGGGAAATTTATAGCACTAAATGCCCACAAGAGAAAGCAGGAAAGATCTAAAATTGACACTCTAACATCGCAATTAAAAGAACTAGAGAAGCAAGAGCAAACACATTCGAAAGCTAGCAGAAGGCAAGAAATAACTAAGATCAGAGCAGAACTGAAGGAGATAGAGACACAAAAAACCCTCCAAAAAATAAATGAATCCAGGAGTTGGTTTTTTGAAAAGATCAACAAAATTGACAGACCACTAGCAAGACTAATAAAGAAGAAAAGAGAGAAGAATCAAATCGACGCAATTAAAAATGATAAAGGGGATATCACCACCGACCCCACAGAAATACAAACTACCATCAGAGAATACTATAAACACCTCTACGCAAATAAACTGGAAAATCTAGAAGAAATGGATAATTTCCTGGACACTTACACTCTTCCAAGACTAAACCAGGAAGAAGTTGAATCCCTGAATAGACCAATAGTAGGCTCTGAAATTGAGGCAATAATTAATAGCCTACCAACCAAAAAAAGTCCAGGACCAGATGGATTCACAGCTGAATTCTACCAGAGGTACAAGGAGGAGCTGGTACCATTCCTTCTGAAACTATTCCAATCAATAGAAAAAGAGGGAATCCTCCCTAACTCATTTTATGAGGCCAACATCATCCTGATACCAAAGCCTGGCAGAGACACAACAAAAAAAGAGAATTTTAGACCAATATCCCTGATGAACATCAATGCAAAAATCCTCAATAAAATACTGGCAAACCGGATTCAGCAGCACATCAAAAAGCTTATCCACCATGATCAAGTGGGCTTCATCCCTGGGATGCAAGGCTGGTTCAACATTCGCAAATCAATAAACATAATCCAGCATATAAACAGAACCAAAGACAAGAACCACATCATTATCTCAATAGATGCAGAAAAGGCTTTTGACAAAATTCAACAGCCCTTCATGCTAAAAACGCTCAATAAATTCGGTATTGATGGAACGTACCTCAAAATAATAAGAGCTATTTATGACAAACCCACAGCCAATATCATACTGAATGGGCAAAAACTGGAAAAATTCCCTTTGAAAACTGGCACAAGACAGGGATGCCCTCTCTCACCACTCCTATTCAACATAGTGTTGGAAGTTCTGGCTAGGGCAATCAGGCAAGAGAAAGAAATCAAGGGGATTCAGTTAGGAAAAGAAGAAGTCAAATTGTCCCTGTTTGCAGACGACATGATTGTATATTTAGAAAACCCCATTGTCTCAGCCCAAAATCTCCTTAAGCTGATAAGCAACTTCAGCAAAGTCTCAGGATACAAAATTAATGTGCAAAAATCACAAGCATTCTTATATACCAGTGACAGTCAAACAGAGAGCCAAATCAGGAATGAACTTCCATTCACAATTGCTTCAAAGAGAATAAAATACCTAGGAATCCAACTTACAAGGGATGTAAAGGACCTCTTCAAGGAGAACTACAAACCACTGCTCAGTGAAATAAAAGAGGACACAAACAAATGGAAGAACATACCATGCTCATGGATAGGAAGAATCAATATCGTGAAAATGGCCATACTGCCCAAGGTAATTTATAGATTCAATGCCATCCCCATCAAGCTACCAATGAGCTTCTTCACAGAATTGGAAAAAACTGCTTTAAAGTTCATATGGAACCAAAAAAGAGCCCGCATCTCCAAGACAATCCTAAGTCAAAAGAACAAAGCTGGAGGCATCACGCTACCTGACTTCAAACTATACTACAAGGCTACAGTAACCAAAACAGCATGGTACTGGTACCAAAACAGAGATATAGACCAATGGAACAGAACAGAGTCCTCAGAAATAATACCACACATCTACAGCCATCTGATCTTTGACAAACCTGAGAGAAACAAGAAATGGGGAAAGGATTCCCTATTTAATAAATGGTGCTGGGAAAATTGGCTAGCCATAAGTAGAAAGCTGAAACTGGATCCTTTCCTTACTCCTTATACGAAAATTAATTCAAGATGGATTAGAGACTTAAATGTTAGACCTAATACCATAAAAATCCTAGAGGAAAACCTAGGTAGTACCATTCAGGACATAGGCATGGGCAAAGACTTCATGTCTAAAACACCAAAAGCAACGGCAGCAAAAGCCAAAATTGACAAATGGGATCTCATTAAACTAAAGAGCTTCTGCACAGCAAAAGAAACTACCATCAGAGTGAACAGGCAACCTACAGAATGGGAGAAAATTTTTGCAATCTACTCATCTGACAAAGGGCTAATATCCAGAACCTACAAAGAACTCAAACAAATTTACAAGAAAGAAACAAACAACTCCATCAAAAAGTGGGCAAAGGATATGAACAGACATTTCTCAAAAGAAGACATTCATACAGCCAACAGACACATGAAAAAATGCTCATCGTCACTGGCCATCAGAGAAATGCAAATCAAAACCACAATGAGATACCATCTCACACCAGTTAGAATGGCGATCATTCAAAAGTCAGGAAACAACAGGTGCTGGAGAGGATGTGGAGAAATAGGAACACTTTTACACTGTTGGTGGGATTGTAAACTAGTTCAACCATTATGGAAAACAGTATGGCGATTCCTCAAGGATCTAGAACTAGATGTACCATATGACCCAGCCATCCCATTACTAGGTATATATCCAAAGGATTATAAATTATGCTGCTATAAAGACACATGCACACGTATGTTTATTGCAGCACTATTCACAATAGCAAAGACTTGGAATCAACCCAAATGTCCATCAGTGACAGATTGGATTAAGAAAATGTGGCACATATACACCATGGAATACTATGCAGCCATAAAAAAGGATGAGTTTGTGTCCTTTGTAGGGACATGGATGCAGCTGGAAACCATCATTCTTAGCAAACTATCACAAGAACAGAAAACCAAACACTGCATGTTCTCACTCATAGGCGGGAACTGAACAATGAGATCACTTGGACTCGGGAAGGGGAACATCACACACCGGGGCCTATCATGGGGAGGGGGGAGGGGGGAGGGATTGCATTGGGAGTTATACCTGATGTAAATGACGAGTTGATGGGTGCAGCACACCAACATGGCACAAGTATACATATGTAGCAAACCTGCACGTTGTGCACATGTACCCTACAACTTGAAGTTTAATAATAATAAATAAATTTAAAAAAAATAATAAAAAAAATAAGTTACCATAGCAGTGTTAGGTAATGATAATCTGTCCTTTTTATCTTATTAGCCTTTCAGTAAAATTGTGAAATTAAATAAGCATAATAATTTCTGAGTTAAAATTAGAATAAAATTGTCTTTTTTTTGGGATGACATGGATAATCTAGTTTTCATATTGTGCTAAATCCCTGTTTAGAAGTATGAAATGAGATAAAATATTCAATCATTTTAATCAATATCGTCTTGTCTAAGCATGCAATTAACTTATTTTATATACTTTATATACTTCACTTTGAGAAATAATGACCACGTGTTGTTATTTTGATCTTCAATGATCTCTAATTTTTAGGGTCACTAAGTCTTGCTTAAATATATCATAATAACAGGTTCAGTGAATATTTTTCAATTTTTATTATTGATTTATTTTTTTTGAGACACAGGTTTACTCTTGCTACCCAGGCTGCCATGCAATTACACCATCTCAGCTCGCTGCAACCTCGACCTCCCAAGTTCAAGCAATTCTCCTGCCTCAGCCTCCCAATTACCTGGGACTACAGGCATGCACCACCATGCCTGGCTAATTTTTTGTATTTAGTAGAAATGGGATTTCACCATGTTGGTCAGGGTGGTCTTGAACTCCTGACCTCAAGTGATCCACCCACCTCGGCCTCCCAAAGTGCTGGGATTGCAGGCATGAGCCACTGACCCTGGCCATCTTTTTATTTATTTATTTATTTATTTTAATTTTTGTTCTGGAGATCCTGGGATGCATAGACAGTGAATATCTTTTTTATTTTTATTTTTTTAATTTTTTTGCGATGGAATCTCACTCTGTCTTCCAGGCTGGAGTGCAGTGGTGTGATCTCAGTTAACTGAAACCACCGCCTTCTAGGCTCAAGCGATTCTCCTGCCTCAGCCTCCCGAGTAGCTGAAATTACAGGTGCTTGCCATCATGCCCAGCTAATTTTTATATTTTTAGTAGAGACAAGGTTTTGCCATGTTCGTCAGACTGGTCTTGAACTCATTACCTCAGGCTGATCTTGAACTCATGACCTCAGGTGATCCCCCCACCTTTGCCACCCAAAGTGCTGAGATTATAGGCATGAGCCACTGAGCCCAGTTGTGAATATCTTTTTTAAATCAACAGCTTTATTTCTTAGAGCAGTTTTAGGTTCACAGTAAAATTGAGAGGAAGGTACAGAGATTTCTCATATATTCCATGCCTCCCACATGCATAGCCTCCCCCATGATTAGTATTTTCCACCAGAGTAGTACATTTGTTACAACTGATGAACTTACATTGACACATTATAATCACTCAAAGTTCATATTTACATCAGGCTTCACTCTTGATGCTGTACATTCTGTGAACCTGGACAACTGTATAATGATATGACATGTATCTATTACTGTAATATTATCGACAGAACAGTTTCACTACCCTAAAAATTCTCTATACTATGCCTGTTCTTCTCTCATTTTCTCCCTAGCAACTCCTGGCAACCATTGATCTTTACTCTATCTTCATGGTTTTATTATTTTCAGAAGAGTACAGTGGAGATCTTTTTGAATAGTTAAAAAATTAAAGATCCATGGTAATTTAACATAGTCATTTAAGATGTTCCTTGTCCTTTTTGTTTTTCTTTTGCTTCTTTAACACTGTAAAGAATGACATATGCTGATGAGATGTGCTTTACATACTCAGAAAACATGATTTGTATAGCTATTTGGGACACAATAGAAAGGGTTGAGGGAAAGGACACCATGCCGTACCACGCGGCACAAACTGGAGTATCTTGCTCTATGATGTGGGTCCAGATAGACTCTCTAGCAATGGAACAGGACAAGCGCAAGGGGTTGGACTTTATAAAAGTGGAATCACTAAGTCTGTCATACTTACATTCGGTTGGAATTAAGACCAGGCAGTGAATGCTATAGGTAAATACATGTGTTCCTCACTGCTCCTCTTGCTTTGAGGAATGAGGTTGACAACAGCCTGTAGTATGATGACATGACTCATCTACAACTAGATTCTGTCATGAGGGATGGTAAGGGAGTTTTGCTTGATGTGAGGTGAAAAAGAATTTTTTTCTCCTACTTGGGAGAAGAGCAAGCATTGGAACATTCTAGTAGTAAAAGGGCATTGATAGTTTTCTTTCTATATATTTTTCACATCAGATAATACTGACGGGCAGCCTGCCATACCCCCCCAGTGTTTCTTAAGCTTCTCTCTGAATATGGATAAGCTCTTAAAGGAGTGATGTTTCCAGCGGTTCTTTCTGTGGGAGGTAAAATGGCAGGTGAATTTGGGCCTTGTTATACATAGGGCAGAACAAATAGCTACAACTAAGGAAACCACCCAGCACTTTCCCCAGAAGAGTATTAGCCAGAGTAACACACCAATCTCTCTTCAGCTCTTCTCCACTGGCGGCTGGAAGGTCTTTGCAAGGATTCCTGTTTCTGGTCTGATTCCTATGTTTTGCTGGCTTCTGGTGATATAGGGTGTTTTATTTTAAACTCAACAGTTTGAACTGAAGAGCTAGAGAGGCTGTGTTGTGCTATAACAAAATAAGTGCAGTAGTTCCCCCTTAACTGTGGGAAATACATTCCAAGACCCCCAGTGGATGCATGGAACCGCGAATAGTACTGAATCACAACTGTTTTTTCCTATGCATACCTATCTATGATAAAGTTTAATTTATAAATTAAATTAAATCTGATTGTGACAGCAGATAGGGTGTGAGAATTGAATGGTGTCATCAGCAGGAATGATTCTTGCTCATTGGGGGGAAAATCTCTCCACACATTTGGTCATGGAAGCCTTCTTTGTTGATGATTGTTGCTGTGGCGTGAGGGCAGAGAAAACCCTGTCAAGTATGTCTTTTCGCACATATAGTGGATAAGGGGTAATACTATATACTCTGTTTTAATGGCCTCTCATATTTTGGTCCAGAAATCATGCCCTTTGACACTGTTAACTCATCACACCTGTTCTGCTAACAATACCATTTTTGCTCAATCTCATAGGGTTTGGCTAAAAAGACTTGTATACTGCAGTTCACTTGTAGATACTACGTTTTTATAAATTTATTCTTCTTTTCATCTAATAAATACAAAGGGAAGAGTTCTTACTGCATTAATTACTTACCAATAGGTATAATTAATGTTAATTCTAGTAAGGTCCCAGGCATGCTCCCAAAGGAATGCTTTGTAAGAAAGCATCAGTCTTATGCTTTAAAAAAACCAAACCAAACCAAAACAAATACAACAACAACAAAAACAGCATCTAAAGCATACACAAAAGTGTGCCCAATTTTTTTTATGATGGTAGAGTCTTACTATGTTTCCTGAGTTGGTCTCAAACTTCTGGGTTCCTCAGGTGATCCTCCTGCCTCATCCTCCCAAATACTTTAGAGTACAGGCCTGCAGGACTGTGCATTCTTATGCTTTTAATATTCTGTACATTTATTATTGATTTAAAATGCATTTTTCCTTTTTCTTTAATAGATGTTGGACTTTCTGATGAATCTGTAGTCAGGTAGGATTTAATAGATGTAAACATTTATGTTAACTAAGGAAATAGAGATGGAAGAAACTAATATCTGTTGAGTGTTGTATTCTGGGCTAGACATCCTGCTATGTTCTATGCATTTATCATCTCATAAAGCCATCACAACATCTGTGTTCCTATAACCTACTGTTTATTCAGTAAACAACTATGGATTAGAGCAGTTGATTGGTTGCCTCATGACCCCATAGTTAACAAAGTAGCTGGCCCACAACTTGACCGTCAGCCTGCCTGCCTTCCAAATCCCTTCTCTTGCTCCTCAGGATAGATTGATAGCCATCTCTGCAGCCATTGGATCAAGGTATAGGTCTGAATCACTTTAATCAGATTCATTAATTCAATTAATGCCTAAATTAGAGTTTAAATACCTTAAACTCTCATTGAAGGTTATTGTTAGCATGTGGTTAGTCCAAGAGTTTGTCCTAATAAATTTGACAATTTCAGTGGTAACCGGTATCTTATTTTTACCATCAAAGGCTTTAGGGCAGAACTTACTTAGCTTTGGCCATAGGACTGGAAGTTTTACAAAAGTAAGTTTAGGCAAGTCTTAGAGAGAAATGATTTGACTTCCCAGTTTGGTTTTCCATTTAGGCCAGGAGTTCTGTTGACTTCCATAATACATTTTTAAGTCTTGTTTCTTTTTCCACGACTTTTCTATAATCTTGTCTTGATTTTTAATGCTTTCCCCTCTGCTTTTTTTGTGTTTCTTTTGTTCTATTATTTTTTCAAATTCTGTTGGCTATGTACTCCCAGTTTTCCTATAGACAGAATCAAGAGGACATAGAATTACAGAATGTTAAGGAATCTTAGAATGAATTAAAATACCTCCCAGTATTTTTACCTGTGTTGGATATTCCAGTCAAGTGATTCTGTAGATAGAGAATGTGAGGCTCAAAGAGATTAGTATGCTTTTTTAGACATAGCAATTGGCAGAAATGAGATTTGAACTCATTTTAAAGCCCAGTACAAACAGGAGTGAGTCTGGTGCACACAGTGGATAGAATGAGAATGGAATTAGCTGGTGAACCCAATGGAAGTAGGTAATAATGGAATGAGCAGGGGAAAGCCACGTTTGAAGAGAAACAACACTGGATTGTGTAAGAGTATGAAGTCTTCACTAAGAGATGAAAATATTGGGGTTTATGACAAGTTTGATAAAGATACATTATAAAGATGAAAGACACAAGAAATTTGGGAATTATCTACAAAGTCACATTACAATAGAAGGTTCAAGAGAGCTATAAAAAGTTTGCTTTTTTTTTTTTTAATCAAGGACTGACAAACTTGATGATTTTTACTGAAATGTGCTAAAACATTTTGAGACACTGGGAGGAGTGTCTGCAGCAGACAGAAATGTGGTATCATCTACTTCCATCCTGACTTACAGAGGGGTGGCTTAGAGACCCTGGAGTACTAAG
Organism: Chlorocebus sabaeus; assembly: GCF_047675955.1. Lineage (NCBI taxonomy): Eukaryota > Metazoa > Chordata > Mammalia > Primates > Cercopithecidae > Chlorocebus > Chlorocebus sabaeus. The sequence goes on along the minus strand of NC_132905.1, from coordinate 41,284,654 downwards.
AGGCTGGAGACTGCTGAACTACATAGACCTGTGGTACAGGGCAGGTGCCTCCTTACCTCTGCCTCTGTTCCCAATTCACTGATGTCCTTCCCACGTCCAAGTAGGCTGGGTCAGGGGCATGATTGTCTGGTAAATCAGTCATGGAGTTCGGTTGGGTAGCTGGCAGTGTGTCTGTGCTGGGGGAAGGTGACGGAGACTCCAGTTGGCTTGCTTTTTAGGACGAGGGATATAGAGATCTGTTACTCCTGGTCATTTGAGGCCATCCTTTCCGGAATCTGTGCTTTCATAGACTAAAGAGTTGAAGATTGAAGACTTCTATGGAGCCCTGCAGTAGTGGAATCTGAAAGTGGGTGCCCGTAGGAAGAAAGATATTTAGATAGTAGTTAGAGAAATAGAGGTACAACTACCAGGACTCTGTATTTCCTGCAATCTCTCTCCTTGGATGTCTGAGTGCCTATGAAAATTTTTAATGGCTTATTAGCTTATGTGGACCTGAATAAGATAGTACCTATAGAGTGAAAATAATGGGATTTTATAATTATTAGTGTTTTAATCTTTCTGGGAAAAGTATTCTCAATAAGAACATACAGCTTTGTTATTTGACTTTTGTATATTTAGCTTTCATACATTTCAAATATTGCAGGGGATTCCCTATACTGATTTAGGGCAAAGGACAGCAATAGGACCTTCCTCAGTGGGTTCCATGCTGAGGAATCAAGACTGCCATTTTGAAGTGAAGCAGATTAGTCTTTTAAGGAGAGATAGATCAAGGAAAAGAGACAGTGGATCCTTCTAGCTTGTTTTAAGTCATCAGTTTTCTTCCAGTTTAGGTAACAACATTTATGTCATCCATTAATTGAATTTTAAGCTCAGCTTCAGGACAGATAATTTGTGCATGTAAATTACTGTCAGGCTCTGCCAATATATTGACTGTCACTATTTGTTATAAAGCTCAAGGTCAGTTTTCATTGAATATTTTATAGATTTAGACAGATAGAGGCAGAAATAAGTAATTAAAATCTATTTTTAGAACAGAGGCCATATTTTAATTGTATCAAGAATCATTATTTAATATATGGATCACCGACCTTTCCCCAGATTATGTCTTTCGCTTGAGAGGGAAGCTGGATATAAACTGGCAATTATAAAAATTGTAAAGAAATCAACTTGCCCATTTTCATTGTGTGTTTTTGGTCTCAAGCATTTTCCATGAACTGTGTGTGGATTCGTTGCCAACATCGCATGATGAAGACTTGAGTGTTGCTACTAAGGTAAAATGGTCTCTTGTAAAATTAATTTTCTCACTCTGAATCTAGTTTTGCACAGTATTTACTTTTCAAATTTAGCAGTGGTTTACCTGTCATTGTTTTATGATGATAATGGAAAGTTGGTCAGAGAAAAACATACATATGGCTAGTTGATTCAAAAAATTTGTTTATCTTTGGTAACTAACAAAAATTGACAAGTACTGTGACAGGGTGGGAGCTGTGAACTGGAAAATAAGTAGTGACAGGAAAGTTGCATTAGTAAATGCTTTCCCCAATAACGGAAATATGAAATTTGGTTAAGGTTTATTTGGATAAATAGTAACACTTTGACTTTTTAATCATACAAGTGTGACTTTCATACTATTTATACCTCTATAAATCTTCAGTGTTCAAATGATTTGCAGTAATCATGGACCCCCTCTGGTACTTTTTGGTGGTGAAAATGTCCAGGACATAGCATAGAGCTTTTTCTTGGAAACTTATTATTTTGATATCATATAGTTTCTAGGGGAGATTGTTTCTCTACCTATATTATTCTGTAGTGAGACTAAAATAATATTAAAAATTGTAGAAAAATGGCTGAGTGTGGTGGTATACACCTGTGGACCCTGCTGCTTGGGAGTTTGAAGCACGAAGATTGCTTGAGCCCACGAGTTTGAGAACGGCCTGGGCAACATAACAAGAATGTATCTGATTTAAAAATATAAATTATGGAAATGTAGACACTTAAATTTATGTTCTCAAAATTTGCATCCCAAAGGGATTTTTGTGTGTTTTATGAGTTGTCCATGAAGAGTTTATATAAAACTCTTCCTCTAATTGAATAACATATTTTGCTGCAAATAACCAGTTCTAGAAGCAGAGACTCTTAATACCAATATAGTAAGACTTTAACATTATAATTTTATCATCGTAGTTTATTTAAAATATTTACTTGGCCAGGTTCAGTGGCTCATGCCTGTAATCCCAGCACTTTGGGAGGCTGAGGTGCGTAGATCACCTGAGTTCGGTAGATCACCTGAGGTCAGGAGTTTGAGATCAGCCTGGCCAGCGAGGTGAAACCCTGTCTAAAAACAACAACAACAACAACAACAACAACAAAAACCCACACACACAGAAAAATTAGCCAGGCATGAAATACTATCACAGAAATACTTACATAAACTGGGAATATACCTGTGTTCCCAACTGCTCAGGAGGCCAAGGCAGGAGAATCACTTGAACCCGGCAGGCAGAGGTTGCAGTGAACCAAGATCGCACCATTGCACTCCAGCCTGGGGGACAGAGCTAGACTACATCTGAAAAAATGAAATAAAATAATATAACCACTCAAAGTCCTTATATCACACACTGAAATTTCAAATTTTGAAGTTTTGATATTTAGTTGTTTAAATAATCATTGGAAGCTCCTGCATACCATAAGCTACTGGAGGTCAGTAAACACATTTGTGTCTCTCCTGGAGTGCCTAGAATACAGTCTTCCATGTAAGAAGCATTTTCATTGTTGTTTTTTGAGATGAGGTTTCACTCTGTCCCCTAGGCTGGAGGGCACTGGTGAGATGTTGGCTCACTTTGATCTCTCTTTCCTGGACTCAGGTGATCCTCACACCTCAGCCATCCAAGTAGTTGAAATTATTGTCCTATGTCACGATAGAACTGTGTCACCACGCTTGGCTGAGTTTTGAACAGGCAGGGTTTTGCCTTGTTGCCCAGGCTGGTCTTTAACCTTTGGGCTCAAGTGTTCTGCCCACCTCAGCCTCTCATAGTGCTGAGGTTACAGACAGGAGACATTCAGCCTTAATAGTTGTTTAGTCTGAATAAATAGACAAGTGAATTTTTATATAACAGAATATTGTAAGTAGTATATCTAATGTGTCTAATGATTAAATATTGTATTGAAAATATTGCTTACATTTGTATTATTTCTTACTATTTAAAGGTGTATAAGTTTTGATGTGTTATGTTGAGAAATTATGCCATAAATAAAAAGGAAATAAATTAGAAATAGGTCGTCAGCAGCAAAGAGGGTTACAATATATTTTCTAGTATCATTCAACTGGAATGTTAACATCGTGATATTACATTAACATTTCTTAAATGTTTTATTAGCCTCAACTCATGTTCTATTAAATATACCATTTCAAGCCATACATTACTCTTTAGTATTCTGGTGATGAAATCTTTTCCTGGGTGGAAATTTGATGAAAAGTTCCAGGTTTCCATCTGTTGTAATAATGTTCTTTCAGGTAGTGGTAGATGACCATATTTAGCTACTTGAATGTCTTAGAGTAATAAACTATATCACAGAAATACTTACAGAAACTAATTGTAGTATAAATATTAATTAGTATTATTCAGAATATGAAAGACCAAAACACTCTCTAATAGATCTATTTCTCCATGTATTTTATTGTACTTCATGTTGTTTCTTTTCTTTCTTGACTTAAGCTCATATTTCATTGACCAATTAGGCTTGTTTTTCATTTGTATCTCTCTTTGTTCTCACATTTTAAATAGAAACTTTTGGGGAGTCAGGGTCTTGCTCTGTTCCCCAGTCTGGACTGCAGTGGCATGATCTTGGCTCACTACAGTCTCCACCTCTCAGGCTCAAGTGATCCTCCCACATCAGCCTCCTGAGCAGCTGGGATACAGGCACACACCATCATGCCTGACTCCTTTTTGTATTTCTGTGTAGAGATGTATTCCCATTATGTTGCCCAGGCTGGTCTCAAACTCCTGAACTCAAGCAATCCACCCACCTTGGCCTTGCAAAGGGCTGGGATTACAGGTGTGAGCCACCATGCCTGGGCAACATTGAGGTTTATTTAAAGGAATTGATTAGGGCTGTGTGTGCTGGTGCACACTGGTTATCTCAACAGTTTGGGAGGCAGAAGTGGAAGGTTTACTTGAGCCTAGGAGGTTGAGACCAGCCTGGGCAGTATAATGAGGCTTTGTCTCTACAAAACTACCAATAAATACATTAGCCTGGCATGATGGTATGCACCTGTAGTTCCAGCTATTCAGGAAGTTGAGGTGGGAAGATTGCCTGAGGTCGGGAGGTTGAGACCACAGTGAGCCATAATGATGCCACCGCATTCTAGCCCTGGGTTGACAGAATGAGATCCAGTTTCGTAAAAAGAGAATGATAAGAAACTCTTGATGCAACTCATTATAATTTTTTAAATGGAAACTAATTCTTGATATGTCCTTAGCAGTGTGTCCCCAAGAAATTGTCACAGCCTTTACCTGGACCTTCCCATGAAGGAGGCAACAGAATAGTCAGTGGAAAAGGAGAAGGTGAGAAGTGTATTTTATTTAAAAAGTCATTTGATGGAATGTTCCTTTTAAAACATGAGCACTAATATAGTCTACTAGCTAAAGAAAATGTCCTATTAACTATAATAAGTAAAGGAGAAGTCAAATGGTGATAAGTTGTGTCTCTAACCAAGGGTCAGTAGTTGATTCTATTGGGAACACTACTAAAGGAGCTGAATGTGAGCTCCATTTTAAGATTCTCTAAGACCTGAGGCAACTCAGGAGAGAGGGAAGAGGAAATGAATAAAGAGAAAGAAAGAATGAAGAGGGCAGAGTGTACATGTAATACATAAAAAAACATATGCGGGCGTATGTAATGGAGGGTAGTAAAGTCAAATTGCTCTTTAGAGGAAGGAAGAACAGGGTGTTAGAAATAAGAAAGTAGATAAAGTGAGCTTCCAGTACGAAAATGTGTCAGCGAATTAGAGTAACATTTTCCTACTCTTGCTGTTATCCTCACTAATGGGGAGGCATTAAGGGTTGAAGTACTTTACCACACAGACCTGTGTTTTATCTACCATAGATGAATATCACCGTAAATGGTCAGCCTTGTATGGCTATAATTTAGTTTTATAGAAAATGGTGTAAATTCATGGGATAGTATCATATAGGCCAAATTAACATAGTTGAAAAGAACAGTGTTGGGTGATTTATGGAGAAGAAATTAAGTAAAGAAGGTGTTGCCTGATTAAAAGTCCATTAGAAACATTATGACTTACAATGTAGTATTAAATTCAGGGACATAGCAGGGAAGAAATTGACACTAGGCCAAACAGGGCAATTAGGGTAAACCGATATGCAAGCACATCAGTGTAGAAAAGGGCATTCAAATTGTCATGAATTAGTTGAGGAGCTTCTGGAAAGTGCACATTGTGGTTCAGCAGGTATGGGATTCTGTATTTCTCATGAGTACTCAGGTGATGTTGGTGCTGGTCCGTGGACACAGCCCTGAATAACAAGGGAATAGCCTTCCTTTAGAGAAATCTGGAAAAAGAACCATTGAAGAGCAATTTAAAAAATAACAGAATCCAGGGAAACCATTAATTTCCTTTTATTTCTGAGCATGATTCTAGCCACAGGGGAAGGAGAATGAGATGAAAAGAGAGATTACAGGTGTATACTACTCCTGAACACAGATGACAACAGTGGTCGCAATGATCCATAAAAAGCAGCTAGGAAGGGAAGCATCAGGATGACAGATCTAAAAATCACTTTTTCAAAGGAAGAGGGATTGTGAAAGGACAAGGAGGGAGGAAAGAAAGATATTTGCTGTGTTCTTGGGAGTTAAAGCCAAGTAAACTTGAGATGAGTCACTTCCGGCTGCTTTGGCGTATGGCCAGTCTCACAAGAGAGGTTATTGCTGTGGAGAGTACTGGAGGCAGGAGGGAGTGCTAGACTTGGGGTAAACTGCAGCAGCTCATTTTATTTCATAACTGTCAGGCCTCAGAGAGAGAAGTTTCACTGACATGAGTGAATAAGATGTGATTAAATTGCATATAGATGCTTTGGCTAATTTTTTTTGAGACAGCCAGTTATTTGATATGATAGCTGTTTTATAAATGTCCTTTACAGTGTAAGGTAATATACCAAATTTAGTTAATTTTAGATGCAATTATATTATAAAATTCATTCTGTGAATACCAAATTTCTCATTTTCAATAAATACTGCACTGATTTTGCAATATAAAATGTATTCATATCCAGCAAGTCTGTGGTATTTCAGTGTTTTCTTTTTTGATAAATATTTTGATATTGGAAACTGATTCTACATAGTTTATTTGATGTATTTTATGGACCGCCTTGTATGAGTGGATCAAGGAGCTCTAATTCAAGGCCAAACGAGGGGATAGGAGAAATGTAGGTGCTGCAATAGCCCATGTGGTCATGGGAAAAATGGATATTTTATTTAGCTGTGATTTCATAAGTGTGTATCCCAGCTGATCAATTTAGAACACTGTCTTTGATGAGAGGTGAATTGCATGTTCACCTGAACTGTCATCTGAACTGTGTATTTCCTCAGCAACAGGACATGGGGAATTTATCTGTGGTGTGCTGGCAGCAATGCCTCTGATGTGTTGAGTGAAAATACTCTGTACCTTCACCCTCAGCCTTGACATTGATACCCTCAGGTTTGATTGCCTCATCTGTTTAATGGTCTCTTTTCTCCTCATCAGCCCATGTGTTTACAGTGATAGCCATGCTTTTCTGTTTTAGGTATAGGCATTTGAAACATAATCTCACTATTGAAATTTAAACTGAGTTTTAGGAATCCTATATTCCTATTTTCCTCATTATATTTCTGTCATGTTGCTGTCCTACACAAGGAAAAGAAGCAGCCAAGAATTACCCTCAAAACCTTAAGTAATTATTTTTATAGTCAGACCTGAGAACTCAGCTTGATAGTAACACTGCCTGAATATTTGGTTGGCCCTGTCATACTCACATATAATTGATGACATATCCCCTTTGCTTTGTAGGGCCTCCTGCACAACATCCTTCCTTGAAGGTAATTAATTATGCATATTTTTGAAGCACTAACTCCATATTGTATAAAATATATATGATTTATGAATCATTTTCTTTTAAAACCCATTCAGCCTAGCACTAAAATGGAAGATCCTGCTGTGAAAGAGGCAGTACAAAGAAAGAAAGTACAGACCTTGAGAGCAGGTATGTTATCAATACAAATGGAATGCTGGAAATAAGTACATTAAATGATGGAAGTGCTCACATTATTCTTACTGCTAATCCCATTTGTTCATAATTGAATGGAAGGCATTGACATAAATGTCATTGTTGGTATTCATATTTGAATAAAAACAAATTTAGAAGCCATAAAAATATTTTTAAAATGTAAAGTTTGACTCAGATGTTTCTCTTTTAATATTTTGAATAGCATAAAGTTTTCAATATAACATTTTTGTTCTTGTCAGGGATTCAAAGCAGTGAATTTTGAGACTCTAAGATATTTCCAGTGAGTTATGTGCTAGCTGGAGTTCTGATCTTTACCTAGAGGAAGGCTTTACTTATTAACGTGTCAGTTTCTGTGTTAACTCTAGATACTTGCTGCTAGTGTTATTACACTGATGATCTGAAACCAATCAGATGTTCCAATGAGCAGACTGTGCGTGTAGGTGTATGCACAGGTGTGTGTATGTGTGAGTTTTGGTGTCTTTGATTATTAAAAATGAGGAAAGTAACGATTCATTTATAACTGGTAGACAGTCTTTTAAAAGGGTTATTTTGAGACTTTTTGGTGTTAAGGTTTTTAAAACATGATTGCATAGAGGCTACCAACATCGTAAATTAGTTTTCATTTCAATGCCCTTTTGAAATCTTTGACTATATAGTGATGCTCAGAAGTAATATGCAGAATGTTTTATTTGTGTCCTAAAATGGTATATGAGTGGTTCTACACTTTACATACTTTTCTGCCACTTTCTTTGGTGTATCGTATTTTCCAGATGCATCCACATTGATATGATTATCTCTGGTTTAACTCATTTTACACTTTTCATTGTATTCCCTTTTACCACTTTACCAGTTTCAGTTAGACTCTCCTGTTGCTGATAAATGAAGAAAGAAAGAAAAATAGAAATAATGTCAGATTAAAAGGGCTTTTTAAAATCAGTTTGTATCTATTAATATTTACTATATGAAAGTTTAAAGCTGAAAAGTTCAGAATACAAGCATGCACCACCATATTTTATACATACTCTTAGAACTATGACTCATGAGCCTTGAGCCTATGAAGTTAGGACAATTCATTTCTCTGAGGAAGAATGCTGCACTGTTCTCAGAAAAGAAAATTGAAAATAGCAAGTGACATTGTCTTATTTGACCTCGTGGACATCCTTGAATGAATCTGAAACTCCAGGGACGCTCAGATCAAAATTCAGAAATAATGTTTTGAAAAATATATGTAGTTTGTGTAAGTTCAGTGATCATGAACCCTTGATGGCCAAGTGACCTTTCAAGTTTCACTTCTGCATTTTTTGCTCTTTTCCTTGACTTGCCTTAAAAGCTAAAATTCAACAGTTTTGTTGATATACAGAAACCGGGAATATAACTTTTAAAATATATTTCTGTCCTATCTCTCAGCGTTGTGTACTCTTCAGATCTCGTGTGAACATAGACTTATTTTTATAATGGAAATATTCGGTCTTTTGTTGGTGTTTTTGAGACAAAGTCTTGCTCTATCACCAAGGCTGGAGTGCAGTGGCTCAGTCGTGGCTCATTACAACCTCTGCCTCTTGGGTTCAAGCAATTCTCCTGCCTCAGCCCCTCAATTAGCTGATATTACATCCACGTGCTACCACACCCTGCTAATTTTTCTATTTTAGCAGAGATGGTGTTTCTCCATGTTGGCCAGGCTGCTCTCGAACTCCTGACCTCAGGTGATCTGCCCACCTCAGCTTTCCAATGTACTGGGATTATAGGCGGGATCCACTGTGTTGGCTACAGATAAGATCGTTAAGGCTATTGTATTTTATAGAAATCTTTGGTCTATATTTAAGGCTTCACGTGTGAATTCTGAAGGTATTCATGCATTGAGGGAAGATCATCTTGGTTAAATGAAGGCAGTTTTTAATTTAATGTATATTCATTATAATTTTTTTGAAGTTTTTGTCTCTAGAACACAAAAACACACAATAATATCATGTGTTTATTCTCAAACTTATTTATTCAAATATTTTCTTATCACTGAAGAATCTTAATTATTAATAAACAAATTCCTCATGGAAAACAACATATATAATAGAGATCGTTGAGTGATTCAAAGTAAATTGTAGTAAATCACAGAAGCTTAAAACAAGTTAAATAAACTTGTTTGAGTTAATAGCAATTACAGGACTTGTAAAATACATTAGACCACGAGGGAGTAGTGTGTTTGTGGGGTAAATGACAACATGGTACTGCTTCAGGGAAGAAAGAATCTTTACACTTTATTACAATTTGTATTACTATTTACATTCTAATAAATAAAAACATAATTTTCAGATATTTTAGATTATGTTTCTACTAGTTGAATCATCAATAGTAAGACTTTTCAAAGATTTGGGAAGTTGTGAGTTGATGATAAATGTCTATCACCATCAGTGATGAAAAATCAGACAGCAACTACAGACTTTGGACACACGAACTTCATAGTTAAAGAAAGGATTAATCTTGGAGCTGTGTTACTATCAGGGAATTATATTCTTCATTACCTGTGTGAGTCGCAGCTATTAGAGTAGGAAGAGAACAAAGAAGGGAAGGAAGCATAGAACATGTTATTCTCGATTCCCTTGGCTGGCTTCATGCTCCCACAGTTCTGACTTTTCAGAAGTCATTTTGTGGCCAAAAGTCCTTTGTGTTTCCTCCCCTTGTGCAGGCTACACCCAAACAGAATGTTTCTTAGCAAGGCATTTGTATTCTTCCTTTAAGGAAAGCAACATACAAATAACAAAGACAATAAGGAGAAAGAGTAATTTCATTGAGGTTAGTATTAACATAAATTTGAGAGTGGTACCATGATTATATTTAGAATTTTGGGGCTGGATTGGAAAAATTGGGGGCTGCTGCAGACGTCTACAGATTTCCTACTCAAAGACAATGTGGCTTTGATTTATTTTTACATCTCTAATTGTGCAATTATTAGTTACAACTGTATGCAATGTCACTAAAAATACCTTCCCAAACCAAATATTAAATAATGCCTATAGCTTTCTGTATTATAGTGTTGATTTTCTCAATATTAATGGGAACCATTGAGCATTTGCCTTATGGTGTCTCCTCAGCTGTACTCACACATTCCTTCACCTTGTCTTAATGGATAGTCATGCACTAGGAGTATGGGTGTTCAGAAGAGCTGTATGGTTTAAAGATAACACAGGAGCATCCAATTTAATTCTGCTAGAACACCAAGTCTATTGACTAACTGCGGCTAATATGGGGTCTACTTTACATACAAGTGAAATTCAGTGCTCTTAATCAGTCATATGGTCATGTCAATAGTAATAAATTATGCAATATATTTTCACCCTTATAGTTTTAATTTCTTTTTCCCCTTATGTCTAGAATTAACATTTTGTTTTACAAAACATGATGATAGTCTTCTAGAGTAGTGATGACAAGTTATAAATCCAAAGTTTCTGAACTATGCAAATGACTTGTTTGCTTCTATTTTCTCATGAGTTTGGTAAATCCAGGAAGCAGAACTTTTAAAAGAAAATTCCCAAGTGTGGGTGGGTGCCATGGCTCGTGGGTGTAATTCCAGCATTTTCAGAGTCTGAGGCAGGCAGATAACCTGAGGTTGGGAGTTTGAGACCAGCTTGACCAACATAGAGAAACCCATCTCTACTAAAAACACAAAATTAGCTGGGCATGATGGCACATGCCTGTAATTCCAGCAACTTGGGAGGCTGAGGCAGGAGAATCTCTTGAACCTGGGAGGCAGAGGTTGCAGTGAGCTGAGATAGCACCACTGCACTCCAGCCTGGACAGCAAGAGCGAAACTCCATTTCACACAACAACAACCACCACCACCACAAAACCCAAATGCATTTCCTACACATGGTAAAACTGAAACAGAAAAAGTGTAAAGTAAATAGAAGTAACTGAAACAGTTTATGTAGATTAATTTACTTCTCATTTGATAAAGTTTGTAAAGTAATGAGCAGAGTGTATTGCTCCAGGGACCCAGATATATACATTTATTCATGCAGTAAAAATCCATTCTTATAATGACCACTGATACTTATATCCTAAATATTTCTGAAAACATCTCAGGCCTGCATCATCTTTGCAACATTGCCTTATGTTTTATTTTTGTTCATTTGTTTATGTGTCTCAGAATTTTATGCTCCTCACAGTATTTAGAGTTAATTATCTCTAATGCAAATAGATCCATGAACCACTCCTGAATACCTAATGTCCAAGCATCTTAAAGATATATAAGGATTTCAGAAACTGACTTCTGGGTTGGGCATGGTGGCTCATGTCTGTAATCCCAGCACTTTGGGAGGCTGAAGCAGGTAGATCATTTGAGGTCAGGAGTTCAAGATGATCCTGGTCAAACAGGTAAAACCCCATCTCTAATAAAAATACAAAAATTAGCAGGCGGTAGTGGCATGCACCTGCAATCTCAGCTACTTGGGAGCCTAAGGCAGGAGAACTGCTTGAACCTGGGAAGCCGGGTTGCAGTGAGCCAGGATCATTCCACTGCACTCCAGTCTGGGAGACAGAGTAAGACCTTGTCTCAAAAAAAGAAAAGAAAAGAAAACTGATTTCTGCCCAAATCTTCATCCATAGCCCGTTCCCCATCTGCTTTTTTCTCTGGAATTACTGAGCTGCTGGCAATGGCCCCCTCACCATTCCTCTTTTGCAGAGAAATACATACACTCTTGGAGGCTTCTCTCCCTTTCTCGTTGCTTCCTGGCATGTGCTCACCCTTTCCCGCCCTCTGCCTCACTTAATCTGGCTAACCTCACTCTCTAAGTCGCAGCTCATGCATGATCTTTAGGAAAGCCATCGCTGACAGCTTTTATTTTCCTTCCTTATACCCCAGTGCTTAACACATAGCAGGAACTCAATAATTATTTAGCAAAGTTAAGACTGTTTATACAAAGATGATTCAAAAGATTGTCCTCTACAACCTAGCAGCAAAGGGGATCAATATGTAAAGACATAATGTGCAGTTTAGGTGGTAAAGTGACAGTGGAAAAATTGCCAAAGTACTAAGGGAGGCCCATGAAGCAGACACATGTGTGTGGAGAAAGACAGCTAGAATGAAGGAAGACTTCACACAGGATTCTGAGCCTTTTTTCTTTTTCTTTTTCTGTTGTTGGAGACAAGTTCTTACTCTATGCCCCAGGGTGGAGTGCAATGACGTGATCGAGACTCACTGCAACCTCAAACTCCCGGGCTCAAGGGATCTTCTCACCTGAACTTCTTGAGTAGCTCGGACTGCAGCCTTGAGCAGTTCTCCCATTGTGGCCTTCCAAAGTGCTGGGATTACAGATGTGAGCTATTATGGCCAGCCTACATTCTGAGTCTTAAAAGATGAAAATAAATTTTTCAGAATAGCAGGGGAAAACATTTGTGATGTAAAAAATAGGGTGCACACTAATTAAGGTGTAAACAATGATAATTTTGCAAATTATTAATAACTGCCAACTCAGTGTGTTGTTAAAAAGATACTGTTATGAATTATAGTAAAGTGTTGCATTGTATATTTTGACTGTATTTCAAAATTTGTTTTGTTTGCAACAGCTTTGTTTATTTATATTGGGTGGAACAATTTGTAAGTGACCCTGAGATTTTGTATGGCTTGAACCTGGTGATACCTAGTGTCTCCCCAAGGGGTTTGTTGAAGTTTTGGATAATGAGAAGTATTTCTTAAAGAAGTAAATATTTCAGTCAACATTAAGCTTCATATAAACTCTCAAAATATATAATACAAAGAAATTTTATTCTCTATTTTTATAAAGATTATAGTCTTTATCTAACTGGTCTTAGTTCATTTGAACTAAACCAATGAATTTGTCAACAGAACAAGCCTTACTAGTGGCTTCAGAGGAAGAGCAAGAAAGGCGTGAAAGAAGCGAAAAGAAGCAACCACAGGTATATAAAAATTTAAGTTTCTTGTTTAACATTGTTTTCTTTTTTTTTTTTTTTTTTTTTTTTTTTTTTGCTTTAGTAACAAAGCATAGACCAAATGACATGACCTTTTAGGCTATACCTTTAGAATCCAATGGATCATAATTTTATATTCAATTTTTAAAACATTTTAACCTGTTACAAAACTTAAGATATTCTTACTATCTCTAGTAACTCATAGCTGTCTTTACTCTTGGAATTGAGGCAAGAAATCTTCAGAATTCTCTTGCTCTTTTATTTTTATAACCTTACTCTTAGTACAGAAGGTAACATGAAATATTGAGTCTCATGACTAAGAAATCGAAATTATGAACAATTTATCCATGATGGCCACTGAGCTAAACTAGCGCTAAAGGAGTCATCATTGCCAGTGGTTCAAATGTTGCAGTTTTATATTGCTGGTCACCAGTGTCCAGTTTAAAGATTTATTCTGTTTTGTGGTCGCCAGTTGACTTCAGTGTCTGTGTTCAGGAAGTGAATGGGGTCATAAAAGTCAACCCAGTTGCCTATTAAGAGAATCCTACCTTGCAGAATGGGACCTTTGGTGTCAGGGTACAAACAATAACTTTATTTCAACATAAATACATAGAAAATATTTCTACAATTTAAAAAATCCATCCACTATCACTAGTGGAACTTAAGATATATTAGAAGTTGATATAAGCAGAAAATCTATCTAGATACATAACACTATCATAGTATATCATTTGAATTGGAATTTAAAATTTTGCTTCTCTTCGTTAGTGGTGTTCAGTTTGGCTCTTAATAATTGAGTGTTTGCCTAGTCTCTAGTTAATCTTCAGAAATATACATGCACTGTAGGGGCTCACTCTTTCTGGTATGCTGAGGTAAAATCTTTGTAAGAGAGGAATCTTTTATAATACTACATATCTTTGAATTCATTTCTGGTAGATTTAACACATAATGAATTAAGTTGAGTCCAAACAAACACAGAGAGTTCAGCTTGCCAGTTCATGTTTCTCTCCTATGTTAAGCCAAGGCACATTATTTTTCATATTTTAGTTACAATCCCATCATATAAAAGTAGTGACACATAGATTAAGTATCAGTTAAATTTTAATTATTTTCGAACATTTCTTTGTTTGTACTTGATTAAAGCCAATTTTAAAACATGCACTCCAACAGAAAAGACAGTAACTGAGAAACAAAACAAGCAAATTTGTTTTCCATTTTGCACTTGCCAAAAAAAAGGTCTCAAGAACCAGAACTGGGTGAGAATTGTGATAACGGGAATCTATCTGTATATTCAGGACTTTCTTTAATATTCATTACAAACAAGTTCAAGCTGAATATTGGTGAAAGTTTTGAAAACTCCAAAAGTATTGCTTGCCCTGAGGCAGAGCTTCTACATAGTAACTCTAAAGAGGGATGAACAAAAAAGGAGTGCCCTCTGATCTGATGAGTCATGTCCATGATTGTGAGGAGGAAGATACATCTGGAGGGTCTAACTCTGTGACATTCCAGGCGGCGCCTGAACAGAGGAAGCCCATGAAAAATGTCTTTCATTCCATTCCCACTCCAGGTCCCTGAAATATACTTGCCAGTCATCTTCTAAGTTTCATTTAAATGAAAATAAATCAGACTATAAAAATGATAACAAACCAGACACATAGCTTGCTTCTAAAAAAGATGAAGAAAAAATATTTAATGATACAGAAACCAAAAAATTAAGGAACCTAGTAATTATGATTGAAATGAAAGATGATTAAGAGTTTGACATGCAAATAGCAAAAAATATAAACCCGAATACCACTATTTGGAAATTAGACATTAGGTATTGGCCTCAATCTAGAGATCCTGAGAGTCTTTTTGATTTGTGGTTTACCCACCCCAAAGAAATGAAGCTTATGATTCAGATAGAAAGCTACAGTATTTCTGCTGCTACAGATACTTCTAAAAACAGAAAACCAATACAGTGCTTGTTCCAGAAGCCACCATATGACAATCCCAGTGCTAACAACTACAAAAGCAGGAATCTTGAATTATAAAATGTGAGTTATTCTCTGCCACATAGTGAAAAAAAACACCAAAAATATAGCTAGGAGACTTACAGCAAGATATTCCAAGGTTTAAGAATGAGATAGGCATGTTACAAGTAGAGTTCCTGGCTTTGGAGAAAGAGAAAGTCCAACTTCAAAAAGACAGAGGTTCACTTGCTGCTTCTCTTTTTTCTCTTTATCAATTATTTGATTTAGTCAAATTTTCTATTCAAGAAAATCTCATGCGTACAGTTACAGTGGGGTTATCTAAATATGTAATTATGTGTCAAAGTAGATTAGTTCTGCTATCTAAATAATGGTTCTGGAGAATGTTCTCATAATGTTTGTTCATTAATCAGCCTAAGTCTCACTCTCAGTCTTCCAAGTGGCATATGGGCTGGGAAACTAATTCATCCATATACCAAGAGACCTTCTGAACCAGATAAACATAAAGAAATTGGTAAAGAAATAAGCTCTAGATTCTAGATTCTTTTTTCTGTATTCATTTAGAGATGAACTACGTTTATTTATTAATAGAATGGGAATACAATGGGAGGGAAGCAATGACTGAGATGAGCCACAAAAACACATCTCACCTTGAGAGTTGCAATGAATATTCCCAGCCAAATGAGTCTGTTTAATGTGTTTTCATGCATGCAAGTTTATCTGCTTAGCTCAAACTGTTTGAACTTATAGTCCCATCATGGTTATTTCAAATACTTTTGAAAACAGATATATACTTCCACATATTTTTAAAAATCACCACTTTCCAATTTTTCTGCTGAATCAGACCTTATGTTGTTTAATAAAGTATAGTAAGTTTTGGCATGTATGATTTTGATCATATAAGAAGCATAATTTATCAGCCAAAAATTTAACCTTTGACTCTTAAGTAGGAAGTTGAGTTCTGTACATTGTGTTCTAAAGATAGAGATTTTATTCTTTCAAAGTAAAAGCACATGAGGCTTTTTGCACCCTCTGAGGCATTAAATTGCTTTGTTCAAGTTAGACTTTTAATATATCTGACTAATTTGATAAATTGATTTTTTATGTAGTTCAGCAATATGGAATTGTATCATGTTATTTGGTGCCATGAAATGCTAGTGAATGCCACCTTAGGAGATGTGGATGAAACATTTAATATGTCTTGGTTGGTTTGACTCCCATTATCAGTAGATAATGGGGCTAAAGTTGGTAACTGGACCATATGCTTTCCACCTATCAACTTCTGTGGTAATCGAATGTGAAATCTGGGAAGCATCGCATTTTCCAGAATTCTGCACTAGAAACTCAGCAGTGTCACTCTGCTTCTTGTGTTGTGGCAAACTTTGGTTCCCATCCTTCAGGGAGCACGTTTACTTTTTTGATATCCCAGGATTCAAATGGAAAAAAAAAAAAAGAGAGAGATAAAAGGCAGTGGGGAAAAGAATAGCTTAGTGCAGAAAAGGGAAACTTCTTTACTGTTCCTGAAGCCCCACAAGGTCACATCCTCTTCATCTGGCTATTTCATGTAAAATCCAGGTGGTAAAGACAGAAGACATATGTTACGCCTGTGACTTTTTATTTCTCTGTTTCTGCCAGTCAGATAGTATAAAAATTTATATCAGGCAGCAAAGAGTGGATGGGAATAAAAGCACAAAATGGAGAAGAGCCTTTTTGAAATTTTGTAAAATTTTTCTGTTCACTCAAATAGAAATAAGCAGACTTGGCAAAAATTTCAATGATAAAATGATGAGTACCTTATAGTTATAATCATTATGTACAATGATAAGATTAAAGTAAACACAAAATACTTTTATGATAAAAATGGTGACATTTAACCTGAATCAAGTGAAAAAATCAGGAAAAAAGTTATTTTTATTGAATAAAATAATAACAATTATTATTCATATTACTTTTATTAAAGGTCAAAGAAGGAAATAATACAAACAAAAGTGAAAAAATACCAGTATCAGAAAATCTATGTGATCGCACAGCTGCTGCTGACAGATTACCCCAACAAAGAAAGACTGGGGAAATGCATCCTCAGCAGTTTCCTAAGAAGCTGAAGGAAGAGCGTGATAGGTAAGCCTAGGACACGGATTTTTTTTTCTTTCTCTTTTTCTTTTTTTGATGGAGTTTCTCTCTTCTTTCCCAAGCTGGAGTACAATGGTGTGATCTCGGCTCACTGCAACCTCTGCCTCCCAAGTTCAAGCAACTCTGCTGCCTCAGCCTCCCTAGTAGCTGGGATTACAGGCATGTGCCTCCATGCCTGGCTAATTTTTTATATTTTTAGTAGAACTGGGGTTTCACCCTGTTAGTCAGGCTGGTCTCGAACTCCTGACCTCAGATATTCTGCCCACCTCGGCCTCCCAAAATGCTGGGTTTACAGGAGTGAGCCACCGTGCCTGGCTGCCTATAGCAGTATTTAACAGGAGGTAATTGTCATTGTGCTATAAACTAATGCAAACTTGGACTAATATTCCTTATGATTAACAAGTTTTATATTTTTACCAGGGATATTTAGTCCTCCCTGGTAATCAGAAAAATGCAAATTAACATAAAATAAGATATATTTTTAAAAGTCATGCTGATATTTAAAAAGTAATTACCAGTGTTGGCGTATGTAAGGAAAAACGCATTCTCGTACACCGTTGGTATATGAAATTGGTAAATTATTTCCGAAGGGCAACTTAGTGCTTTGTATCAAAAATTCAAATAACCTGACATCCCTTTAACTCAACAACTCCATTTCTAGGACTAGATTTCACAGGAAAACATAACTTGTGTAAACATACACACACTTATTAAGGACATTAATTATATATTACACATAATGAACAATAGGTTAATAAATATATAAAATCTATGTAATAACAAGGTGAATTGAAAGTATTTAGAAAGTAATATAAAAAATATGGGGTAACAGATGTTAGACTCTTTAGCCTAGTTTTGGCTGACAGTCATCTGCAGATATAGTTTGTATGAGGGACAGCTGAAGGTGCCATCTTACTCTGTCAGTCATTTGGAGAGGTACCTGCAATATTTCATAAAGATGAAAATTTATTTCTAGTGAACTTATACACTTGTCAATAAATAGTAGCTTTAAAAATGTAGTTGATCGTAAACAATCTTTTCTAATAAGGGAGTAATTATGATCGTGTGATTTAAAAAGGTAACTTTGAACTTGTAACTTTACTGAATAATCTCCAGTATCCTTTTTTATAATATATACTAGAGTGACTAGTAACAGAAACTTTAGCGGAATATCCTTTCCTTACTACTTTTCAAGTATATGCATTCTTTTGAAGATGTTGAAGTGAGAAATTAAATATCTGAGAGCTGCAAAGGAAAAATAATCCAGAACATGGAAGTTTTATTAGGATGATAAACAACGTCTGCAGAGGTAGATAACAAGATGAGCTCTTTATTTTTTAACAAAATGCATTTTAAGAGAAATGTCTTTATCTGCAGATGCACCTTAAAACAGGAAAATGAAGAATAAATAAATGTTAATATGCTGTACAAAAAAAATAGAGAAGAATTAGAAAGGAAAGAGAAACAACAAAAGAAAGAAGTTGAAGCAAAACAACCTGAACCGACTGTTCAGTCACTAGAGATGAAACCAAAAACTGCAAGAAATACTCCAAATCAGGTAAATCAATCTTTGGTAAAAATTCTATATTTTAAACATTATTTATCAATTTTACTTGATTTAATATCCACTTGATTTAATATATACTATAATAGGTCTAAAACAAATCAGAAGTGTTATCTCACTTTTAAAAATGAATGATGACACTTACAGGTACAATTATTAATATTTATTATAAGTCTTGGCATCCACATAGGATATTATTTTATTACCAAGTGCTTTTGCAAACAATAACATGCCATAATGTATACTTAGTGATAACCTATTGATAAAAATGTTGTTCCCAGTAAAATTGTTCCTTGTACTTCCCTATTTCATATTGATTACTGTACCTAAAATAAAATAAAGAAGAAACAGAAATTATTGCAATCACAAATAATCTCATGATATTCTAAGAAGAGCTCTATAAATTTTATCTTATTTACCGTTGGTGTTTTAAAATAAAAGTTTTATTTTGTATTGATATAATTATACCACAGAAGTAACTGTGATCTGTTGGAGAACTAGAAATACTCAGAAGTCCTGGGGAAAATCCTGTAGCTTGCTTATATTTTTAACCTTTCTTTTTCAAAATTATAGTAACTAGAGGAGTTCATCAATGAATGTATATAGGAGTGACTAGTATAATGTCTAGATTTATGATTTAGTAAATGTAATTCTTAGAACTGACTATAGAAGTGTTAAAAGAGTCAAATTGCAATAGAATATTATCTGGGAAACAGAACTGTAATAACTTTGGGAAATTTTATCTGTCCAAATACGTGTGAACAAAGGTTCTTACTATAGGGTGGTGTAAGGGTTAGATATCAAAGTGTAAATGCATTTTTTGATATATTTTAATTTAGTCAAATTTGTTAATGCTTTAATTTATGCTTTTGGGTTTGTTGTAATTCAGGCAAAGCCTTTTCCAATTCTGATATTCTTACAAATTCTGTGGTGTGCATGTGTGCGTGTGTGTGTGTTTACTTTTATAAATTCATTGACTTTAAATAAATTTCTGAACTTTTTGGAATTTACGCTCTACAAGGTTCAAAGTTTTGCTTCAACTTTTTCTCCTGTTGGATATCCACTGACAGTAAACTTTTTAGTGTACGGTTGTGCCGGTTATTCTTTAGCTTCAGAGGTAATCATGATATGTTATTTTATGGAGTACTAGCTAAAACTGTCTTTTATTTTATTTAGGATTTTCATACTCATGAAGAAACGGAAGATCTGATGGATGAAAAATGCATTTTGAGGAGAGATATTGCTATACTCAGGCAGAAAATACTCACAATGAAAAATGACAACTTGGAAAAAGAAAATGAATATCTTAAGGAGATTAAAATTATTAAAGAAAGAAATGCTGCCCTTGAAAAGAGTATAAAACTCTGTGACGAAATAGCAAATACAGCATTCCAGGTTCAACAACAGCTGAATGATCTCGAAACTGAGAATGAAAGGCTCAATTCCAAACTGCTGAAGATAAAAAAAAGCCAGGCAAGACTGGAAGCTGAAATGGAATCTTATCAGTCTAGACTGGCTGCTGTTAAAAGTAAGCATAGTGAAATTGTGAAAGCAAAAAGAAACCTAAAACTTGCCTTACAGAACACACAAGACATTTCTGTGCAAGAAAAAAATGAGTTCTAATATCTCCGAAGTTGAAGATAAGAATGAATTTCTCACTGAACAACTTTCTAAAACGCGAGTTAAATTCAATACCTTAAAACATAAGTTCCGTAAGACAAGAGATACCCTCAGAACAAAGTCATTGGCTTTAGAAACTCTACAAAACGACCTAAGCCAAGCCCAGCAGCAAATAAAGGAAATGAAAGAGATGTATCAAAATGCAGAAGCTAAAGTGAGGAATAGCATTAGGAGATATACCTAATGTAAATGATGAGTTAATGGATGCAGCACACCAACATGGCACATGTATACATATGTAACAAACCGGCATGTTGTGCACATCTACCCTAGAACTTAAAGTATAATAAAATAAATAAATAAATAAATGTGTTTTGGTCACAATAGCTAAATTTTAAATAACGCAGAATTATTGACACATAACAGACATCGGACTCTCTGTGCCTCCCAGGAGGAGACGAAGGTCAGTCTTTATCAGCTCTGTCCTGTGCATGCGCACACCACACCCGCCTGCAGAAAAAGCATCTAGAAGAGGTTGAGGCTCTCCACCTCCCACGCTTCTTCATGCCACAAGCATTGCCGGGCACTTCCTGTGTGCACAGCACCCCTTCCAGATCCATCCCCCTTCAGTCTGGCTACAGAGAATGGCTCAGGATCTGGTGAGGGCTATAAGGGATCCACCATGGAAGCCCCGGGGGAAGGCTCCCCTCTCACGCACTCCTCCACGTAGCTGGTTTGAGTCCACGTGTGTCAGACACTGAGCTTGATGCCCACTCGGTGAGGAACAAGATAACCCAGACGTGCTTTATGTCTGGCAGCCTGTGAAGGATGCTTTGGACAATGCTGTAGATTGAGCCACAGTGGGCAAAAACCAGTCAGCTGAGGTCCAAGATGTCCCTTGGGCCATGGGCAGATTAGCACTGCCTGGGAGTACCTGCCCCAGACCCCTCAGGCACAGAGATACCAACTCAGGCCGCTTCTGCTGGTACCCTATTTGCCAGCCTGCCCATGCCAGTGTCACTCATGGAGTCTCTCTCTGAGGCATCAAGTCCTCCCAGTGCCAGAGCCAGGTCTGTCCAGAGCAGGAGGTGGATCAGCTACCTCTGCCCACCAGGCAGGAGCCAGAGGATAGACTTCGAGTGGGAGTTTCAGCTACCCCAAAACTCAGCCACTTAAATTAACGGTCACTTTATTTGCCAGGATTCTGCAAGCAGGGCTGGGCTCTGCTGGGGACATCTCCTGCTGGCCTGGCCAGCAGCCAGGCACATGCTGCATGGAGCCGAAGGGTCAGTGGGGCCAAGCTCAGCTGGGAGGCTGGGGCAGCTGCACCTCACTTTCTCCACAAGTCTTCGGGTTCAGCACACTATGTGGCAGCTCAGGCTCCCCCAGTGCAAAAGCAGAAGCTTAGGCCTCCTCGAGCTTAGGCCTGGAACTGGCACACTTCCCTGTCACTCCCTCTTGCTTCATTGGTTACAGTGAGTCACAGGACAGGGCACCCCGAAGCAGAGATACCAGGAGCCTTGCTTGCTGGTGACCAAAAAGTGACAAACTCCAGCAGAACATGCCCCTAAACTTGGAGCATCCCTGCTCCCTCCTACCTGCCCCTGCTCCCCCACTGTGGCTGCATCCTGGTCCCCCAGCAGAATCCCATTCCCCTTTGGGCAGAACCTCTGCCCTAAACTTCAGGCCACTCCCTAATGGTCCACCAGGTCTTGCCAACCCTCTCCTCCCAGGGGATGGTGGCTGTGGCCAGACTGAGTCTCAGAGCGGCTTGGTTCCTACCGGCCTGAAAATGCCTGAGTCTCACTGCTGCTAAACCCCTGTTCCCCGCCGTGCCCACACACCCTGCCCCCCAACACACACAGAGGAGGAAGTGCTGATGCGGTTGGCCAGGGTCAGGTATTCATGAGGTCCATGTGACTAGTGGGCAGGGCTCCCATGCCTTCAAACTCACCATCCTGTCATGACTCTAAGGTTCCACTTTTGCTTCTCGGTCATCGCGTCTTCATTCCGCCCACCCACCAAGCTGAGAAAACCTGTCCTGAGATTCACATTGGATTTGAGGTAGATGCCTGCTTGGGCCTCCAGTGTCAGCTACGTTTCCAACTTATCCGCCTCCAGTGGCCCTGCGTGAGGAAACAGTGGGGGTGTCTACAACCCTTTCTTACCACCATGCCCTGAAGAACCTCTCCTGAAGAAAGGTGCTTGACATTTAATACTCAGAGTTCACAGAAAGTACATATCTCTCAGCTGATTATTTTAAATGCAATCATGCACTGCATGACGACCTTTTGGTCAACAACAGACCACACATAGGATGGTGGTCCCATAGATTATAATATGGTATTTCTACTGTACCTTTTCTATGTTCAGATATGCCTAGATACACAAATACTGACCATTTTGTTACAGTTACCCACAAGAATCAGTACAGGGACATGCTGTACAGATTTGCAGCATGGGAGCAATAGGTCGTACCATACAGCCTAGGTGTGCAGTAGGCTCTGCCATCCAGGTTTGTGTAAGTAACTTCAATGTTCATACAATAACAAAATCACCTAAGGGCACATTTCTCAGAACATATCTGTCATTGAGTAATTTATGTCTGTACTTTTTTTCTGAAACAATTTTTATTAAGACATAATTCACATACTGTGGAATTCACCCTTTCAAAGTATAAAATTCAGTGGGTCTTAGTATATTTACAAGGTTGTACAACTATCTAATTCTAGAACATTTTCATCAAAGAAATCCCATCCTCATTAGCAGTCACTCCTCCGTCTCCAGCCCTGGTGACCAGCAATCCACTGTCGGTATCTATGGATTTGCATATCAGAGGAATTCCACAATAAGTAAGCCTTTTGCATCAGGCTTACTTATCTTAGCATCAAGAGTTATTCATGCTGGTGCATAAGTCGGTACTTTGTTCCATTTTTTGGCTGGGTATTTCCTCCTATGGCTATTCCACATGCTGTTGATCCATTCACCAGATGAACACCTGAGTCGGAGCTGTCCCCACCTCTTGGTTACTATGAACAATGCTGCTACGAACGTTCACGTACAAGGTTTTGTGTGAATGCACATTTTCCATTCTCTTAGATGCATACGTAGGAGTGGACTTGCTGGATGGGCTTAACTTCTTGGGGAACCGCCAAACTCTTTTCCAAAGTGGCTGCACCACTCTCATTCCCAGCAGCAGTGTCCAAGGGCCCTGATTGTCCTACATCCTCAGCAACGCTTCTTACCATCCATCTTTCATATCATAGTTCTCCTAGCAGGCCTCACGGAATTACAGGGAACATTTTATTTTTACATCCCAAAAATTCAGTACACAAGTTTTAACAAAATTATGGGCCAAAAAAGTCTAAAGCCACTTTCCAAGTACAATTAGTAGAATATGTGAATCACATGTGATGTTTACAACGACATGACTTCTCTCCCCCGCAAGCTGTTCTCCAACGCGGCCTTGACACTGCTCCACTGAGAGGGCCCTCCTCCCTGGACCTACCGACCAATGGACAGAGGTGATGTGATGTGACTTTGAGACACATCCTAAGGCGAGGCAGCTCCACCTGTTCTCTGCAGCCCTCACTCCTGGAGCCCTGGCCATGTCAGAAGTCCCGCTGTGATGAGCTGCCACACACAGAGCCCCCGAGAGGGTGCTGGGGGATGACGTGGCCCCCCGCTACGAGACTTGGGCTCTCCCAGCTGAGGCCCCAACACTGTGGAGCAAAGTCCAGCCGGCCCCTGTGCCCTCCCCAGCCCAGACTCACAGAAGCTGTGAGCACAACAAAATGGCCATCCTGGGCCCCTCGGTGTGGAGTCAGCCTTCACACAGTGACACTACGAAGCCATAGTGCTGATTGCCCTGCACAGGGCTGCTCCAAGGGCAGAGCAGTCACCCCTTGTGGCCCTTGCACAGCTGTGCTGAAGTCATGTGCTGGTGACCACGTGCCAAACATGGGACATCACAGCCCCACAGATTCTCCCTCACCAGGAGGCACGATCTCGCATTTCAGTTACGTTTGGGGGACTTGTTCAGGGATCTTAATTATAAATGAGCACTTTATCGTGTCTTAGATACATTTTGGGGACTTGCATGGAGGGTTTGGGGCAACAAGCAATGCATTATCATTTTTCCCATTTAAAGTAATGGGAGCAGGCTCCCAGTTTGTGCTGTCAGACGGGAAGTCTCATTTTAGCAGCAAATTGTCAGCATCAAGCAAGCCATGCCTGGACTGGCCTCTGCCCAACCTGTGTGGGTGACACCGTCAGGACCCCACATGGAGGCACACCGTCAGCATCGAGCTGTCCTCAGCCCAGGATCTTACGCCCTCTGACCCCATCAGACAACATCAAAAATCCCCTCGAGGCACCACCCTTCTGCTGGAGGGAGCCCCCGCTCCTGCCCCAGGCACAGGGTGCTTCAAGAATCTGCCTGCTAAGCCTGAACATGCCACAGCCATGGGCATGCCCCAGGCCAGTTCCTCCTGCTCCCACCCTCCTCCCTACCCCTCCTGGAGTCCGGGCTCCCCAGCTGCCCCTCATGACCCAAGTGTCCATGAGGAGATGCCAGAGGGTAGGGAGTGTGGCCGGATGTGCAGCAAGGGCGGGAAGACCAGAGGGTGTCAGTGGCTCCTAACTCCCATTCATTACCTGTCCTTGCCAAGCCCTCCTTCCAGAGGCTCCTGCTGTGAACAGAAGGAGAAGAAGCAGGGTACAGGAGAGGAGCCGGGAGGTGGGATGGGGGAGGCACAGCGAGGCTCTGAGATATTTCTCAGGGGAGCAAGTGCAGCCCTAAGCAAGGCAGGTCATTCTGGGCTGGGGCAGGTCACACTGGAATCAATGAGATAAATGGGAGGCCTTTCACCAGGAGCCCTTGGCACATAGCAGCTACAGGGTTCCTCTCATGATGCAGCAGGGGAGCAGAGTGGGGCTCTCCATCAGCCCCTGCAACTAACGGCTCTCTTGGATACTTAGAGAAGAGAGAGCAGAACCAGGCCAAGCCCACGTAAGTCCACTCCACCCTGAAATACACACACGCACTCCCACAGTGACCCTGGAAACCACCGACACATTCGTCACCTGGTCACTCACCTACAGCCCTCGTTCCTCCAGCAGGACACAGCAATCGGGCATTAAGGCCGTCTGAGGTCAGGAGAGGCAGCTCGTGTTGGAAGGAAAGGGAGGTGGCCCCTCATTAGGAATGGGCAGTGTGGAGCCAGGACACTTGGTGGGAAGCAAAGCTGGGATATCTCTCCCTGAAGTGCCCAGGCGGCAGTGGGGCTAGGGCCCTTGGGTCTGCTCCCTATGGTCTGGAAACATAATTGCTTTTTCCCCATAGTGACTACCAGCAGCATCCCCAAGAGAGGGGAGAGGGTGGCAATCAGCTCCCACCATGGGGACCAGGAAGAGGAGAGGCTTCTGCTGCCTCCTGGCTGCCCTCCAGCTTGGCCTGTGCACCCTGTGAGGAGGGATGGGGGGTCCTGACTCCATTTCCTCTCCTACTTCTCACTCTTTAGAGCTAGGGAGCAGCTGGTTGGGGGCCAGGGCACTCAGGCTCTGAGGTCAGGCTGCCCAGGCGGTGCGGATGCCCAGGGCCTGAGCCTGCTGGGAGGTGGCAGGGGTGTGGTGTATGGGAACAAGGCTCAGCAGAGCCTGTGTTCAGCACACATAGGCTTCCTCCCTCAAAGTGGAGTAAGACAGCAGCTTCTGAGGGAGGCCAAGCACCCTGGTTCCCGTGCTGGGGACTGTGTGCAAAACCATCCAGGGTGGAGGTGCTGCTGCACCTGTGCAATGCCTGTGCAACACCAGGACAGTGCTTGTGGGCGAGGGCTGTGCCCAGGGCGTGGAACCGCTGTCCTCGCTGCCCCCACTGACTGACACACGACAGATGAAACAAAAACGGTGCTCACTGGAGCGTGCTGGGCGAGTCACCCCTGAGCGAGGCAAAGCAGACACACAGAGATGGTGACCTGATCACTGGGGTTGCAGGGAGAGCCTCGGCCCCCAGACTCAGGGACCAGACAGCTCCACCAGCCGGGCATGTGAACCCCACAGGCTGCGGGGAAGGAGGCCAGCCTCTGTGGAGGTGCTCCTCCTGGGGTCAGGCTGCCGTGTCTTCTCTGCTGTCCTCTGGAGGGACAGCTGAGCAGGAAGGAAGAGTGCAGGGAGACAGGGACTGCTGGGGCCACCGCCATCGCTGGGTGTCCTGATCCTACTTCCTCCTGACACCCCTGGCCCTGTCTGGTCATGGCAGGAAGGCCTGGTCCAAGGGAGCATATCCCCGACCCCAGGGGTACTAAGGCTGCCTTGCCCTCTGCTCAATGACTTCAGCACACTAGCTCCATCGGAATGTCTCTGTTGGAGGAGAGGACGCCTGACTGTTCAAGACTCCAAATGAGAAAGAAAACATTGCTGTAGGAGGCCACCGTGGCCAATCATTTCCTTTCCAAAGGAAGCCAAAAACACATACAAAGCCACAGCCTCCCCATGCCCACCGTGTCTGGCACCACCCGGACCCCGCCCTCTCTTCAGGGCCCTGTCTCATGCCGCACCCTGGGTCAGCTCCCCCCACTCAAAGCTTCGCCTACACCATGTGCCCTCACCCCAGGAGGGGTTATGCAAGGGAGGGCAGAGGGTGGAGAACAGTTACGCACCCCCAATTCCTGAGCCAGGGACTGCCCAGACAGGGGTTCACATGGCCGCTCAGAGACTTTGTCCTCACTCCTGCCCAGCATGCCACAGGGAAGAGCAAGACAGCATCGAAGCCTTCACAAGTGGGGGTTCCCGAAAGTTTGCCCAGGCCTTTGAGAAGGATCCTAAGCCTGAGTGTGAGAATGCGGCACGAGAACGGTTTCCTTTTGTGTTCTCGAATAAATGGCTCAGGTGAAAGTTTTCTGTCTGATATCCACCTGTTAGAGTTCGAAACCTCTTGCTTTCTACCTGATAAAATCAGTTTATGCATACGTTTGGGGCCTGGCAGCGAGAAAGGAGAATGTCCTGCTATCTGGGCACAAGGACCCCAGAGCACCCTCTAGACTCCCCGCTGCAGCCTACCCCAAAGGCCTCACAGAGAACAAAGCAAGCCTGGGTCTCCAATTCAAGGTCAGTGTGGGGTCACTGCTCTTGCATCTGGTGCCACCCTTGCACCCGCTGCTCTTCCTTCTTCCTGCTCGCCCTGGGCCTCAATACCCTCAACCTCCTAGAAGCCCCCTGGACACAGGTGGAGGCCTCCCATTCAAATGTGACAGGACTTCTCCAGCAACCTGTGCTTCAGACGCCTATTTCAGAGAAAGGCCACTGGCATCATTTGTGCTGGAATGTAAATGACTGACTCGCTCCCTGATGCGTGGCTGCTTTCTAAGAGGAGGGCACTCCAGTCTGTGGCTCAGCACGTACTTGTCTCTCTTCCCTCCCAGGCCAGCAAATGAGTTCTAAAGGGAATGAACCTCTTGCCACAGAAAGGACTGGAAGCAGGTGGTCAGCAAGCCAGCACAAGATTACAATCAATTTCTGGAAGGCAGAATCAGATGGAAACGTGTTAGTAAGGAAACAGGGCGGCAGCTGCATCCCAAAATACAGGCAGGTGGGCAAGTCTGCCTGGAAGGACCCAGAGAGGCTTGGGCTCAA
Source organism: Chlorocebus sabaeus (assembly GCF_047675955.1). Lineage (NCBI taxonomy): Eukaryota > Metazoa > Chordata > Mammalia > Primates > Cercopithecidae > Chlorocebus > Chlorocebus sabaeus. The sequence goes on along the minus strand of NC_132905.1, from coordinate 41,256,539 downwards.
CCACAGGGAGGGGACATTTGGGAAGCATCATTGGGAAACAGCAGCAGGATACACCAAGGAAGGCGGACCCACCTCCTGCCCCTTAAGCAGGAAAGTCAAGGACACTGGGCTGTCCCATCAGGCCCCAACAGACAGCATGTTCCTTCCTGCTCAGAGCAGCTCCTGGACCTGGGGCAACCAAAAGCAAAGTGAGACCTTCCCAAGTCCAGGCGAGGACTCTCTCTCCCTCACCTGGCTCTCCCTCGCTGTGACTGCTGACCAGCAAAACGGGTTACGCCAGAAAGAGCCCCACCCAGCCAGGGCTCAGAGCTCAGGCCTCCTGCTTCACCTGCCCAGGAGGGACCAGCCAGCCTGGCCCAACCTTCAGCTGCCCCATGTCCAGAGCATGCCTGGGATGTGACCAGAACACAATTGATGTCATGGGAAACAAAGAGCACCCCATGCGTAAGGGGTCCCAGCACTGACGGTATGATGCAAGCAAATAAAGTCAATGGATGACACAGCACCCTGCAGGAACATGAGCTTCCTGCATCCTCAGCTCCTCCTCCTCCATCCCCAAGACACACACACCTGGGGCCTGGAAATCCTGGTGAGGAGGAATCTCTTAGGTGGGAATTTCTACACCCCAGCCTGATTCAGAGCTGAATCCATTTAATCCTCATTCCAACTCTATGCAGTAGGGATCATCACCCTCCTTTTACAGACGTGGGAACCAAGGCACACAGCTAAGAAGTGAAGGGGCCAGGACTGGAACCCAAGGGTCTTCCCTGAGAGGGAGCACTCACCCTGCTCAGTACTGCCTGGAAACAGCACACTGTTCATGCTTTAGTTATTTCCTAAATGTATAGACAGTAAACGTCACTGTTTGGGGTTACAGTTCTAAGGGTTTTGAGGACTGTATGCAGTCACACAACCACTACCACAATCAAGATTCATAATGGTCTCATCACCCCAAAACAATCCCTCATGCCATTGCTCTGTGGTCAGCCTCACCCCCATCCCAGTGCCTGGCTGCTGCTGTTCTGTTCTGTGTGCAAATATCAACAACACATTTGTTTGGTTGTTTTGTTGTTTGTTTTTTGAGACAGGGCCTTGCTCTGTTACCCAGGCTAGAGTGCAGTGGTGTGATCTTGATTCACTGCAGCCTCAACCTCCCAGGCTCAAATGATCCTCCTACCTCAGCCTCCTGAGGAGCTGGGACTACAGGTGCATGCCACTATCCCTGGCTAATTTGTGTTTTCTATTTTTTGTAGAGACTGAATCTCACTTTGTTGCCCAGGCTGCTCTTGAAATCCCGGCCTCAAGTGATCCTCCCAACTCAGCCTCCCAAAGTACTGGGATTACAGGTGTAAGCAACCACACCCCAACAACAACACATTTTTAAAGACAAGTCTGTTGGTGTCCAGGACTTCACCCCTCTCCCAAAGCCATGCCCCCTAGAATTCAGGGGCAATGTGAATTAAGACTGAAAACTTGTGAGTGACCAAACCTTAGAAACATTTATGACATGTCTCCCACATAACTGGAGTCAAAAGGTACCCGGCCAAGCCTGGCTTGAATAGAAAAGCTTCACAAAGATTCAATAAACCCCAAATCACATGACTTTCTGAGTCTTCTCTTTCCTAGTTGTAAAAGTTAACAGTAACCACAACCTGACATGGTAGTCACATGTAAAATAATGAAGTTGTGCCCTACCTCACACCATGTACAAAAAATTAACTCAAAGTGGGTCAAAGACCTAAACATAAGAGAGAAAACTATATAGCTCATAGAGGAAAACAGGAAAAGGTTCATGACATTAGACTCAGCAATGATTTCTTGGATATGACAACAAAAGTGTAAGCAACAAAAGGAAAATGCACAACTTGGACTTCATGAGAATTAAAACCTTTTGTGCAAAAAGGATACTATCAACAAAGTAAAAGGGCAACCCATGGAGTGGGAGAAAATATTCGCAAATCACATATCTGGTAGGGGATTAATATCCAGAACATATAAAGAACTCCTAAGACTCAACAACAATAAAACAAACAATTCCATTTTTAAATGGGCAAAGGACTTAATAGACATTTCTTCAAAGAAGACATAAACATGGCCACTAATTGCATGAGGCCAGGTGTGGTGGCTCATGCCTGTAATCCTATCATTGTGGGAAACCAAGGTGGGCAGATCACTTAAGGCCAGGAGTTCGAGACCAGTGTGGGCAATAGGGAAACCCCTCCATCTCTACTAAAAAATTTTTAAATTTTTTCAATAAGTGCATGAAAACATGCTCGACATGACAGATCATTAGGGAAGTGCAAATCAAAACCACAATGAGATACTACCTCACACCAAGTAGGATATCCAAAATACAGAGAAAGACAGAGCATAACAAATATTAGTGAGAATGTGGGGAAATTGGAAGGCTTGTGCACTGCTGGTGGGAATATAAAATGGTGCAGCTGCTGGGAAGCTCCTCAAAAGTATGGTGGCTCCTCAAAAACTTAAACATAGAATTACCTTATGGCCCAGCAATTTCATATCTGGGTATGTAGTCAAAATAATTGAAAGCAAGGTTTCGAAGAGATATTTGTATACCTACATTCATAGCAGCATTATTCACAATAGCCAAAAGATGAAAACAACTCAAGTGCCCATTGACAGATGGGTGGATAAACAAAGCACGGTGTGCACATGCAATGGAATGTTATTCAGCCATAAAAAGGAATGAAGGTGCAATACATCCTACAACGTGGACAAACCTCAAAAGCATTATGCTAAATGGAATAAGCCAGATATAAAATGATAAATAATGTATGATTATACTTACATGATGTACCTAGAATAGGCAAATTCAGAGACACAGAAAGTAGAATAGTGGTTACCAGCGGCTGGAAGGAGGAAATGCGGGCACTTACTGGTTAATGATTACAAAGTTTCTATTTGGAGTGATGAAAGAGTTTTGGAAATGAATAGCAGTAACCACAACACTATGAATGTAATTAATGCCACTGAATTGTCCACTTAAAAATGGTTAAAATGACAAATTTTATGTTATGCATATTTTACCTAATTTTTAAATTAATAATATAATACAAAAGCCACTGAATTATATACTTTAAGAGAGTGAATTGTATAATATATGAACTGTATCTTAATAAAACTTTAAAAAGAGAAAAAAATATTAGTGGTAGCCACCACCTGGCATGAGGAACTGGGGAAAGCTTGTGCCCTTGGCCTTTGGTGCTGGGACAGTTAGTATTTTGTGGTTGTTAGCATCTGCCTGTAAGTCGCAAGACAGACCAGAAATTTCAAAATTCCAATTCTTTTGTGCTAGATTAAAAAAACACACACACACACACACAAAACGGGTAGTTTCCATCTTTCCTGGCCATAGCCCCATTTACAAGAACTTAGCTGAGCACCAGGCTAGAGACTCGTTAGCACAGCAATGACCTGGGGACCCAGGGACTGCCCTGGACCTGCCTGGAGCTGTAAAGCCACCACATGGGACATACTAGGGAAGGTTGTGGCTGGTCTCAAGTTCTCTACCCTACTCCTCACCAGCTCTATTTTATGTTAGACCTCATAAAAATGGTTAGCATTATAATTCAAAGTACACATGCAAACTATTGACTTCATTATGTTGTTATCAATCTACTGGAGGCATTATAAATGATTTATTGATTCTTTAAAGAGGAAGAACACCTCATTTCTTTATATGCACATTCTCTTCTGGACATTAGCAGCACTGCATATGCACAGATGTCAAATCAGGTGAGAAATTCAGACTGGAGAGAATAGGCTAGGATCCATTGTGGGCTCTTCATCAGGAGAGTTGCTGGAGGGAAGCAAAAATTGGGGATTACTCTGAAGGCCTGATGCAGTGCTGGACAAGACAGGCTGGCCCAGACCTCACCAACTAGAGTCTGACATGACGAATTGTCATTACCACGTGCAGGACTCTTGTCCACAGTGGGCCCTGGAGCTACCAGGAGCAATAAGAACCATTAACTGGACTGGTTCTCCAAGCCAGACACAGCTGCCTCGGGCCATGCCTGAGAAAACTGAGCCTTCGTGAGACTGAGAATCCCTAAGCGACACAGAGTGGAAGCAGCAAAGCCAAGTGCCAAGACGAAGCCACCTCCTTGCCTAAGCCCCACATCCTGATTCCTCAGTGATGGCCAATGGGCTCAAACACCTACAAATAAAGTGAGGAGGAGGCAGCACAGAGACCCCAGGGTATGGAGCACCTGGGTCAGAGCTAAAGTTCAGCACCATCTGCTGACATTCTTCTTAACTGCATACAAGTCATGCGACTATTCACAGGGCCCACTGACTGGCACTATGGTCATCAGAACACTAATTCAATCCACTGCATCGCCTTACTCTGAGTAGCAAGATTACATATCCAGAACCTTGCCATGCACTTTGTGGTTGCCCCACTTAAGAGGCAGGGGGCATTTCCCTGCCCCTAGCCTCTGGGTTTGGTCAATAGGACAGAAAAGGGCAGAAGTAACGGTGCTCCAACCCCAAGCAAAGCCCTGCAGGTTTTGCGTGCTTCCACTTGCCTTGCCATGCTTCTCCCAGGACCACGTGCACACTCCCAGGTCCGCCTGCTGGAGCACTGGAGACAGAGGGAGCAGAGCCCCTGGCCTCCATCAGCAACTCCAAGCCAGCTGGCCCGGCGGCTGGGCCTCAGCACCCTGGGTTACACTGCAAGAATTGGTAGGCTCGATGGTCATTTCTTCCCGCAAGGTGAGCAGTGTGGGCATCACGCTCTCGTCCTGCTGAAGAGGCTGGGGTGCAGGGGTGCCCGAGATCATTTCAGTTGTATGTGATGATGCTGTGAGTTAAACACAGGTTGTCTGGCTCCCAGGCAGAGCACTCTGCTCTCTTCTTGCCACCCTTCCTGGAACAGAGCCAAAGCTCCTGAAAATACCTTTAACTGGATAGTTGTTTTCCACTGAAGCTTTCTGCTTCTGTTTCTGTTTCTTGGGCTTGGTGCATCAAGTTTCCTGGTTTCCATTAAAATCCAACACCATGATGAGAAAAGAGAAAAGCTCTGGAAATGGCACAGGGCCTTTCTTTAAGGGATGTGGTCGTCAGCTCCGTGCATGAGACTGGTGTGTGACCGGACTCTCTGTTGGCAGCCTTCATGGGAATATACTAACTTGTGGTCTCCAGCTTCCCAGCCAAGCCTTGTTCACAAATGTGTGGAAAATTAAAGCTACCTTTTTTCAAGTTTTAACACCAGCTGTAAACTCATTCCAAGTCTCACAGTTAAGAGGTATGGGACATCTTGTTTTTCAGCCTGCTTCAGCCTAGGGGCACAGTCCTTGGTCACTTGTATTCATACATGATAGGTCTAACTTCTATATTACTAACATAAATAAATAGCATCATCTACCTTCGCTCCTGGAAACTGAGGAATTTTTAGGAGTCCAGTTCACAGGCATAAATCAGGTCTTGAAACATGGACCAGTGCTCCCTATAGACAGTTACCAGCCTACTAAATTTCTAAGACACGAGTGTAGCAAATAAAGTTAGCTGACAGACATTTCTCCTTTTTCTGGCCAGCAAACCTCACTGGTGTTCACAGAGCCACAGCCTAACTCCAAGGGGGCGAGGGTGCATCATAAATTGGGCCTAGTCAGTCTCAGAAGTCTAATTCCTTTTGAAGTGACATGTTCATATGTGGACATACAATCCAGTACTGGCCAATGAGACATTAAGAGAAATCTTCTGTGGACGTTGAGGAAGACATTTTTCCTCTAACATAAAAAGAAAGGAGAAGCCAAGATGCATTTCTCTGTGTCTCTCCCTCCCTCCCTTCTCACCCCCCCTCTTCTCGGGGTCGATTTGCTGATTGCCTGTGATCTTGTCTCTGAACATTATAGTTGGGGGAGATAGTGTGGGAAAACAGAGCCTGGAGCTGAGGAAGCCATCTTGTGAACATGAGGCAGCAAGCCCAAAGACAGAAGGCCACACACCCAGAATGGTGGACAGAAAAGATGGACAGAGCCTGGGCCCTGGATGACAGCAATGAGCCACTGAATCAGCCCTGGCACCAGCTTCCTCTCTACTTGTAATGTGAAATAATTCTGTGACTTTTTAAGTAACTTTTAAGTTTGGATGCTCAATTCCTTGCAATTGAAAGCAACAAACACACAGATGCAGCAACTTTTTTATGAGGCCATCATAATGTTGCTTCCCAAACCTGAAAAGGATACTTTGAGAATGGAAAATTAGACATCATTCTTTCTCATGAGCATAAATGCAAATATCTTAAAGAAAATATTAGCAAATCAAATTCAGCAGTGTACGTGAATGGTAATAGAACGTTCAAGTTGGGCTTATTCCAGAAATGCAAGGTTGACCTATCATTTGTATTCCACCACATTAGCATAATAAAGGAGAAAACCTATGGCCATTTCAATAAGTGCAGACAAGCATTTGATAAAACACCCACACATAGGTAGGGACAGGAGGGGCTACAATGGGACTGATCTGGATGATGGTCATATAAGTGTGTTCACTGTAAAAATTCCTGAAGTTGTAACTAATGAACTGGACATTTTTCCATATGTATGTTACAGTCCATTTGAAAAGCTTACCTAAGAATGATGGCTCAAATTTCCTCATAACAATTAAAATTAAATTGAATTAAAAGTTAAAATCTTTTCACATAAAAAGCACCTGGTCCAGATGGCTTTACAGGCAATTTCCAGTCAGGTGACATATTGGGCGAAAGTTCTCTGCAATTGCACTTCTCCAGAGCATGTAAGCACTTGAGTTATAAGGATGGTAAAACACTGATACCAAACCTAAATGACTTCTAATGCAAGATCACTCAAAAACATAAATTTGAAATCCTACACAAATTTTAGGAATTTGAATGTAGTACTTAAAAACTGATGACACGGCAAAGTAGGGTTTATCTCAAAAATGCAATGTTGGTTTAAAATTGTTGAATGTAGTTTACCACATAATGGATAAAACAAAAAGTCAAGATTATCAATAGATGCAAAAAAAGGGGATTTGATAAAATTCAATAGCTCATGAATTAAAAACTCTTAGCAAACATTCTGGGAACACAGCAGAAAAGGAAGCACCAGAAATCTGTCTCTCCACCAAGATGACAATTGCACTGGCAGAATCTCTCTGAAGTAGCTATTTTGGAACTCTAGAGTCTATTGAAGACTGTAACTTCAAGGAAAAGTCTAGGACATTCAACTGCCGTTAACTACAGTCAATTCTAACTCTTAGTTACCCTTCATACCAGCTACCCAGCCCCAGTCCCCAGCCCTGGGGCAGGCAGCTGTGCACACGTTCCTGGAACACAACTAGTGGATTCCAGAGTGGACAAAAAGATCCTGTCCTCCATATATCTGAGATTGGTGCTCTGATTCCTGCTTCTGATCACAGAGATGCAGACAGAGGTAGTGGCCACTGTGGCACTCCCAGGCCCTCACCACATTGTTGTATGCCCCACTCCTTTGGTCAAAGTGACATCCAGGGCATTTAAAGGGCTGGTGCCCTTCCCACCCTACCCTTTGTTTTATTTTTCTTCCCTGCTTGGGAGCTAGGCATTGAAGACTAAGCTGCTCAAAAGCAACCACGTATAAGAGGGGAAACAGACAGTCCTATACATACCCAACGAAAGGCAGAGACTCAGAAAAGACCTGAGAAGAACTTGAGTTTACACTTTAGGTTGATCCTTGGCACGGAGATGCCTTATAACAATCAAAAAAGAATAACAAAAAAACAGCAAGCCCTAGGGAAGGGAAAATATCTGATTTTATTTTAATATTTAATATATAAATAATATTATTTATAATAATACAACTTTGAGTTATATTATTAGATTCAAAGTTCCAGTTTTCAACAAAAAATTACAAGGCATACAAAGAAATAAGAAGTTATGGCCCATTCAAAAGAAAAATTTTGACAGCAGAAACTGTCCCTGCAAAACACCTGATGGCAGATGTACTGGATAAATATTTTAAAACAATGGTCTTAAAGATGCTCAAAGAACTACAGGAATATGTGGAGGAAGTTAAGAAAGCAATTTATGAACAAAATGGAAATATCAACAAAGAGATAGAAAATCTAAAACAAAACTCTGGAACTGAAGAGTACAGTAACTGAAATAAAATTCAGTAGAGGGATTCAAAAGCAAATTTGAGCAAGCAAAAGAAATATTCAGCAAACTTGAAGATAGGAGAATGGAAATTATCAAGTCTGAGAAACAGAAAGAAAAAGGATTGAGAAAAAGTAAACAGAACCAAAAGGACTTGCACCAAGAAGACCAACATACGTGGAAATCCCAGAAGGAAAAGAGAGAAAAAGAGGCAGAGAGAATGTTTAAAGAAATAATAATCTTGGGAGGCTGAGACGGGCAGATCATGTGGTCAGGCGATTGAGACCATCCTGGCTAACATGGTGAAACCCTGTTTCTACTAAAAAAAAAAAAAAATACAAAAACTAGCCGGGCGAGGTGGCAGGCGCCTGTAGTCCCAGCTACACGGGAGGCTGAGGCAGGAGAATGGCGTGAACTCCGGAGGCGGAGCTTGCAGTGAGCTGAGATCCAGCCACTGCACTCCAGCCTGGCGACAGAGCCAGACTCCGTCTCAAAAAAGAAAAAAAAAAAGAAATAATAATCAAAAAAACTTCCCAAATTTGATGAAATACATGAATATAGACATCCAAGAAGCTCAATGAATTTCAAGTATGATTAATTCAAAGAAACCCACACTGACACACTTTACAATTAAACTGGCAAAAGCCAAAGACAAAAAGAGAGTTTGAAAGCAACAAAAGAGATTGCAGTTTGGCACACACAAAGGATCCTCAATAACATTATTAGCAGATAGCTCATCAGAAACTTTGGAAGCCAGAAGATAGTGGGCTGATATGTTTGAAGTGTTAAAAGAAAATAGCCTGTAAACCAATAATCCTATACCCAGGAAAACTGTCCTATAAAAGTGAGGGAGAAAATTAAGACATTCTCAGATAAACAAATGCTAAGAAAGTTTGTTACCTCTAGGCACTCCCTGCAAGAAATGCTAAAGGGAGTCTTGCATGTTGAAATGGAAGAACACTAGACAGTAATTTCAAGGCATATGAAGAAATTAAAATTTTAATAAAGGAAAATACACAGGAAATTATAAAAGGTAGTATTTCTGAAACAATAGTGTGTAACTTCACTTTTCTTACATGATATAAGAGACTAACACATTGAAAAAAAGACTAAAAGTTAGTATTATTGTAACTTTAGTTTATAACTCCACATTTGTTTTCCACTTAAGAGACTAATACATTAAAAAATTATTAGTTTATGTTTTGGACATGCAATGTATAAAGATGTATAAAGATGTAATTTTGCAACATCAACAACTGAAGGGATGAGGGCAGATCTCTTAAAGGAAGATAATTTTTGTATGTTGTTAACGTTAAGCTGTTATAAATTTAAATTAAAATATTATAACTTTAGGATGTTACACGTAATCCCTATAGTAATCTCAAAAGACATAGCTAAAGAATATACACAAGTGGAAATGAGAAGGGAATTTAACTGTTTTACTACAACAAAAATATCGACTAAACATGACAGAAGACACTAATGGAGGAAATGAGGGACAAAAGCAATAAGGCACACAGAAAGTAAATAGCCAAATGGCAGAAGTAAGTCCATTTGTGCTGCTATAACAGAATACCACACAGTAGATAATTTACAAACATAAACTTATTTTCTCAAAGTTCTGGAGGCTGGGAAGTCAAAGTCCAAAGCACCTTCTTCTTTGTATCATCAGCAGAAGGGCAAGAGACACAAGGGCATCAAACGCAACTGTTTAAAAGGGCATTAATCCTACCCACAATAAAGAGCCTTCATGACCTAATCACCTCCCAGAGGCCCCACTCCTTAGCACTGTTGCTATGGCAATTAAATTTTAACATGAGTTTTGCCGGAGACTAATATTCAAACCCTAGCACCCATGTTGTTACTAATTAAGTGTAAAATGGCTTAAGCTTTCCAACCAAAAGACAGAGATTCGCAGAATAGATTTTTAAAATAATGATGCAAATGCATGCTGTCTATGAGAAACTTACTTTAGATCTAAAGAGGTTGAAAGTGAAAGAATGAAAAAGGATATTCCATGTAAATAATGACCAAAAGACAGCAATCATGGCTCTATGCTAATATGAAACAAAATAGACTTTAAACTTCAAAAGATTGCAAGAGACATAAAGGATATTATATATTAATAAAAGCTTCAATTCACAAGAAGATATAGCACTCATAAACATCTATACATCTAACAACAGACCATCAAAATAAATAAAGCAAAAACTGATAGAATTGAAAGTAAAAATAGGCAGTTCTATAATAAAATTTGAAGACATCAATACCCTACTCTCAATAATAGACAAAATAACTAGACAGAAGGTAAGTGAGAAAACAGAGGACTTGAACAACACCAACTAGATCTAACAAACATGTAAAGAACAGTCTACCCAGCAACAACAGAATACATACTCTTCTCAAGTGCACTTGAGAAGTTTCCAGGATAGGCCATATGTTAGGCCACAGATTAAATTTCAATAGGTTTCAAAAGATATATATCACATGAAGTATCTTCTCCAACCATGACAGGATATAATTAGAAACCAATAACAAGGAAAACTGAAAAATTTGCAAAGCTTTAGAAATTAAACAACACACTCTTAACCAGTGGATCAAAGAAGAATTCAAAAAGAAAATTAGAAAATACTTAGAGACAAATGAAAATAAAAACACAACATACCAAAATTTATGGGAGGCAGTGAAAGCAGTTCTAAGGGATAAATGTATAGCTATGAATGCTTACATTAAAAAAAAAAAAAAAATCTCTCAAATCAACAACCTAACTTTATATCTTAGGAACAAACTAAACCCAAAACTAACAGAAGGAAGGAAATGGTAAAGACTAGAGACAAGTGAAATCGACAATATAAAAATAAGAGAAAATTAACAAAAACAAAATTTGTTTTTTCAAACCTTTAGCTAGACTAAGATAAAAGAGAAAAGACTCGAGTTACTAAAATCAGAAATGAAAGTGGGGACATCACTATCAATTCTACAGCAATGAAAAGGATTGTAAGATAGTACTATGAGCAACTATACTCCAACAAATTAGATAACTTAGACGAAAGGGATAATGTCTATAAATACAAAATCTACCAAGACTAAACCACAAAAAAATAGAAAATCTGAATAGATCTGTAACTAGTAAGGAAATTGAATTACTACTCAAAAATCTCCTGACACAGAAAAGCCCTGTAGCTGATTGGTTTCACTACTGAATTCTACAAAACATTTAGAGAAGAACTAACACCACTCCTTCTCAAATTTTTCAAAAAAGATTAAAAAGGAGGAGACACTGCCTAACTCATTCTATGAAGCTAGTATACCCCTCACTAAAGTCAGGTAAAGACATAATGAACAAAACATCCTTTCATGATAAAAGCACTACAAAAGTATTAATAGAAGGAAACTACCTCAAGATAATGAAAGCCATATGTTAACACCCTACAGCAAACATCATTCTCAATGGTGAAAGACTGAAAGCTTTTCCTCTAAGATTGGGAACAAAGCAAGGATCCCTGCCATCAAAACTTCTATATAACACTGTACTAGAAGTCTTGCCAAAACAATTAAGCATGAAAAAAAATGAAAGGAATCTAAATTGGAAAGAAAGAAGTAAAATTGTCTCTGTTCATAGATAATATTATCTCATATGTAGAAAATCCTGAGGGTTTCACCAAAAAAAACCTGCTAGAACTAAGAAACAAATTCAGTGAAGCAGCAGCAAAGTCCACACACGAAAGTCAATATTTGCATTTCTATACACTAACAACGAAAAAATCCAAAAAGGAAATTAAGATAATGACTCCATTTGCAATACTTAGGAATTAACCTAACCAAGGAAATAAAAGTTTTGTACAAAAAAAGTATAAAATATTTCTGAAAAAAAATCAAATAAGGCAAAAATAAATGGAAGGCACTCATGATTATAGATTGGGAGACCTAATATTGCTGAAATGTCAATATTATGCAAAGAAAATCTATATATTTAATGCAGTCCCTATCAAAATTTCAATGATGCGTTTTCCAGAAATTTTAAAAAACCTATTCTGAAATGTATACTGAATATCAAGAAACCCTAAATTATCAAGAAAATTCTGAAAAAGATTAATGAAATTGGAGAATTCACACTTTGAGTTCAAAACTTACCATAGAGCTACAGTAATCAAAACAGTGTGATATTGTCATAAAGACAGACATCTAGACCAATGAAATAGACTAAACAGTTCAAAAATAAACCCTCACAATAATGTTCAAATAATTCTCAACAAAGGTGCCAAGACCATTCAGTAGAAAAAGATCATCTTTTCAACAAACGAGCTGAGCAAACTGGATTTCCACATGCAAAAGGATGAAGTTAAACCCTTACCTAATACCATATACAAAGATTAACTCAACATGGATCAAAGATCTAAATGTAAGAGGTGAAACTATAAAACTCTTACAAGAAAAATAGGGAGAAATCTTCATGAAAGTGTACTTGGCAATGTTTTCTTAGACATGACACCAAAGGCACAGGCAACAAAAGAAAAAAAATAGACAAATTGGACTTTATTTTGTAAAAATTTTAAAATTTTGTGCATTAAAAGACACTATCAACAAAGTAAGAAGGCAATCCATAGAATGGGATAAATTGTTTGCAAATTATATCTCTCTAATAAGAGATTGTTATCTGGATTGTTATCCAGAATATAGAGAATTCCTAAAACTCAGTGACAAAAAGCAAACAACCCAATTTAAAAATGGGCAAAGAACTGTAATAAACATTTACCTAAAGAAGTTGTAAAAATGACCAATAAGCAGAGGGAAAGATATTCAATATCACTAACTATTAGGGAAATGCAAATCAAAACTCTAATGAGATACCACCTCACATCTATTAGGATGGCTACTATCAAAAGAAAACAGAAATTAACATGTGTTAGTGAGGACGTGGAGCAATTGAAACCCTTGTACACTGTTGATGGGAATGTAAAATGGTGCAGACACTGTGGAAAACAATATGGTGGTTCCTCAAAAAGTTGAGCATAGAATTACCACATGATGCAGCAATTTTACTTCAGGTCATGTAGTCAAAAGAAAGCAGAGTCTCAAAAAGATATTTGTACAATTCACAATATCTAAAACATAGAAGAAATCCAGGTGTCCATCAATGGATGAAAGAATAAGTGAAATTTGGTGCATACAGAAAATGAAATTTGGTGCATACAGAAAACGAAATTTGGTGCATACAAAGAATTTATATGGAATCTCACCTCTGAAAAGGAAAGCAATTCTGACACACCCTACAACATACACAAACCTTGAGGAGCTTATGCTAAATGAAATAAGCCAACCGCAAAAAGACAAATACCATAGGATTCCCTTATATGAGGCACTTATAGTAGTCCAAATCATAGAGACAGTAAGCTGGAATGGTGTTGCCAGGGGCTGGGGCGAGGGTAGAATGAGGAGTTAATGTTTAATGGGCATAGAGCTTCTGTTTTGCAAAATGAAAGAGTTCTGAAGATGGATGGTGGTGATGGTTGCACAATGATATGAATGTACCTATTACCACTGAACTCTACACTTAAAAATGGTTAAGGCCAGGCATGGTGGCTCACACCTGTAATGCCAGCATTTTGAGAGGCCAAGGCAGGTAGATCACTTGCAGCCAGGATTTCGAGACCAGCCTGGCCAACATGGCGAAACCCTGTCTCTATTAAAAATACAAAAATTAGCCTGGCGTGGTGGCAGGCACCTGTAATCCCAGTTACTCGAGTGGCTGAGGCACAAGAATCACTTGATGCAGAGGTTGCAGTGAGCCGAGACCTCCCCACTGCACTCCAGCCTGGGAGACAGAGGAAGACTCTGTCTCAGAAAAAAAAAAAAAAAAAAAAAAAAAAAGGATGATTAAGATGGAAATCTTATGTTTCTTATGTTATGTATGTTTTATTACAATAAAAAAATGGAAAAATATCTTTGATAAAAACGTGTTAAATCTTTTTTTTTTTAATTTATTTATTATTATTAAACTTCAAGTTGTAGGGTACATGTGCACAACGTGCAGGTTTGCTACATATGTATACTTGTGCCATGTTGGTGTGCTGCACCCATCAACTCGTCATTTACATCAGGTATAACTCCCAATGCAATCCCTCCCCCCTCCCCCCTCCCCATGATAGGCCCCGGTGTGTGATGTTCCCCTTCCCGAGTCCAAGTGATCTCATTGTTCAGTTCCCGCCTATGAGTGAGAACATGCGGTGTTTGGTTTTCTGTTCTTGTGATAGTTTGCTGAGAATGATGGTTTCCAGCTGCATCCATGTCCCTACAAAGGACAAAAACTCATCCTTTTTTATGGCTGCATAGTATTCCATGGTGTATATGTGCCACATTTTCTTAATCCAATCTGTCACTGATGGACATTTGGGTTGATTCCAAGTCTTTGCTATTGTGAATAGTGCTGCAATAAACATATGTTAAATCTTAGCAAATTAGGAATACAAAGACATTTGCCCAACCTAACAAGTTAAGTAAAAAGACTCATACACAATTCACAAATGTTGAAAAGCAGTCCCCTTTAAAATCAGGACATAACAAGGACATCTATGTTCACAACTTCTATTCAACATTCACTGGAGGTGCTTAGCCAGCAAAAGAAGACAAGTAAAATCCTTTTTAAGCATGTAAGAATTGGAAAGGAGGAAACAAATGTGTCATTTACAATTGATTTGACTGTCTACATAGAAAACCCAAGGAAAAAGAAGTGACAGACAAATTATTAGAATTCAAATTTAGCAAGAGCCCTAGATAATGAGATCGTATTCAAAACTCAACTGTATTTCTATAGACCAGAAAAACATAGAAAATTTGAAAAACAACAGTTACAATGCTTTACCATTTAATTAAATCAATTTTAAAGGTGCATAAAATAAGTCTCACAAAAGACATGAGACTTTGTGAGGGGGAAATGCATAAGACAGATTGAGAGACATTTTAAAAGATCTAAATATTTTAAAATACATTTTATTGTGTATATTTGAGATTTACAACATGATGTTTTAGGATATGTATGGATAGGAAGATGGTTACATGAAAAGCTATGGATAGGAAGACTTGATATCACAATGTTAGTCCTTCACAATCATCAGTGGATTTAATGTAATCCCATTAAAATCTCCATAAGATTTTTAGAAATTGACATATTGGTTCTAAAATGCACGTGGAGGGTCAAAAGCCTTAGCAAAGCCCACACCCACTTGAGGAAGGAAAGTCCAGGGGAAGACTTGCCCTACTTGAGATTTGCCCTGCAACTCAATGTGAAGCCAAATAATTCACACAGGGATAAAGAGTGGGCAAGAACAGAACAGAATGCAGAGTCCAGAAACAGACCCCTAGTGCAGGCAGCCCAGGGCAAGGCAAAGGCAGAGCTTCAGACCAGAGGAGAGGGACATGGGTGAGTGTCATGGAAGAGAGTGAAAATGGGTCTCCACCTCTGCCATACACACAACCGATTCCAGCTGGATGCAGACTAAATGCACATGTAGCACCATGAAGACTTTAGGAGCTAACACAAGAAAATATCATCAGGACTCTGTAGAAGAGAACGGTTCATTCAACAAGACATGAGATTCCATACTTGTACATTTGCCGTTGTTATTTAAAACTGTTCGACAGATGCCAATCTACAGAGATTGGAAAGATAAGTTGCACACCAGAAGATTTGCAAGATATATTTTTTAAAAGAGATTTTGAAGCCACAATATATGCAGATCTCCTTAAAAATATAAAAATTCAAACAATCTAATAGGAAGACACATAGATTTGCATTTCCCTGAAGACAAACCCCAAATGGTCAGTAAACAGATGAAAAGGTGCTTTGCTTCACTTCTAATCAGAGAATTCAAAATATAACCATAAAGAACTATAATTTCACAGCAACCAGACTAGGGAAGAAATGAAAACTTTAAATCTGAAAATTTAAGACTGGGCCAGAATATGGAGCTAGGGGAACTCTTGCTCATAGGAAAAGTAACTGGTACACCCAACAAGAAAACCGTTTGCCCTCAGCTAGAAAGACTGCAAGAGCTCATTTCCTGCAACCAGAAATTCTGTTTCCCAGCAATGCCCTAGGGAACATTCTAAAAAGTGCATTGCTTGTGGCCACATATACATGCAATAATAACAATAAAACATGGATAGAAAAGCTGAATATCTGCTTCCAAGTAGTTGTGCCCACCTGGGAAGGTGGGAGGGGACTGTAGTTAGGGATGTGCAGAAATGGCTTTCAACTGTGCCAATAAGGTTTGTTTCCTTAAAAAATAAGTTAATCTGAAGCAAAGAGGATAAATCATGAACACTGGTTGAATCTGAGTGACCAGTGTACAGTGATAGGACCGTGACGCTTTTCTGTGTCTTTGAAATATTTCATAATTTTAAAGTCAGTATCAGTTTTAAAGAACAAGAACTTAGTTAGGTTTGTAGTCCTGGTAGAATGGCTGGTCTCTCTTCTATGGAGCCAGAATCTGCCCTGAAAGTTATGAACAGGGAGGAAAAATATACCAAAAAGAAGGTGCTGGGTTAGGACCTAGGCAAAGGGGAGTCAGGAGGGAGACCACTGCAGTGTTGGAGAGTCTAAGGGTGCAGTTGTGAAATCTGCCCACAGTGTTAAGGGGAGTCAGGTGCACTCTTCACCCAATTACATATGATTAGTGTGTAAGTAGACAGGGCTGACAGTGCCAGGAAAGCCAGAGTGGGTGAATCTCCCGGGACTCCAGGACTCCTTTCTTTGAAGACACTGGGCTTGGTGCACAGCTGGACTCTGAAACCCATGTTTCTGGGGAGAATTCCTGATGCCCCCTTTTATACTGAAGTCCCCCTTTCATGGCTCCAGCAGTGGCTCTGCAATCCTTGTCTACAGGTGGGAACAGCGAGGCTCAGAGGGGTTCCGAACGCTGCCAGTGTCACCACAGTGTCACCCATTAGAAAATGAGGCATCCTGGATTCAAATCCAGACATGGCTGGCTCCAAAGCCCATTGGCCTTTCTCCCCAAGCCTCCTTCTCCCCACGGACAGCAGGAAGCAGAGGACGAGGCTCGGGTCCTCAGGAGAGGCTGGGGTCCTCAGTGGAGCCTGGGGGAGCTGGCCTAGGCCCAAGGACCCTTAGAGGGGCAGGGTCCTGGAGGCTTCACCACCTGTTTCCCTCCCCTGGGCCTGAGTCCCCCCCACAACGGGGAGCTGCTGGACACAGGGGTACCGGGGGTCGCCCCACCCTAGTTGCGCTGAAAACATCCCCAGGAAACCACGGGAGAGAAGGCAGGCCCACCCCGCAGGCCCCCCAGCATGAGGAGGGCTGCCCAGTCGGGGGCAGATCATCGCAGCAGGAAGCCGTCTTCCTGCCAGACCTCAGGGCTGTCTCCTGGGCTGTACGCTGAAGCCATTCTGGGTTCTCTAGATTTTTTTAAAGATAAAGCCAACTGCTCCATTCCGTTTTGTGGTGCTCTTCATCTTATCTGCGTGGAGTAATTTTGGCAGCTTAATTATATTTTCTGGGAAAATGTATTTGGATAGAGAAAAAACGTCTCCAGCCCTGTGAGTGAAGCCGGCCTGCAGGGCCTCCCCTCCTGTGACCTCCTCCCCCAGGATGCCTAGGGGGCCTCCCCTGCATCCCCCCTGCAGGCAGGTGCTGAGCCTGTCAGGTGGGCTTGCTGGACCCATTCAACTCATAGCAGCCCCACCTCCAGCCTTTACAGGGAGGTGGAGACGGAGGCCCTCGCCAGCCACACCCTCTGAGCTGCCCGCAATTCCCCAGGATCCCTAGATGCCTGGCACCCACCATTCTCTTCCCAGCATCCCTGGAGCTTCCAGGCAGCCAGTCCTCGGGATGGGGTGAGAGGCAAGGCACCGGGAAGGGCCCACACACAGCTGCAGCAGCAGCAGCAGCAGCAGCAGCAGCCGCCGCCGCCGCCGCAACCATGCAGCCTTAGGGGAATGCCTCCTGGGGGTCAGAAGCCGGAGGGCTCCTGTCCTCTGCGATCCGGCTTCCTTCCGAAGGGCCCCGAGTTTCTCAAGACTCAAGGACCCGGACGGGCACCCCTCCCGACCTTCGCGATTGTGGCGGCCACAGCTTCCCCTGTGGAGGTGGTCCTCACAGGGGTAGATGGGCCTGAGAGGTTCACAGAATCCGCTCCCAGGAGTGCAAGGGTCAGCGGGACCCCAGATGCCGCCCTTCTGTTGTCCTCTCACAACAGGAACATCGTGGCTCGAAATGTGGCCCTGGGTGTAAACCACTCCAGCAGGCCCAGGGTGTAGACTGATCTCAGCCGCCCACCCTTGCTGCACGGACACCCCCAGCCCCACAGATGCCCTGCAACAGACGGAAACATCCTAACAATTCCAAATGTCTCATGTCTCTGGGAGTGCCCAAAACAAACACCCATTCCCTGCATGCCTTTGGTCAACCCGAATGGCTACAGGTGCCTGGTCCAGCCATGTCAATGAGGACACACTGGGGTCGCCTCCTCTCCTTGAAGAAACACCTTTCTTTCCAACAGCCAGGGCCCCCGCTGTCTCCGGCCACAGGAGCTGTCTCCTGCCCTCTTGGGCAGGTGCAGGTTCTCTTTTCCACCCTTACTGGGCTCTCACCCGCCAGCAGGCTGTGCTGAGAGGTTCATTGAGCCAACAAAGGCTAATCTCTGGGATGCCTCCCACTCCCTGGGGCCTGAGCAGCATCTGTGTGAGGAGCCGGGCTGGCTGGTGAAGAGCAGGGGACCCCAAGAGAGGGGGTAAGCAGGGTCTTAAGCGTGGGCTTGAGTGAGCTGCAGGCCTGGCAGGGGTTTAGAGGGGAGGGCAGTGGCCTCAACCTGTGCCAAACTCTGGGCCGTTCATGGGAGTCTCACGAGGTCTGGGTAGGTGATAGGGCTCCGTTGGGGTCCTGACTCAGTTAGGACTTGGCACATTTGGGGAGCAAAATACTTCAAGCAGTCATTTGGCCACAATGCCACATTTTATGACCAAATGGCATGAGAAGTAGAGTCCCCCAGACTCGGGCATCCCGGGGTGGAGGTCCTCGTCTGGGGCCACCTGACGAGTGCTCAGGTTGAGGTCCAGATTGGAGGACCCTGGCCAGGGCCCTGCCCCCATGTGGGGGGATGGACACCCAAAGCAGGGCTGGAAATGGGGGGGGGGGTGACGTGTAGGAAGGAGAGGAGGTGGAGGTGGGTGAGAAATGGGGGAGGACCCAGCGAGGCACAGGAACTGGATGGCACATTATAGCATGGAAAATCACGGCGTTTCCTCCACTGTGTGGCAGCATCCCTACATCCAAAGACCTCATGTGGGTTTCACTGCTGGTGAAAGCCAAGTAAACTCTCAGATCGACCTTCCAGTAGATAAAAACTCTGGGCGGAATACAAAGTCAACCACCTGCAGGCCTGAGAAGCCCCCAGGGCAGGCAGATGCCAGTCAGGTGCTGACATGTGGAGGAAGGGGGGCCTGCGGGAGTTTCTGATGCCCACGGTTCCACCCTGTGGCGTCCACAACCAGCACCTGAAGCAGCTGGAACTCCAGGAGCAAATGCGCAGAACAGGAGAGGACAACATGGGGCTGCCACAGCCTTTCCAAGAGCAGGCAGCTGGAGCCGCAGGTCCCACACAGCCTGCCTGACCCCACTGAGCCTGAATCCCGAGCATCTGCCTGGGCTCCCACAAACCCCCTGTGGATCTTGCACAGGCCCCTGAACCCTCCTAGCAGCAGCACACCCAGAGCTGTCAAGAATGCAGACTCCCGGGCCCTGACCTAGCTAAACTGAATCAGAGTCTCTGTGTGGAGCCCAGGACTTTCTTGTTTAAAAACAAGGTCTGCACCGGATTCACATGCATGCCAAAGTTTGAGAAGCAAGACAAAGGTTATCTCTATCTCTAAAGTAATAGGTTTGGGGTCTTCAGTCTTCAGTTAGGGGATGGGAGTGTGAGGTTGCAGGGCCAGCGACCTGAGCCACATTGGAGTTCTGCCATCTGGGTACAATGCTGGGTTTACTCGCCAAACCCAAATTCAGCTGCAGTTCCCTTGGAAGGCAGAATTAGGACCCCTCGCTGCTGTGAGGATGAATCGAGGCCACGTGTGGAAGCAGCTTGCTCATAGCAGATGCTCTTAAGTGCTTCATAACTACTAGCTGTGGTCATGGCAGTAAGGGCCAAGGTGTGCTCGTGGCTGCAGAGCAAAGGGCAGGGAGACTATCTCCCTCTTCTCAGGTTCCCCAGGATCCTAAGGAAGCGGTAAAGATACTGGAAGACCACTCCAAGCTCAGGGTGCACTGGACACTCCCCCTGCAGGGCTCTCTGTAATGGGAGTTGTTACATGGATGATTTCCACCCCCGTGAAGCAAACTGCAGGATGAAAAAATGCTGAGAATGGTCCATTTTTCCGACCCTCTGTTCCTTACTAAATGCAGAGTCCAGTGGTGTCCAGATACATGGGGCCCTGTTCCTGTCCTTTGCTCACATCCCAAATCCACCCAGGCTCTAGAGCTGCCTCATGGATGGGGCAGTCAGCGTGGGGTGCAGATCAGCTTTCAGTGGACGTGACCAAGAAGAGGCGACTCAGCCCAGCCCCTATCAACAACTGGAGAAAGTGTGGCACAGTAGAGACAGGCCCAGGCTCTAGACCCAGACGTCTGGGATTCAGATCCTGCCTTGCGGCTCCTCGCTGCTGACCTTGGGCAGTTATGTGACCATTTTGTGCCGTGGTGTCCTCAGCCATGAAATTGAGAGAATGACAGTTTATCATTACATTATGCCTCACAGGATAGAAGTGGCGTGAGAATTGATAGGAGCTTAGGAAGCTCAGGAGGGGGCCTGCACACATTAATGCTCAATAAATGCTGCTTGTCATGACCCCATTTGGGATCCGTAAAGACACAAAATCCAAGCAGGTATATGTTCTCACAGCTGAGAGGGGAGCGACTTGTGTGGAAGTCGATCATACAAATCGGGTCGTTTTTGTCACACCCAACTTAAACAGAGTTGAGGCCAGAGGAGAAAACCATTCAAGGCACAAGACATTGCTCAAGAATGTAATGGTCTGCAAGCCTGGCTGCTGAGACTGCCTGTTGTTGCCTGAAACCAGTTTTATCTGTGGCTACTGAAACAAGCTACTACAACTCTAAGACTAATTTTACCCACCAAGGTCACTCACCAGTCAGAGCCTACCAGTTCCCATAACCTTAAAAGTGACAATGAACATCCTGGGCCAACAATACATTCCTTTGTGCAAAACCTGCAACCTCCTCTTTGTCCTTTGGACATAGTGAAGACCACCCAATCTGTGAGAATGCCCCTGTATAGTATGTTCTCAACTGCTACAAAGAACTACAAGACTGGGTAATTTATAAAGAAAAGAGGTTGAATTCGCTCATGGTTCCACAACCTGTACAGGAAGCATGGCTGGGGAGGCCTCAGGAAACATACAATCATGGCAGAAGGCAAAGGGGAAGCAGACATGTCCTACGTGGCTGGAGCAGGAGGAAGAGAGAGCAGGAGGAGGTGCTACGAACTTTTAAACAACCAGATCTCATGATAACTCACTCACTATCACAAGAACAACAAGGGGAAGTCCACCCCATGATCCAGTCACCACCCACCAGGCCCCTCCTCCAACCCTGGAGATCCCAATTTGACATGAGATTTGGGCAGGGACACAAATCTAAACCATATCAGCCTCAAACTGCTATTATTGTATCCCAAATAAAACAATAAATTTAGAGATTTGTTTCCACATATTTTATCTGACTTCGACACTTGAAACAATTGTTCTTCACTCAGTACTACCGAGGCTTTTGCTGGGAGGGCACGAAGACCTGGGCCAGTCCTCAAGAGCCACCAATGGTACTCCATCTGTCATGCCATCTGCATCCTATGGGAAGGGAGACTGCAGGACTGAGTCAAGGACCATGCAGCCCTCGGGAGGGCTACTTCCAAGGAGTCTCATCAGTGGGGTGGGAAGACAGTGCTGGGCCCCTCGTTTAAGAGAGACATTGATTAACTGGCCAGGAATGCCTTCCCAAAACCAGGCTGAGGGTGCTGCAATCAAATTTGTTTCCAGTTCAGGGAAAGCAGGGCCCTCCAACCATGAAATGGGCTGGCCACCAAATGCGGTCACGCAAACACCGCAAATGTTATGGAAGAGCCGTCCCGGGATCCCCTTACACACGGAGATTGTGGGATTCCAGTCTCAAACTTGTGACTCATGTGGGAGACATGCGTGTTCCCCGCATATGTCCTGTGGCCATGGGAAGGTAGACTCATCTCTGCAAGTGCTCTGAGGTCAACAGCAGCTACGCAGCCCCTTTCGCAGCTCTAACCTGCTGTGGTGCAGACTGCGTGTGTGTATCACATTGTTGCATGCCAGCATTAAGACATGCATAGCTGCCACTTGACGCATGACCCTTGTCTGGAGCCAGATTCAATCAAAGCAGTTGTGAGAAGTTCCCATCTCCCTGGTGAGGGGAATGAGACAGTGTTAGGAATGGACTGTGACATAGCAGGGAGGTTATGTTCTTGTAAAAAGTCCTCACCAGTCAGGGATGTGTAATAAAGTATCTTCTAGTGAAATGACATGATGTGTGGGATTTGCTTCAAAATATTCCAACAAGAAAAAATGAGTAGTTTGTGTCTTGGGGCTGGGAGGCATAGATAACAGAGGCCTGGCAATGCCTGACAAGGGCAGAAGCCATGATGTGAACACGGGGACTCATTATACTGTTACTTCTACTACTGTATATGCCGGACATTTTTATAAGAGTTAAATCATTTTGATCACTATTTTTAAGTCTTGTCTGTGTGTAAAAAAACACACACACACATACACATATGGTTTTTCCTCTGTGTTCTGTATGGCAGAAGCACCTGACAGCAACAACTCAAGCTCACCCTGAGAATGACCCTAGGGTCTAAGAAGGATGTGGGTTGAGTCCTGAGCTAGGGAATCGGGAGTGGCCAACCTGGAGGTTCACACCTTATCTGCAAAGGACGTTCAGACCCCTGACTCATTCCTTGGAATGCAGGACATGCAAGGAAGCAAGGCCCTTTGTTTTGCATTAAATGGAGGTTGCCAGGTGGAGGGTACTAAGTGAAAATGCTAAAGAACTGCGTGCTTTTTGCGAACAGCAGCAGTTTTCCTGTCCAGCCAACCACTCCTGGATTGCCCGGTATGTAAGTCTTTGATAAACCCTACATCTCGTTCCACAGCTGTGGGTCTCTTCTTGGTCCTCTCAGACACATTGGTGTCAACAGGATCCAGCAGGACACTTTTACACGGCAATCAACACAAAACGCTTCTGTGACCAAATATGGGGGAGCCTCCCTACACACTGAGCAAGCGATTCCACAGCAGACACCAGCGGGGTGTCCTCTAATTCGATTCACTTCCAACACTGTCTACCTGGAGACAGCACCAAATCACACAGGGTGAGGGCTCAGTTCCCAAGGGTGCTCCCCCACCCCATCTTCTGAGGCCAGTTTCGAGCCCTAGGTTATGACCTGTGCTTCTGATGGACTGGCTATCAATCAGCGATTCCCACGACCCCTTGCTTGGGTTCAGCTAATTTGCTACAGTGGCTCACAGAACTCAGAGAAACACATTTACTGGTTTATTATAAAGGATATTACAGAGGATATAGATGAAGAGATGTGTAACACTAGGTACGAAGAAGGGACACAGAGCTTCCACGCCTTCCTGAGCACCACCCTCCAGGAACCTCCATGCATTCTGCTATCTGGAAGCTCCAGGAACCCAGTCTTTCCGGGTTTTATGAAGGCTTCACTCTGTAGGAATAATCGACTAAACCATTGGCCATTGGTGATCAATTCAACCTCCAGCCTCTCTCCCGTCC
Source organism: Chlorocebus sabaeus (assembly GCF_047675955.1). Classification (NCBI taxonomy): domain Eukaryota; kingdom Metazoa; phylum Chordata; class Mammalia; order Primates; family Cercopithecidae; genus Chlorocebus; species Chlorocebus sabaeus. The sequence continues at coordinate 41,232,561 of NC_132905.1, read as the reverse complement.
CTGGAGATCAGGAGTTGAGGCTGAAAACCTTAACCCTCAAACCTGCCTTGGTATTTAAGATGACCAGCCCCACCCTGAAGCTACTCAGGGCACCCAGCCACCAGCTATCTCATTAGGATACAAAAGACATTCTTTGTGCTAGAGATTCCACAGGTTTTAGGAATTGTGTGTTAGGAAATGGGTCAAAGATCAAATACAGATCTCAGGTATCCGAGTGACGGCAGCCCATCCAGGCTCAGGAGTGCCTGCTGCCATTGGCAAAAAGCACACAGTTCTTTAGCATTTTCACTTAGCACCCTCCACCTGGCAACCTCCATTTAACGCAAAACAAAGGGCCTTGCTTCCTTGCATGTCCTGCATTCCAAGGAATGAGTCAGGGGTCTGAACGTCCTTTGCAGATAAGGTGTGAACCTCCAGATTGCTCACTCCCGATTCCCTAGCTCGGGAACCAACCCACATCCTTCTTACACCGTAAGTAGATACTTGAGTTTGGCAACTTCCTTGACAAGAGACACTTGTTAAAAACAACAAAAAAGTTTAACTCATTTCTGCTTCCATTATCTCCGCCGTCTCGGCACCGCCTCCTGGAAGCAGACGTGGCAGGGGCCAGCCTCATGCCCTGCAGCGATGGAGCCTGTTCCCGTTTCTCCTGCCCTTCCTGGGTGGCGTGTGACTTTCAGTTTTGAGTTTTCTAAGCTGCGGAGCCACTGGAAATGGGAGATTTTCTTGTAAATGACTTTCACTGACAGTTTATCAACATCGTGTGATTTGCTAGGGTGCTGGGAAGCACACAAAGGTTTCCTTCCAACCTCCCTTGTGGAAAGCAGAGCTCCGGGCCCCCTTATCCTGGCCATGCAGAGGAACTGGAATCCTGAAGCCTCAAGATGCCCCACCCTCCAGGCCACCCGGCCTGCAGCTCGCCCACGGTAGCAGAACTGATTCCTAATTTGGATGGATTCCATTCGCAGGAGGATGAACTCAGAGGAGCAGAGATTTCAGCTCTAATCCCCCGACCAAAGCTACCTTAACATGTAATCAAGTTACCATTTCATATTTCCAAATACAGTTGAACAGTTGAACGAAAAGATTTCATTTGGGAACCAGACTTAAATTTAAATACCGCCCGTCTCTTGGTATTAGGGATTTTTAGACTTTCCAATAACCCAGCCCGGGGAAACAGAGTTGGACAGTCTCTCTGGCCGCGCCTCTCTCCGAGGCTTCTCTAATTGCCAGCCGGGGCGGATTGTGCCGAGCATGGAGAGTACCCAGGCTGCTCCCTGCCGCCCTGAAAGCATCTAGAGGAAGACCCCAGCCCGTCCGCAGCCACCACAATAAGACCCCACAGCACTCCACGGACACACGGGCAACGGCGGAGCTGACTCGCTGCGCTACAGAGACAGGCTCTACAGGCAGGCAATTAGCAGTGGGGGCGTGGGAAGGAGGGGGACGCTGTCCAGACCTGTTGGTACATCAGGCCCGGCAGTGACAAGGTAGACAAGCCGCCTCCTCTGCCTCCTCAGCTGCCATGTTGGAGGGAGCCAGACCCAGGACAAACGGAATTCGGAGAAGCCCCTTCAGCGAGAGCCAGCCTGTGACTATCCCGCAAAAGGCAGCAGCCAGGAGGACGGGGAGGAACACTGCATGCCCCTGTGGAGCTCCCGTGGATGGCGGCGGCCACAGACAGGGCCCCGTGGTGGGAAGGCCCGGTTCCTCCAGTCCCTCCTCCCAGGCATCGCCCCGTCTAGGCCGAGGTGGCAGCTGTTTCCCCTGCACGGCCCCCAGGCGGGGAGGCAGCTCCGAGGGCTGCACTCTGCCTTTTCCCCATTTCCTTTGCAGCCATGCTGCGGCGAAAACGGCCGATTTGCTTGAAGCAGCAAGGGAAAAACCCAGGCATGGCCTCCCGTTTGGAAACTGCTCCCAGTGGACACAGTTGTTTTTCTTTCTCCAAGTACGTTTTCCTTCAAAGCAAATGCTCTGCAGAGAAATCCCTTTCCTTAGAACTAACTCGGAGATGGTGAAAACAGGGACGATGGGACCACCCCCAGGATTCTGGGGGAGCTTCAGTTTCCTCACATACTTTCCCAGGCACAACGGACCCCCACGAGGTTCTCGGCTACACACAGCAGGGTGGCTGCAGGGGTCACTCTTTCGTCTGACTTTTGGGGTTCGAAGCCCAGTTCTGTACTTCGAGCTGTGTGACCTTGAGTGAGAATCTTGACCTCTCTGGGCCTGTTGTCTCTGCTGGGAACAGAGCATGATCAGGGTGTGTAGCGCCTTTTCTGGGGCTGCCAGTGGGGCTGAATGAAGGCGAGGAGAGGTCTGCCCGGGCCTGGCTCCAAGGAGGTGCTCTGTGAATGCCAGCTGTCATTGGCATCTTCATTTATAAGAGAGAAAGGTGGGGAGAGCTTGGGGACATTGCTGGACAAAGGGGCAGAGACCAGACCTGATTGAGGCCCGCTCTTGCGCCACTTACAGGGCTGGGAACTCCATGGCATTCTCCTATGGCAGCAAGGCTGGCTGGATCTGGCTGCCAGAGACATCTGGGTTCTCATCCTGGGACCAGTGAATGCCACCTTCCACAGCAAAAGAGAGTTTGCAGACGTGCTGGAGTGAAGGACCTTGAGATGAGGCCCATTCTAGATCTCCCAGGGGCCCCTCCAGGCCATGTGAAGGGTCCTTATCAGAGGGTAGGAGAGGGAGGTTTGACTACAGAGGAGAAGGTGACGTGGAGAGAGAGCAGAGACAGGCTGGAGGAGGCTGCACTGCTGGCCTTGACAGAGCAAGGGGCCAGGAGCCAAGGAGGGGGGACAGGAGCCTCTAGAAATGGGAAGAGGCAGGAGATGGATTCTCCCCTGGGGCCTCCAGTGGGAGCATGGCCCTGCCGACCCTTGACTTTGACCCACAGAAACTGACCTCCGACTCTGACCTCTAGCACCATGCGGGGCGACATGGGGCTGTTCTCTGCCACCTGGTTTGCGGTGACTTGTGACAGCAGCTCCCGGCAACTCAGACAGACAGGGAGTGACCACTGAAGGAACACCCACTTCTGCACTTTAGGACACAAAGAAGAGGACAGGTGGCTTCGGGATGACGTCTCAGAACTCTGAGGGTCCGTGGCTTTAACCACACACACCAGTGTTCGTGGTTGATGCCCCCAACCCTGGAAGAGTTGGCTGATGCAGCGGGACACCCTGGCCCTGCTCAGAGGCTGCCTGACCCCGCGCCCCTAATGTCTAGGTGTCGGGGAACCACCCTGCTTTCTGCCAGCTCTCCTGCTGCAGCCTGCAGACACTGAGAGGTGCTGCTATCCATGCCTGTTGTCCCCATGCTCTCAACACCTCCCAACGAGAGGCAGGAGCCCCGGTGCTGTGGCGTCCTGAGGACTAATGTCACTGCAGAAGGTGGGTTTCTCGAGCCCCCACCAAAAACCAAGCCTGGGGTTGCAATGCCCAAAGTGACAGATGAGAAGGGGACAGTGCCCCTCGTAGCTGCCCCCAACCATGATGCTTGGAGGGTCCCAGGAGGGCCCTGCAGCCATGCCCAGGTCTACCCCACCTGTGGCACAGACGGGCCCGAGGTCACTGTGGAGTGGACTCCCGAGGCCACTGTGGAGTGGACGCTGGCCTTTCTTGCTGGTGGGCACTAAGGTTGTGGAGTGCCAGAGGTTACACACCCCAGGGTCCCCAGTGGGCCTGTAACCAGGCAAGAGACGGCAAGGAGTTCCAGCCCATCTTCTCCCAGCCCCGGCCCCTGGGGGTGTGTCCAAGAGGCCATCTGTGCTCTCAGCCTGCCTGGGGCTCTGCCTTGAGCCGGGCACTGCCAGCACTTCCTGTGAGCCCCCTGCGCACTTCTTGGGGACTTGAGGATGCAGGCCTTAAGGGCAGGCTGGAGCTGAAGGGTTCACACTGCAGCCCTGCTCTGCCCTGTCTTGGCTGTGTGTCTTTGGGCAGGCGTTTTACCCTCTCTGGGGCTCCATTTCATTTCTGTGGGGGCAATGAGGAGATTGACAGGCACAGTGGTGGGAGAACCGCCACCCCCAAGGAGCCCCAAGGCAAGAGTGCAGCAAATGGTTGCAGAGGCAGTGGCCCTGAAGCTGGGTCAGCCTGTGGCGGGCATGAGACTCTTGGCGTAGCGTAAAGGGAGTGCCCGAGGGGGGGGCAAAGAGTCGGCTATGCAGAACTGCCCCTGCCCACTCACAGGGCGAGGAGTTCTGGCCCCCTGGCGGCCAGGCAGCTTCCCAGAAGTACTGTGCATGTCGAGGGAGTGCGCCCCGGTTTTGGGGTCTTTGCAGCACTCACAAAGGGGCCCTTGGGGCTGTAGGCCGCTTGCTCGCTTGCACACAAGGGAGATCCAGCCCTGCACAGACTTCAAGGACAGACTGCACAGACTTGGAGGACGCTGGCCCCACCCGGCCCTGGACCACGTTGGGGGCTGGGGAACCCCTCAGAGGAAGCACAGGCGGGGAAGCCAGGCCTGGTGACTGCACCCACCGAGGGCTGCTGCAGCTGAGCGGGCTGTGGGAAGGGACACACCACGAAGACAAGCGGAGATGGCCCCAGGCTCTCAGGGAGGTCGCATGAGAGATAGGGAGAGTGGGCAGAGCCACCGCAGAGGCCCCACTCAAGGCCCTGCAGGGACTATGGTGTCATCAGGCCGACAGCCATGACCATGTGACTGGCCTTTTGGGCTGGGCGTCAATGAAGGCAGCACGGGAAGGAAATCTGTTACTGCTGTGACCGGGTCCACCTCCTGCCCACCAGGAGCAGGGACACCCTCAGAGGAGCTCGAGGGACCCAGGAGAGACCGAGAGGAACTCCCTAGGCCCAGCTTAACAGCCCTTTGTGCAGAGACACCAGCACCCCTCCTACCCCCAGTGCCCAGGCTGAGTGCAGTATCCTGGTGGGGAGGAGCAGCCCAGGACGCATCTCCTGAGACATGGGAGAGAGCAGCCCCCTGGCTTCTCCAGACCACAAAGGGTGACTCCGACCCACCTGGAAATGCAGGCCCAGGCTTTGGGCACAGGTGCCAATGGTTAAAGGTTAGCACAAAGATCGACTCTCAAATACAAAATCCCTACCAGCCTGCAGGGAATTCAGGCCTCAAAACATGCACAGCTTGCTCGTGTTCTCCAAAAATTCATACGAATATTTAAAATAATCCTCTTATATTATGAAGCATATTTAACCTTTTTTCTTCCCTAGGGTAACAGCTGGGTTTCGACCAACTCAACACTTACACCAGCCAGTTGCATGGACCTACCTTTTTGCAATTCCCAATTTATAGCTTTCTACATGTAATTTCCTGATAGAGGTAGTAAGATAGTTTACTTAAGCTATTCAAATATTATCTGATTATTTTGAAACATTTATAAGGGCTAATTACAAGTAACAGTTGATGAGCAATGTAGCAGCTATAAAATTAATCCTCAATAACCACAGCTCTGACAAGTAGCTGGTATTTACTTAACATACATTAAAAGCTTTTCAAATTTGCATTAAGAAAGCCTTGAGCTTAGTGAAATCTCAGGGGACTGTTGATCGCAACACAGTAGCTGTCACCCTTTGCCCTGTGTTGCGGAAGGGGCCCGGGTCATCGGGGGCTAATTCTCACTGACTGCCAGTTTGGAAATGACACATGGACGTGAGCTGGTGAGAGTGGGACCAGCGCCGTGCCCTGGCTGGACTCCGGACACACAGCCGCCACCCTGCCAGATTGACCGCTGGCACCTGGGCTGCTGCTGAGGACTCCTGCCGCCCGGCTCCCTCCTGTTCCACAAGGAGGAAGAAGCAGGCTGTCCAGGGTCGTTGGTGTGCGGGAAGGTTACTCAGGGCCTCTGCCAACATGCTGGTGCCCATGAGTACTGGTCACCAGGAGCAAGGGGCGTGGCCGAAGTGGCATTTGTCCATATGGCCTTGGCTAGTCTAACATTCAAGTGGCTCTGCACAGAGCATGCAGCAGCCGAGGCTGTCAAGTCGTTTTCTTCCTGAGGGCCCCACCCGCCTGCAGTGGAATCAGTACGATGCACCCCAGGGCCGCGCTGTGGGACCACACCCCACAAACCCTGCCGCGGAACCGCACGGAGGTAGCGGGGAAGGAGCCGAGGGTTCGGACGGGCTGAGAACCCGCAGCCCACTCTGTGTGTGAGGAGCGTGGAGGTCCGTGGGGCCAGGGAGAGGCCGAGGCGCAGGGAGGGCGCGCCCACAGCGGGGGTACATGCGAGGCGGGACCGCAGCCCCTCTCCTGTGTTGTTGCTTCGTGCTCCCGCAGGGAGCTGAGGGTGCTCCTGGCAGGAGGCGCTGCTGCAGAGCCAGGGGCAGGGCCGGGGGTCACCGCTGCTGGCTCAGGAGAGGCGCAGGGTGAGAGGGCGGTGACTGACCGTGTGACCCAGGCAAGGGGTGTCAAAGGAACTGCTCATGGATGTGACAACGAGACTCAGAGAGGCTGGCTGTGGACGCTCAGTGAGGCCGGAGCTGACCCCGGAGTGGTGCTTTTCCACTTTGACTTTCTCTAGAAAAACCCTAAGATGAGCAAGCGCCGGCCCCCAGCACACAGGGCCCCGTGAGGTCCGCAGCTTGCCTTAACCTGCAGTCCGTGTCATGCGGCCATGCCCTCACCTGAGAAGCTAGAAAAGATGCGGATCCCTCCGCCCGGACTTCTCAGCCAGAACCTCGGTGGGGAGGCCTGGCCAGACATTTATCTTTTTTGTTTTTGTAGAGACGGGGTCTCACTTTGTCAGCCAGGCTGGAGTGCAGTGGCACCATCACAGCTCACTGCAGCCTTGAATTCCTGTGCTCAAGCAATCCTCCTGCCTCATCCTCCTGAAGACCTGGGACTACAGGCGTGCCCCATCGGCCTGGCAATTTTTTTAATTGTTTTGTAGAGATGGGGTCTTGCTCTCTTGGCTAGGCTGGTCTCAAACTCCTGGGCTCAAGCGATCCACCTGCCTCCCAAAGTACTGGCATTACAGCATGAGCCAGTGCCACAGGCCGGACGTTTTTAATCAAGCCCACCAGGTGGTGTGGTTTTGTTTTGTTTTGATACAACACTAGCTCCATGTAAGCCCGGCCTCCTTGATTTTGGACTGTGGGGAAGTGCAGCTCGGCTGCCAGATCCAATGCTTACCTCCCTGCTGTGCAGTTTCAGCCTCTTTCCTGCTCGTGCCCACCCTGGGCCGTGGATGGCGTGAGCCCTTCCCCGCCCTGGGCCGTGGATGGTGTGAGCCTTCCCCATCCTGGGCAGTGGATAGTGTGAACCCTTTGACTTGGCAACGGCATTATTGTTCTTCCAATACTCGGGGACAGGAGGGACTTGTGTCTACCAGGAGCTGGCCAGTGTCGGGTGACTCTTCCTGTCCCAGCCTTCAGAGAGCAGCCCGCACCCCCTCTTCCCTGGCCACCCAGGAGAAGTGGCTGGCACTGCCTCCCAGTGGGGAGCTGATGCTGCAGCTGGTGCCCTATGGCTCTCCCAAGCAAGCTGGCACGGGCATGCGCCTCGCCGTCGGGAAAGCAGCATGAAAGTTAAATAATTTCTCGATGGAGTGGAAGATTTCCCACTTTAGCAGAAGCCCCTGGAAATGGTTTCTGCTCGGCAGCTCCATCTTCTCCCTCCCGCCCCTTCTTCTCACACACTCCAGTTTCCAGTGTTTTCCAGCAGGACAGGGGTGCTGGGAGCCGCAGGCTCAAAGCTCCCCGTGGGCCCTGACACTGCTGGGCGGCTTCCACACCATGGAGCCTCGCCTCAGCCTTCAGCACCACAGATGTGAGACCCTGGCTCTGCAATCAAAGTGACTTTCTCAGGGCTGACCACACCCCAGGGGTGGCCAAGCAGAGAAATAATCAAATCCTTTGGTCCTCCCTTTCCCAAGCCAGAGCAATGGTTGAGGGCCACTACAGGGCCCAGGAGGATGGCAAGCAGGACCTCATCTGTTCCTACAGGATGCCCCTTTCCAGGAAATGGGAGGCAGGGCGGTGGGCCCAGTGAGGCTGCAGGACGCGGGGCCAGGGGTAGTGACATCTGTGTCAGAAGGTGAGAACCCAAGCTGAGTCCTCCTGGGCAGCCCTGGCCTGTGCTGGGCTGTAAATAGAGTGTGGGGTGGAGGGCTGGGGAGGGGCTGTGAGCAGCTGTCATGTGCCCTGGATGCAGAAGGGATGGGTCAGGGTCCTGCTCTGGGGATTCCTGGCTGTGTGGCCTTGGGTGAGTCACTCAGCCTCTCTGAACCTCAGTAAAATGATAGGAGTAAAATGATAACACTTCTTGCCTCACAGGCCAGGGCAGTGCAGGGAAGGATGGTAAACAGCCAGTGGCCCCTCAGGGTGAGGAGGCAGCGGTCCAGGAGCCTCCCTAGATGGTGGTCTGGGCTTGAGGGAGGGGGAGGGGCCAGCTCCTGTCCCTGCCTTCCACCAGGGTCCAGCTTGCTATGTGGGGAGTGGGAGTGGAAAGCACGGATTAAGGTAAGCACAGATCTGACCATGTCCCTCAATGCCTTAAAGCTCATCAAAGGCTCTCATTACTCTCAGGCAAAGCCCACCCTTCTTAGAACAGCTCTGAGGCTCTTCATCCTCCGTCCACTCATCCATCCATCCATCCATCCATCCATCCATCCATCCTTCATCCACTCATGCAACACTGCTCCTGCCCCAGGCAGCCTTCCAGAGTGGCTGTGTGAATGAAACTCCAGCCCAGTGGCTCTTATGGTCCTGGGTCCCAGCCTCCCTCCCTCCTGAGTCCACACTCCTGGCCCCACCTCTGGTATGTTCCAGATAGGCAAAGCAAGCTGCACATCCCAGTAGCTTCTGGTCTCCCTGCCCCTTCTCTCTGCCTTGATGCCCTCTCTGCTTTAAGGGGATGATGCCTTTTTGTTCTATTTTCTGCTCATGTCTCTCTTCCCCTGTGAAGCCTGTCTCAGTCTCCCCAAGCACAATGTACGTGTCCTCCTGGGGGGCTCCCATTGTCACCCTGAGTGTCTCATTTATGCCACCATGATGTGACTTCCTGTCACCTGTCATTCCTCTCACCTTCCTGGGGGTTCCTTAAAGGCAGAGGCTGCATCTCATTCACCTCATTCATTCCATTCTGTCCCTGGTGCCCAGGACAGCAACTGGCAGATGGGGCTTAGGATACTACGGTGAAGAAAGGGTCAGTACAAAGTGATTGCTGGGAAGGTGATGGGTTTTATGAGGACTAAAACAGGATTTCAGAGATGATCTGTATGAAACTCACATGGTAGCTGGTAGCAATGATAAATACTAGCCCTTGTCTTCCTCTTAATTATTATGACCATCAACTCCATCATCCTTACCACCATCATCATCACTACCATTACCATCATCACCATCATCACCGTTATCATCACCATCATCATTACCATTAACATCATCATCACCACTACCATCACCACTATCATCATCACTACCATTACCATCATCACCATCATCACTACCATCACCATTGTCATCATCACCATCATCATTACCATCGCCATCACCATCATCACCACCATTAACATCATCACCACCACCACCACCACTATCATCATCACTACCATAACCATCATCACCATCATCACTACCATCACCATCGTCATCACCATTATCACTACCATCATCACCATCATCACTACCATCACCATCGTCATCACCATTATCACTACCATCATCATCACCATCATCACTACCATCACCATCATCACCATCACCATCATCATGTCCACCATCATCACTATCATTGCCATCACCATTATCACTACCATCATCATCACCATCATCACTACCATCACCATCATCACCATCACCATCATCATGTCCACCATCATCACTATCATTGCCATCACCATTGTCACCACCATCATCACTACCATTAACATCATCACCACCACCATCACCACTATGATCATCACTACCATTACCATCATCATCATCACCATCACCACCATTTTCATCACCATCATCACTACCATCACCATCACTATAACCATCATCCTCACCATCATCACCACCATCATCATCACCTTTATCCCTACCATTACCATAATCACTGCCACCATCACCACTATCATTACTACCATTACCATCATCATCACCATCACCATTTCCATCATTACCATTATCACCACCATCATCACCATTATCATCACCACCATCACTACCATTACCATCATCATCACCACCATCATCACTATTATTACCATCAACATCATCACCCTCATTACCATTATAACCATCACCATTATAACCACAATCATCCTCATCATAATCATCATCACCACCACCCCCACCTTTATCACCATCATCCCAATGGAGGAACACTCTTTTCTACCCATATTTAAGAAACCAAGAAAACTCTGACAAACATTAGGACAGAGGGAACCACTTCAAGAGTGGCTCAGGAATTAGGCCAGCTTAACATTCTTCCTATAAAGTGCATAGTTACATTTAAGAACATCCTAAAATGCCCACAGTGCCTGGCGCAGTGAGCCCTATTTGGCAGGTCTGAGAGCAGGCAGGCAGGCCCCGCTTGCAGGACTGTGTGATCATGCACACAGTCCTGCTGGCCTGGGTTAGAGCTTCTTTTTGGTCCTAGGTGCGTAGGACCACACATAGGTGGTTTGGGGGACAGTCATGGAGCCTGTGTCCAGTCCAAGGATGTGCTATTGTAGGAGAAGTTGTGGGTGCCCACCCGTGTCTGCCTGATGTTATCATTTCAGGGCACATTCGCCAACTTCCAACCAGCACCTGTGACTCTTTGCCAAGGGCCTTTCTCTTCCTGCTGAGCCACTTTTGCTGCCCACTTGACAGGCTGAAAATGCTGAGGAATTAATGTCCTTGGGAGCAGCCTCCAACCAAGGACCAAAGGACTTGGTATATGAGCACCCCAGGCCCTCAACACAATGGCGGAAGCAGGGGAATGACGGGTTCCCAGGGCTGGCTTAGTGGGATGTCCAGTTGCCCCGAGGTGGGTGTCTTGATAACACATCACTTACTGGCCTGCTTCCCCTTCACTGGTTCATTTCCTTGCCCCACCCTGTGTCTCCTCTACCTCTCAAAGAAGTACTCACATCAGAGTGCTCCTGGGGCCCAGGCTTAGACACCCCCTGAGCTGCCAGGGTGAGAGGTATTCACTTATTTCAGCGTCTTTTTTTTTTTGGTTTTGTTTTTTTGAGATGGAGTCTCACTCTGTCGCGGGTTCAAGCAATTCTCTGCCTCAGCCTCCTGAGCAGCTGGGATTACAGGTGCCCGCCACCACGCCCAGCTAAGTTTTGTATTTTTAGTAGAGACAGGGTTTCACCATCTTCGCCAGGCTGGTCTTGAACTCCTGACCTCGTGATTCACCTGCCTCGGCCTCCCAAAGTATTGGGATTACAGGCGTGAGCCACTGAGCCTGAGAATGAGTGTCCAGGGAGCACCCTGACCTCTGGGCCCACTTTATGGGTCCCTGAGCAATGTTTCTCAATGTTTCTTATTATCCCCCAAGCCCTCAGAGCCTTTAAAACATTTTTGTTTCCCAGTTGCCTCTTCCAGCCATGAAATCTCTTTATGTGCCTTTGGAGGGCCACCATCTGTTATGATAACTAAGTTGGTTTTTGTCGCCAAGAACTGTTTGCTCCCCTTGGGGGTGACACTGCTCCCATTAAGACTGCATCGTCTGGGCCAGGCACAGTGGCTCACGCCTGTAATCCCAGCACTTTGGGAGGCCGAGGTGGCCAGATCACTTGAGGCCAGGAGTTCAAGACCAGCCTGGCCAACGTGGTGATATCCCATCTCTACCAAAAAATACAAAAAATCAGTTGGGTGTAGTGGCGGGCACCTGTAATCCCAGTTACTCTGGAGGCTGAGGCAGGAGAATCACTGGAACCCAGGAGGCAGAGGTTGCAGTGAGTCAAGACTGCACTACTGCACTCCCGCCTGGGCAACAGAGTGAAACTCTGTCTCAAAAACAAAAACAAAACCAAAAAAAAAACCACATAGGCCAGGCACGGTGGCTCATGCCTGTAATCCCAGCACTTTGTGAGGCCAAGGCGGGCAGATCACGAGGTCAGGAGTTCAAGACCAGCCTGACCAATATGGTGAAACCCTATCTCTACTAAAAATACAAAAATTAACTGTGCGTGGTGATGCATGCCTGTAGTCCCAGCTACTCGGGAGGCTGAGGTAGGAGAATCACTTGAACCTGGGTGGCGGAGGTTGCAGTGAGCCGAGATCATGCCACTGCACTCCAGCCTGGGCGACAGAGTGAGACTCCATATCAAAAAAAAAAAAAAAAATACACACACACACACACGCACACACACACAGAGCATCATCTAAAGATATTCTGATTTTATTTTGATTTACATTTTTTTTGGGTGGACTAAGAGACAATAGAATAAAGATCGTGGGCGAGGTGTCAATGGCCTAATTTGATTTCCTGCTTTCCTGCAGCATCCCAGAGAGCTGAACGCAGAGTCTGGGAATCAGCCCAGTGCACCTAGCAGCTGCATGTCGGAAGAGGCCCTTGGGTTGGGGCAGGAAGCCTCTTTAGTAACAAGAGGTGAGGAGGGAGCGGGAAGAGACAGATGTGCAGGAGGGGGGACAGATGTGCATGGCATCCCCATGGCACCCCACACACAGGCACCTCCTGAGCAATGGGGATGCCAGGTGCTGTCACCTCAACATCAGGGTGGGCTGAAAATCCAGGAGCCAGGCTCGATGACTCCCTTTCCTCCACCTGCCTCTCCCTAAGTCCTCTGGGTCCTTCCTTGCAGGCCGTATGGGCTCCCCGCTTTCCCCTCCTCACCTCCATGCCTCTACTATCCTAGCCCAGGCCCTCGCATCTCTCCTCAGGGCAACTCTCTCCTCCCTGGGGCTCTGGGGCAGCTCTTGCCTTAACCTTCCAGCCCCATCAGGCAGCCAAAGGCATCCAGGGGATGATAGATGGACAGTCAAATGGCTCCTTGCAAGCTTCTTTCCGCATTGGAGCTACACCCAAACTCCTACGGGCTGGAGGCCCTGGGACCTGCTCCTGCCCTCCCCCAGGCCCCTCCCTCCCTTTCCCTCACTCATATTCTCACAGTACAGAACTTTACATTCCCTGGGTGTGCCCCGCTCATTCCTACCCCAGGGCCTTTGCACTTGTGGGTCTCTGCCTGACCTGTGCACAGCCAGCTCCTTGCCATGCAGGCCCAGTTCAGCAGCTGGCTCGTCGGAGAGGCCTTGGCTGGAAGGTCCCATCTACAGCCTTGCTCCTCATCCCAGCCTGCCCCTCACTGCCCATCCTGTCCCTGTACTCCACTCTCCCTGTGGTTCCTTCTGTGTTCTAACAGTTTCTTCTCCTCTCATCTGTTCTCGCCTTTACCACCTGTCTCCACCAGCAATGTGTCTCCACCAGCAATGTGTCTCCACCAGCAATGTGTCTCCACCAGCAATGTGTCTCCACCAGCAATGTGTAGTGCTTTAGGACAGGAACCATGACTGAGTGGCCCACTGTGGACCTCAACACCGGCCACAGAGCTGATTGCAATACACGTCTCATCCATGACCAGGTGAATCGCTGTTTTCATCTGGCCTAAGATGGACTTTCCTAGCAAAACCTAACATTTCCTCTAAGGAGAAATCTGAGTGAACACACTTCTTTCTCTAAGTCCACATTTTTGTTGCTGATGATTTAGGAAAACCATTAAGAAGACTGCTCTGGTCCTAAAATCTTCCTCAGGGCTAGGCTTCAGCATCAAGTCAGAAAGTTTGTGTAGTGTTCATAGGTAAGTCAAATGGGATGGCTTTTCCCCAAACCCCTGGAAGAATTTTCCACCACTGTCAAAAACTGATTACCTTTATCCTCGACAGGGAGTTTTCAAATGTTGAAATAGTTTTAAGGACAGCAACTCATGAGGCAATCTTTTTGCCTGTTCGGTTTTTCATTTACTTAAAAGGCCTGAAGCGTTTTGAAACAGTAGCTGGAGGCGGGTGCTGTGGTTATGCCAGAGTTCTAGCTTTGGGGCCTGCTGATGTCAGGAGCAATGAGAGAGTCTGAGGGTGAGAGTGCTGAGGATGGATGGGTGGATGGATGAATGGATGGATGGAGAGATGAACAAATGGGTGGAGAAATGAATGGATGGATGGTAGGTGTGTGGATGGATGGATATATGGATGGATGAATGGATAGAGATGAATGGATGGAGGGAGAGACAAATGGATGGATGGAGAGATGAATGGATGGATGGTGGGTGAGTGAATAGGTGGGTGAATGGATGAATGAATGATAGAGAGATGAATGGATGAATGGAGAAATGAATGGGTGGATGGTGGGTGGATAGATGAATGAATGGATAGAGAGATAAATGGATGGTGGGTAGGTGGATGGATGAACGGATAGACAGAAAGATAAATGGATGGATGGAGAGATGAACGGATGGATGGTGGGTAGGTGGATAGATGGGTGGATGGATGAAAGGATAGAAAGAGAAATGGATGGATGGATAAATGGATGGACGGTGGATGGGTGGATGGATGGGTGGATGGATGGGTGGATGAATGAAGAGATGAATGGATAGATGAATGGATGGGTAGAGATGAATGGATGGGTGGAGAGATGAATGGATGGATAGAGAGACAAATGGATGGACTGAGAGATGAATGGATGAATGGATGGATAGTGGGTGGATGGATGTGTGGATGAATGAATGAATGAATGATAGAGAGATGAATGGATGAATGGAGAAATGAATGGATGGATGGTAGGTGGGTGGATGGATGGGTGGATGGATCAGTGGATGGTTGGGTGGATGGATGGATGGATGGATGGATGGATGGATGGATGGATGAATGGATGATGGATGGGTAGATGGGTGGGTGTGTGGATGGGTAGACAGAGGATGGATGGATGAATGGAGGGGTAGGTGGTAGTGTGGATAGATGGATGAACAGATAGATGGGTGTATGGATGGAGGGGTGGATGAACACTAATCTAATAGATTGTGGATATACTGTTCACACCCTGTCATCCTATATTGACCAATTTCAGACTGAACACAATAAATGTGTCAACCCTGACCAAATCTACACCTTGAATTTGCAACACAGATTAGCTTCAGATTCCATTATTTTTCATAGAAAACTTAAATCTTCACCTGGCTACTTATTTATAGAGACAGAAGTCTTCAGGCCTGGGCTGTCCCAAATTGACGGCACAGGACAGCCATACCTCCTGTCCCTTCTCCACCAGTTCTACCTCCCAGAGGCAATGGCGAGTGCGAAACACTGCTTGCAGCCCCTGCCTGACTCTGGGCCTGCATGTCGGGTTGCTGGGCTGAGGCGCTGGCGTGCCCCGGGCAAGGCAGGCTCATGCACGCAGCGACATGGAGAACGATTTTCTGCTGAAAACACAGAGCACATCAACAATTTTCTCTCCTCTCTGATGTGCTTTATGTGTGTAGACAATTCCTGAAACCACTAGATCAGATAAGATCCATTGGTTTTGTCCTCCAGGGAGAGGCTGCTTCAAGCAGGCAGGGTGTGGCTGCTGGCCGCTCCTATCCCAGGGGCGCCAGCCCAGGCCCCCCCTCCAAGTCCCTTTTCTGACATGAACCTTAGCTGAATGCTTAACTTTGCTTTTAAGAAGCAGACACCAAGGCTGCTTCTGCAGGGTGAGCTGATGGGCGCCCAGCACAACAGTCGCCACTGAGATCACGTCTATCACTCACTCACTCACTCATTCCCTCAACAAATATAGGGCCCACTGCGTGCCAAGGGCTGTTTACAATACTTAGGGATATGGCCAAGATCCTTGCCTTTAGGAAGCCTCCTCTTAGAGGAGAAGTAGGTGAATAAATAATGAAAATACAGCCAGATCACACCAAGCACTATGGCGAACTGAAGCAGGGCAGAGGGTAAAGAATGACCTGGTTGGCGAATTACATCTGAACTGCTCGCCCATGGCTCCAGTGGCCGGGGGCTCCTTGGGATCAGGGAGGAAAGGACACAGGTGGATCTCATCTTTAGAAACCTACTTTGGCAGAGACCAGCCATTCGCCAGCCATATTTCCCCCTCCTTCAGGACACGGAGTTGGACTTGTTCCCCATGTCCCTTGCAATTAGACGTGGCCATGTGACTGGGCTTTGTCCAGCGGCATGTAGGCACTATTGACATATGCCACTTGTAAGCCTCGCCATTCCCGAGACACTCACCCCCGGTGGCTGAATGGCTGCAGCACGGGCCACCCTGGCCCTGCCCACCAACCTTCACAGTGAGCAAGAAATTGACTTCGGTTGGGTTCAGTTTCTGAAATGCTGCAGTGCAGGTAGTCAGCCCTAACACGCACCCACCTCACCGCCTCCTTCCGCTCACCGCCTGTTCTGCAGTGACGCTCTGGGCGTGGAGGTGACCTTGCCTGCAGGGGCTGCTGGACGAGTCGGGGGTGTGAGGAGCAGATGACAAAGTGGTTTCAAACCACAGCAATGCCACAGACCCCAGAACAAGAGAAGCCGCCACTTCCTGAGTCGGAGATGCTGGGGGCAGTTTCCTGGAAGCACGGAATTTGCAGCTTTTCTCATTCTGACACCCAAAGCCAAATTCACAATTCTTCCCTGCACATTTCTAGTTTAGAAAGGTCAGCGGCAGAGAGTCCTCAGGAGGCTGCACCTGCACGGCCCGGAGAGCTCCTGGTGCCAGCTGCTCTCTCAGCCACATTTTCCAAGTTCGTGTTAATCAGGAGGGGCAAATTTCCCTCCTGCAAACTGGAAAACCCCATTCCCCGGCAGGGCATTCAGATGTGGAGTAAGCTGGGCTCTCATGGTGATGTCTTCAGGAGAAACATCCTCATCAACAGGACAACTGGGCCCATCCTCACCCGAACCCTCTGCTGGTCTGGGAGGATTCGGTCCTTTCATGGACCCTGTCCCAGCCCACACTTCCTCAGCCACTGACGCTGCAGGAGGTCAGCCAGGCAGGAAGTGTAGGGGGTCTTTCTCTCCACTGTCCATCAGGAGACGGCGCGTGGGGCCACACGCAGCTTGGGGACCCTCCTGGGACAGGGGCTGTGCCTATGTGGCCTCGCCCTTTTGCGTTCCCTTTAACAAGTCTGTCTGCGGAGCAGAGCTAAGGAAGAAAGTCCTGCCTTTCAGTCCTAGATCATCAGGCTGAGAAACTCCAAGAGCCAGGGCAGCAGAATATCCCAGCTGTGCTCAGATAACAGAGGTAACAGCCAGACGCTGCGGGTACCCCCTCCGTGGGGTGTAAGCAGATGAGGGCCCTCAAATTCACTGCTCACTCACTCCACAAATAATGTGCCTACCCTGTGCCAGTGAGGGTGGCTTGGGCAGCCCTTTCTGGAGTTTGGGAAAAGTGATTGGCAGTTGTCAAATCATGGCCTGTGGGCTAACCCAGTCCACTCCCTGTTTTTGTAAATAAAGTTTTATTGGAACACAGCCAACCAGTTAGTTGACACATTGCCTGAGGCTGATTTCACACCACAGCGACAGAAGCTGTAAGGCCACAACACTTTTACCACCTGGCCCTTCACAGAAAAGGTTTGCTGACCCCAGAGTAAGAGCGAAGACTGTCTACAAGGGGCAATGTGGGGGCAGCAGAAGCACAAGGCATTACAGAAGCCTGCAGAGCACAACAGAAACCCACTCCCTCTCTCAGGGGCCTTCAATCCTGATGACCTTCAAAGAGGAATCTGTGGTTGGTCCTCATGCCTCCAGCACACCCTGAAGCCCCTGCTCCACTGGCCTGGGAAACAAATCAAGGGCAGCCTCTGTTCTCTCACCTTATGCTTTTCTCTACAGTCAGTTTCTAGCCTGACAAACGATCCTAGTGATCAAACTGTGGTTTGGTATACAATCTCCTTTGGGGATGAACAGTGTGGCGATTCCTCAAAGGCCTAGAGGCAGAACTCCCATTTGACTCATAATCCCGTTGCTGAGTATACACCCAAAGGAATAGAAGTCATTCTCTTACAAAGACACATGCATGTGTATGTTCACTGCAGCACTATTCACAACAGCAAAGACATGGACTCAACCCAAATGTCCATCAATGGTAGACTGGATAAAGCAAATGTGGCACATACACACCATGGAATGCTATATGCGCCATAGAAAGGAACGAGATCATGTCCTTTACAGGGACACAGATGGAGTTGGAAGCCATCATCCTCAGCAAACCAAAGTGGGAACAGAAAACCAAATAACATGTGTTCTCACTTCTAAGTGGGAGCTGAATGATGTGAACACACGGACACAGGAAGGGGAACAACCCACACTGGGGCCTGTGGGAGGGGAGGGGCAGAAGGAGAGTATCAGGAAGAATAGCTAAAGGATGCTGGGCTTAATACCTAGGTGATGAGTTGACAGGGGGAGCAAACCATCATGGCACACGTTTACCTAGGTAACCAACCTGCATATCCTATACATGTGCCCCCAAACTTAAAATAAAAGTTGAAAAAAATTGAATCGCTTTGAGAAGAATTTTAAGTCAATGACAACACAAGCAATGGCCGGAGGCAGCAAATCCCAGCCCTGAGGATGGCGAGGTGGGTGCAGCATGGGGGCCACAGCACTGCCATTGGCATCGTCTCTGGCGTCCGTGGTGGGCGGGAGGTTGCCCAGTGGGCCCAGGAAATGTGGGCCTGGGAAGCTCCCCCAGGATGGGGTTCCAACCCCTGGTGGCTTCCTTCAAGCTCTGAACTGCATTTCACAGGAAAATCTCCAGCCCAGCCTGGCCCTCAAGGGGTATGGGTGGCCAAGGAGAGTTGAGCCCCGAAAGGGGAGGATGCAGCAGAGGCTGGGTGCTGAGGTGGGAGGGCCGGCTCTGTGCAGAGAGGGCAGGTGATATGTTTGCAATCAGGTGATACCTTGGCTGGGGTGTGGAGGCACACTGCATTCACTCACACCAGAGTTTCTGCTATAAATAACCAGTCATTTTGACTGCTCCCTGGCAGGGTCCCCTGGTGGCCAAGGTTAGGGATACAAAGAATTGGGGGGACCATGCCTGGTGGCTGCTTTCTTCCTCCCATCTCTGCATTCTAAACGCACAGCCCAGCCTTCTGCATTGAAAGGAAAGAGAAAACGCTAAACAGCACGAAGACTGAGAATGGCCCCTTAAGCACACTCTGGGGACCCTCATTTCCAAAGGGTGGGTGAGGCTTTTCCACAACGGTTGGGAATTATTTAATGGAATTCTCGCCATCCTTTTATCAAATTATTGCTCAGATTAGGCTGCAATTTTCTTCAAAGGGAAGCAGAAATTGCTCGTTGATAGCCTTGATTATAGAGACACAAATTTGTAAAATAAATTCTTTCTGCGGTAAAAGCAATCTCGGGTGGCCTTGGGAACTCGGGGACCAAGACCTTGCAGACGGCTCATGGCACAGCCCACGCTGGCCTCGGCACAGTGATCGTCATGGCAGACACGCCACCATCCCATCATCCGGGATCTTAGTCATCCATGGAAACAAATGTGATCAGACCAAAGAAAGGGGTCAGAGGTCAAAGGCCATGATCCACACCCCTGCCCACTGCTTCCACACACATAGTAGCCATTTGAAAGTAACCAAGAGAGAAATCACCCCTGACTCACAAGGCCCATCCACCTAGGAGGCAGCTTCCCCGTCTAAATTTTTCATTGCCCTGTGTAAGGCTTATCTCATTACAGAAAGGGTGAAATCACGACCTTCTTAGACACCAAATGCAGAACCGCCCCTGGCTTTGGGATGCTGGGAGAAGAGCCTCACGCTAACACCGAGACCCCCGTGCCAACGGGAGGGGTCTGCACTCACCCTCACGAGCTGCTGCGGGAAGGGCCCGCGCGAGTTCTCGGGCACGTTGATGGGTGGGATGACCCAGTCCCGTTTGCGCCGCCTCAGCCCGTCAGCGTTCTGGTGCCGGGGCCACGGCAGCAGGGTGTCCTTCGGAGGCGGAGAGGGGTCCAGAGCCACGATCTTCTTTCCTTTCTGTGGCTTTATTTGGAAAGGGGAGAGAAGAAGCAAAGAAGTCCAGTTAGGTTTTGCACAGAGGAAAAGGGCGTCTGCTAAGATGATCTGTACTGCCCCAGACCGAGAGGGAAGGCGGGTAAGGCTGGGACAAGGAGCTAAGTGGGAAAAGGAGTTAAGCGGGAAGGCAGGTAACCCTGGGACAAGGAGCTAAGTGGGAAGGGCGGGATAACACTGGAAAAGGAACTAAGTGTTAGGGAAAAAAAATCAAGTAAGACCCCCATCAATATGATGAGACAGATTACAAAATTAAATGCGAGAAAAAGAAACCATAAAAAAAGAAGAAAATATAGTTGACAATGTTACCAATAGTGTAGACAGGGCTTTTTACGCCCACCCAAAACAATGCAAGAGATGACAAAAGAAAAGACTAATATGTTTTCCCACAAAACTCCTGTTCATGAAAACAGACCCAAGAGGCAATTGACACATTTGGAAAACATGATTTACAACAGTTTGACATGAGGTTCATAGTCACTACATAAAGCACTCTTAGAAAGCAGGAAGAAAATAAAATGGAATCTTGTTTCCAAACAAGAAAAGGACATGAATAGATAATTCACAGCAAAACAAATATAAACAATCAATAAACTTATGACAACTGTCCACATCTCCCAGTAATCAAATAATGCATATCAAAGTAATATATCCTTTTTACCTGTCAGATTGACAAGGCTGAGTGAAATGAATCTGTAACACTGGGGTGTGCAGTGAGTCAGTGGGTGGAGGCTGATGGCTGAGGGTGTGGGATTTGGCCTTAGACCCACACCTGTGTGGATGTGTCAAAGCTCATGTGACGTGGGGCAAAGTCCCTTCATCTCTCACAATCCTGGGATCCGCTCTTACGGAAGGGAGATGGTAGCAATGGCCCTGAGTTTAGGGACTGCTATGGGAATGACATCAGATGACAATGAGAAAATGCCCAGCCCATGCTTAGTACAGGGCTCAGGCTGTCAGGACGGACGCTGACGCAGCTCCTGCTGCTGGGGTCCCGCGGTCACTCAGCACAGACCTCTGCCTCCCGGTGGCCAGTGACTATCAAGAGCCTCAAAAAGGAAGGCCCCTTTTGACCCAATAACTCCACAGCTGGAAATCGGTCCCCAGGAAACTCTAGGTGGACCAAAGTCCTTGTAGACAGATGTTTACTGGGGATGTTTTTGAACAAGTAAAAATACCAGAGCACAAATCTGAATGTCTGACAGTGAATTCCAAGTGCATTACACTGTGTTCATGTCTTGGAATGCTATAGCCATTAAAAGTTACTCTTTTAAGACTGACGTGAAGAAATGTCCATAAAATATTAGTAAGTGGAGAAATAGCACCAAAGCATACATACAGCATCAACCGCAACTGCATTTTTTCTTCTCTTTTTCTTTTTTCTTTCTTTTTTTTTTTTTGACATGGAGTCTCACTGGGTCACCCAGGCTGGAGTGCAGTGGCACGATCTTGGCTCACTGCAACCTCTGCCTCCCAGGTTTAAGTGACTCTCCTGCCTCAGCCTCTCGAGTAGCTGGGATTACAGGAGCCAGCCACCACATCTGGCTAATTTTTGTATTTTCAATAGGGATGGGGTTTTGCCATGTTGGCCATGCTGGTCTCAAACTCCAGACCTCCGGTGATCTGCCAGTGTTGGCTTCCAAAGTGCCGTGGGATTATAGGCATGAGCCACCACGCCCAGCTTCAACTGCGTTTTTTTAAAGGATAGAAAAAGAGGCTGGGTGCAGTGGCTCACACCTGTAATCCCAGCACTTTGGGAGGCCGAGGCAGCCAGATCACCCGAGGTCAGGTGTTCAAGACCAGCCTGGCCAACATGGTGAAACCGCATCTCTACTAAAAATATAAAATTAGCCAGGTGTGGTGGTATGTGCCTGTAATCCCAGTTACTTGGGAGGCTGACACAGGAGAATCACTTGAACACGGGAGGCGGAGGTTGCAGTGAGCCGAGATTGTGCCATTGCATTCCAGCCTAGGGGAAAAAAAAAAAAAAAAAAACGAAACTCTGTCTAAAAAAAAAAAAAGAAAAAAAATGTAAGAAAATACATGAAAATGCATATACTGGTTTTCTCTGGTCACCAGGGAGTTCTGTTATCGTATTTTACTTCCTTCCTTTTACCTTTCTGTGTTTTCTAAACCTGACAGTGCACGTGACTCCCATGGCTGACAGTGCCAACAGAACTTCACGCATACACGTGGCGTCCATGCGTCTGCCGCGTTGGGTCCAGTGCAGGTTGCCCACATGGCATGCCTTGCCACAGTCTTTGTGGCTGATGCTCATTTTATCTGAACTGCAGAGGCACTAGGATATGAGAGTTCGCACGGTAGAGAATGGACCTTGCACCAGGGCAGCCCAAGACAGGGAGGACAAAGCTGGCTGGGAGGTGTCTGACCACAGGCTGCCCCGCCAGGCACGGCGGGGGTCCCCACCACCGTTTGCCTCAATTAATAAAACCCAGGAGGCTTCCATGGGGGCACTCCCAGCCTTCCTTAGAAAGGAGCCATGTGAGGTGCAAACATGGAGACCCAGGGGTCTCGACTCCAGCCCCTCATGATGACAAGGGGTGGGGGCTTTTCTAGGCTCCTCAGGGGACTTTGAAGAACTTCCAGGACAGTCCTAATTGCACATTCTCCCCGGAACCCAGAGCACAGACAACTGGACTCCATGGTTTCCTCGCCCAGACCAGTAGCCGCTGCCTCATAGGTGCTGAATGTCTGATGAGCGTGAGAGCAGGACTCTGCATCTGGTCCTTCCACTGAAGAGATCTCACCTGTCCTCCAAGACCAAGCCCCAGACAGATGGCACCTCCCTGGGAGCCTGGTCTTTACCTTGCAGATACAACAATTTAGGTTAATAAGCTCTAAGCTTTGATGAGAAAGACCAGATTAATCCCACTGCTCAAAGTGACTTGAAATAACGCCAACACAGCCAACACGAACAATAATGATAGCTGTGGTGTGCACTCAGGTTCCAGGCTCCAGGCCAAATGCTGTTCCATGCAGTCTCCCCCTGAATCCTCCCTCTCACCACTTCAGCGGGGAGCACCATCATTCCTACTTTCCCACCATGCGAGGCCAAGACACTCATGAAGCCCACGCAGCCCATTCAGCAGAGGCAGGATTCAGATGCCAGGAGTGTGACCCCAAGGCCGGAGCACCTGGAAGTACCACCCTTCCCTTCTGTGGTCTCTGCTTGTGAAGTCAAATCCCATTTGCCGGACCTCAGGAAGGTCCCGGACTGGGCAGAAATCGATCTTCCCATGGAAAAGATAGGGAACCAGGGGAAAAGGGGGTCTGAGTGATGTTTCCTGCACCCACCCGGGATGTGCTCTGTAAATCCCAGACTGGGGAGAAACAGGTCTGAGGTCCCAGGCTGGTCCCAGGACCAGCAGCTCAGCACCCTGGGGAGCTCATTAGGAATGCAGGTTCCTAGGTCTCATCTAAGACTTAACAACTCTGGGGTGGGGCCGCCAACCACACCTGAGGTGTGCTGCAGGTAGATAACAGGGGGTCTCCCAGCCCAAAGGCAATCAGGGGTCCATCTCTGGAGAAGGGTGGTAGAGCATTATTTTTGTTCCTGAGCAGGTCTGCATGAGGGAGGAGAGCCTGGATGGATCGCTCCCAGATGAGGGCGAGGGGAGCTCTGGCATAGCTGCTAGGAGGGGCCTTCTGGCCATCTGCAGCTCCCCACATCTCCCAGCGGGAGACCAAGGCGGAGGAGACTGGCTGGTCTCTCCCACCTGGTGGTGCTTCAGAACCGGTAGCGGCTCACCAGGGCCCTCTGAATCTCTGACTCTGAGTTTTAAAGGGTTTTCATGTAGCCGTTTTTAAAAAAATCCTTCATTTTCATTTGCTTAGGATGAGCTTGCAATGACGTTAATTTCTCTAGTGTTGTTTAAATAAATTGCACATATTTGCTACTATTTTAAAGCT
Source organism: Chlorocebus sabaeus (assembly GCF_047675955.1). Taxonomy (NCBI): domain Eukaryota; kingdom Metazoa; phylum Chordata; class Mammalia; order Primates; family Cercopithecidae; genus Chlorocebus; species Chlorocebus sabaeus. The sequence goes on along the minus strand of NC_132905.1, from coordinate 41,208,671 downwards.
GTGAGACAAATGTAATAACAAAATCTGGTGAAAATCAATGCCAGACCTGCACGGGCTTCTGCCTGGAAGATGCACCCGCTTCCCTGGAAGAAAATGTCAGCCACAATTAGCACTCGCCCTGGTCGAACAAGCATGTTCTTTTGAACACGCAGTCATCTTGGGCCCATTCAGAAGACATCACATAAACACTGATGCATAATTATACTCATTAAAAATAATGCTTCCAGTTATGCTTAAAAATATTTTCTAACAGATGACACCTGCTGATTTTCCCTGGTGCATGTCTTTCTTCTGTATTTCTGAGTGAATGAAGACTGAGCATTGGGTAATGACTTAAAGGTGACCTCGGCCCGGTGTGGTCTCTCACGCCTGTAATCCCAGCACTTTGGGAGGCTGAGGCGGGCAGATAATGAGGTCAGGAGATCGAGATCATCCTGGCTAACACGGTGAAACTCCGTCTCTACTAAAAATACAAAAAAAAAATTAGCCGGGTGTGGTGGCGGGCACCTGTAGTCCCAGCTACTCAGGAGGCTGAGGCAGGAGAATGGCGTGAACCCAGGAGGCAGAGCTTGCAGTGAGCTGAGATTGCACCACTGCACTCCAGCCTGGGGGGACAGAGCCAGACTCCGTCTCAAAAAAAAAAAAAAAAGTGACCTCTACTCCACCATTACCGGAAACTAGATAATACACATGTGCACATGTGTATACAGGTGCTATGCACACATGTATGCATGCATGTACGCACATGCACATACAGATATATATGAATGCACACGTCAAGTATGCACAGATGTATGGGTGTATGACTACATGTACACACATGCACAAACGCATGTGTATGAATACGTGTGTGTTTATGCCTTCTACACATACACAGGTATGCATACGCTTATGTGTGTTTGTGTATCTATGTGTGTGTATAGAGCACATCACAACTTTCTCAAAACCAACAGCCCAGCAGCAAGATATCTTGGCCATGCCCACTCCCTGCATGCTGACAGTTTAGCTCAAGCTAGAAGTCCTGTAACTAGGAGGTCCAGGAGGGTCTTGGTGGCTGAGCTGGTCTTTGGGGTCCAACCAAGCTCGTTCCTGCAGATCTGCAGAATCAGGTGCACCAAGGAAGCTGCCCACCCTCGCTTCCATCCACTCACGGACACCTGCGAAGCTATGTAAGGGGGTGGCTTCCCGGAGCTGCCAGCAGCCTGCAGGATGGCTCCACAAGGATGTATCATCGAGCCCTCCTTGGCAGGATGGGATCTGGGCTATGGTCCGACTTTCATCTCCCATGAGTGTTTCCGGGCCTGGAAGCTGGCCCTGTCGCCTGTGCAGAGGCCAGCCGCCCTGGGCTGCAGTGTCCCATACCCCACAGTTTCCTTCCTGCGCTCCCTCCTCTTCCTCATGCCTTTGACTCTGCCCTACTTCAGCTCCACTGGGCTCCCTGATGCACTCTCAGCTCCCTCAAAGTCCTGCCTACAGGGCAGTGGGCAGGAACGCCCCAAAGCACCCACTCTGGCCTGCAGCCTGTAGGGGCTCAGCTCACCTGCCAGGTGCTAGGGACCAGACATCCACCTCCACCGCCCCCAGGCCCTGCTCCTGCCCCTCTCTCTGCCTGGGCGCCTCCTCCTCATGCCAGGCTCAACCTACAGCACCTCCCCTGGTGGGCCACACTCCACATTGCAGGGAACACCTGCTCTGGTGCCACCCTGGACCCGGTGCTGCCCTGGGGGCTGTGTGCATTTTCCTAGTCCCACATGTTAGGGAGGTACCACAACCCCGGTGGCGGGGGCGCCCAGCAGAGCCCTGATAGCCACTCACTTTCTATGGAGCAAACTCAGTGGACAGATTTAAGTCACTGTATCCACACACAGTTGCTGATGTCACCCTCAACCCAGGAGATGACAAAGCAAATGGCCCTCAGCCTGTCCCCTGCATGCTCATATGGGCGGGGAGGTGCAGCCATGACCTCAGGGACGCCTTCCCAAGTCCTGCACGGGCCCTGGCCCCGCCCATGTGACTTCCCAGGCACAGTCTCATTTAGTCCTCAGGGCAGCCCACAGAGGACACCAAGCACAAGGGGTGAAGTCCCACTCAAGCTTGGACGGCCAGGACTGGAGCCCAAGCTGTCCGACCTGCGGCCCACCATCCTGATGGAACCATCCCACCACCTCCCACGGGGCCCCTGATTAGCGCAGAGTCAGAATCAGGCAGGAGGTTCAAACTGGCACCAAGTCGCACAGAATCAGTCCATTGGGGAGATGGGGACAGAAATACTCATGGTGGGTATTATACCTCAGTCAGGGCACTGAAGGGTGAATAGGAGTTTGCCAGGCAGGATGGGCCAGGAAGCGGGCACACACAGTGCCACAGGACAGTGTGGATGCCTCAGAAACCAGGCAGACACCGCCATGATTTGGGGCCTGGAAGGAAAGCAGGGTGGGGGCGTCCCAGGCTCTGAGGTTAACAGCTGCGTGGAGCATAGGTTTGCTCTCCACTGCCCAAGTCAGGATTTACTTCATCCCTGACCTCAGTCCCTCATCTGTGAAACAGGGGTAATCAGGAAGCTCCCCTGCCGGGTGTGGGGTGAATGTGGTACTGTCTAGGGAGCATTGACAGATGTGGGGACCTTCAGCCCTGCTCTCGGAAGAAACCTGAGAAGGGGCAGAGCTGTGGGTGGAGCTCCTAAAAGCTGGGCAGGACTTCCAGAGGGCAGAGGAGAGGGCAAGGCTCCTGCAGCCTGAAGGCCAGGTCAAGGGGGGCCTGGGATGAGCTCTCAGTGCTCAGGGGCTAGGGCTGGGGGGCGGGCAAGCTCAGGGTGTCCCATAACCCTTATATCCCAGGAAGGGAAACTGAGGCCCAGAGCAGTGGAAGAATTTGTCCAAATTGCCTGGCTAGGGAGAGCTGGGGCCAAGTGGTGCAGGAGACTGAGGGTGGGGTGGGGAGGGTCAGGGACTGCTCTGGTGAGGACACCGTGAGCAAGGTGGGCTCCTGGACCCAGCCTGAGGGGCCTGCCAGGGAGGGAAGTGTGGGCCCAGGCTCCTTCCTGGATGACCTAGTGGGGTCCTAGAGAACCCAGGGCTGGGCCTAGCATCCACAGTCCCTCTACTGCACTCATGCTTTCCTCCGGGGAGCCAACCCAGAGGCGTGGGGGTGGGCTGAGGGTCCAGTCGGCCAATCAGAGTCTGGCATTCCACCTGGCCAGGTGACTGCTCCAGGGAAGGCAGGTGACCCCAGCAGGGGACTTTCCTGGGGCTGCTGGAAGGAGTGGGCTCTCCTCCCTGGATGAGGGTTCGAGATGGGAGGGTGGGAGTCCTGCCAGTCTCCTTGCCCCCACAGGCACTTGGGGCTTTGGGCCTGGCCTCCAGGCCGCCCCGATTAGCCCCTACCTCCCCCTTCCTGACCCCTGGCCCCAGTCTTGCTGTTCCTGAAACGCGCCACGCCCAGGCTGGTCCCTACCAGGACAGGCTCCTCAGAGTCTGTTCACACTCGGCCTCCTTGGCCTGGACAGCAACGTGGAGACACCATACTCCTCCTCCTCCTCCTCTTCCCTGCTTCCTTATCCCCTACAGCTGCTCTGCTGCAGCTGAGCTAAGAGCCTGGCCTGTCTGTTTGCAGATGGCATCTGTGAGCCCCGCACCTTTGGCTTCGTGGCTTCAGCTACCTTTCCTGGGATAGACCCCAGGGCGAGTTGCTGGTCTCAGTATCACGTGCAGCCATTGGCCGGCTGGGGATGGTGGTCCATGGGTTGAACAGACCCCAGGGGTGGAGAGAGTCTGCAGCCCAGGGCATCATCAGAGCCTGGAGCAGTATGCCCCAGATGCCTGGTAAATGGTGCCACCACTCCTGCCTCTTGCTTACACGAGGCTGTGGGAGGTCCACCCTGCACCACTTGGCCCCAGCTCTCCCTAGCCAGGCAATTTGGACAAATTCTTCCACTGCTCTGGGCCTCAGTTTCCCTTCCTGGGATATAAGGGTTATGGGACACCCTGAGCTTGCCCGCCCCCCAGCCCTAGCCCCTGAGCACTGAGAGCTCATCCCAGGCCCCCCTTGACCCGGCCTCCAGGCTGCAGGAGCCTTGCCCTCTCCTTCTCTGCCCTCTGGTCCTGCCCAGCTTTTAGGAGCTCCACCCACAGCTCTGCCCCTTCTCAGGTTTCTCAGGTTTCTCCCTCTGAGCCCTGAGCAGCCAGGAGTGGCAGCAGACGAGCTTGTCCAGGGCCCCAGGTTTCAGGGTCAGAGCCCACCTGCCCAGCACTGAGGACAGGGTGTGGGAGCCTGAGGCCCCCAGGGATGTATCTACAAGGTGCAGGTGACTCTAAACCTGCCTGCTGCTTATTTTTTTATTTATTTATTATTATTATACTTTAAGTTGTAGGGTACATGTGCATAACGTGCAGGTTTGTTACATATGTATACTTGTGCCATGTTGGTGTGCTGCACCCATCAACTCGTCATTTACATCAGGTATAACTCCCAATGCAATCCCTCCCCCCTCCCCCCTCCCCATGATAGGCCCCGGTGTGTGATGTTCCCCTTCCCGAGTCCAAGTGATCTCATTGTTCAGTTCCCACCTATGAGTGAGAACATGCGGTGTTTGGTTTTCTGTTCTTGTGATAGTTTGCTAAGAATGATGGTTTCCAGCTGCATCCATGTCCCTACAAAGGACACAAACTCATCCTTTTTTATGGCTGCATAGTATTCCATGGTGTATATGTGCCACATTTTCTTAATCCAATCTGTCACTGATGGACATTTGGGTTGAATGGTACTGGTACCAAAACAGAGATATAGACCAATGGAACAGAACAGAGTCCTCAGAAATAATACCACACATCTACAGCCATCTGATCTTTGACAAACCTGAGAGAAACAAGAAATGGGGAAAGGATTCCCTATTTAATAAATGGTGCTGGGAAAATTGGCTAGCCATAAGTAGAAAGCTGAAACTGGATCCTTTCCTTACTCCTTATACGAAAATTAATTCAAGATGGATTAGAGACTTAAATGTTAGACCTAATACCATAAAAATCCTAGAGGAAAACCTAGGTAGTACCATTCAGGACATAGGCATGGGCAAAGACTTCATGTCTAAAACACCAAAAGCAATGGCAGCAAAAGCCAAAATTGACAAATGGGATCTCATTAAACTAAAGAGCTTCTGCACAGCAAAAGAAACTACCATCAGAGTGAACAGGCAACCTACAGAATGGGAGAAAATTTTTGCAATCTACTCATCTGACAAAGGGCTAATATCCAGAACCTACAAAGAACTCAAACAAATTTACAAGAAAAAAACAAACAACCCCATCAAAAAGTGGGCAAAGGATATGAACAGACAGTTCTCAAAAGAAGACATTCATACAGCCAACAGACACATGAAAAAATGCTCATCATCACTGGCCATCAGAGAAATGCAAATCAAAACCACAATGAGATACCATCTCACACCAGTTAGAATGGCAATCATTACAAAGGCAGGAAACAACAGGTGCTGGAGAGGATGTGGAGAAATAGGAACACTTTTACACTGTTGGTGGGATTGTAAACTAGTTCAACCATTAGGGAAAACAGTATGGCGATTCCTCAAGGATCTAGAACTAGATGTACCATATGACCCAGCCATCCCATTACTGGGTATATACCCAAAGGATTATAAATTATGCTGCTATAAAGACACATGCACACGTATGTTTATTGCAGCACTATTCACAATAGCAAACCTGCCTGCTTCTTAATCAGCTTTTATTTACAAGCGCTTCTCATTTTAGGTCGCCTCTCTCCACTGAGCCCTAATCACCTGTGCTTCCTGTCAAACGCATTCTGCTGATTCTACTCTAAGACGGTGATTTACGGAGGCAGTGGCAGCGGGAGCCCCCAGGCACGGGTCCTAGTGCTGGGCCCTGTGACCTGCATGAGGCTTCCACTCTCTGGGCCTCGGCTTCCCTGTTGATGGGAGGGGCTGGGTGAGCTCTGTGCTCTGGAGCTACCTGGACGCCTGGGGTGTGGGCAGCAGTGGGGGTGGGAGTGATGTTAGAAGCCGACGGCTGGGGCACCTGGGGGAGCAGAAGCTTCACTTCACATCTGGGGAAGAAGGTGCCGCAAAACTGCCACTGATGGGGCGATGCGCGACGGAGCTTGGCTTCTTAGAGATAAAATGACAGCCTGGGCTCCAGTGGGCTGCTCAGGGGGCCCTGCGCGGAAGGTGTGTTGCCACTCCACCCATGGCTCCAGGGGTCTGGGTGGTCTCATGGTCTTTCGGATGAACTCCTTTCCGGCCCCGGGTCTCTCTGTGCAGAGGCTTGCTGGACCGATCTCAAATGCAGGTGTCCCCTCTCTTCCCAGAGATACGGTGACCAATCCCTTACACTCAAGAATACATCAATTGTGATTCAGGGGAAGTGATGAGAGGTAAATGAGCTCAAGAGGACAAAAAGAAGGCACGCAGACAAAGACAGCTTCTGTTCCACTGGAAGTCCGTGGCCCCGGGTTCACGTGCAAGGTGCATGCTGAGAAAAGCACATTAGCCCCCATGTCCACACCTGCACCCTGCAGCGGCCTGTGCTCTCCCCAGGGCTCGATTCTGCCCTGCTGGCTTCTCGGGGCCACAACATTTTATTTTCTTAAGCTCCTGGCAGCCCTGCTCCCCGCCTGGGTCTTGCTCTCCCTGTAAGAGAAGTGCTGTCTGTGTGAGGAGGCTGTAACTGGCTGTGACTGCGAGGTGAGGTCTCCAGGGAAAGCTCAATATCAGCAGAAAGTGGGTCATCTCCCTCCCCTCATCACTCGCAAGTGAGAGATGAGGAATGCAGAACTGACCTGGGGCAGAGGCTTTACGTGATCGTCTTTTTCTGTTTTTTGAAAAAGGAAAAAACGTGTCAAGGAAAGAATATAATCACATGCGTCTCCCAAGCTATCTGCAAAAAGTTATCATTTGTTGTACCTTTTATTCTCGAATCCACACATCTGTTAGGAGCCTGGAATTATGAAGCACCAAGGAGGAACCACAGCTTTTAAGTGAAAGGACATATGCTAAAACACTCAGAGGCGAAGCCACATGGGGGAGGGCCAGCCACCAAGACCAGGCTTCAATCTGGAAACTCCCAGAGCACTTCCACGGAAGAAGAGGGTCTTTCCCACAGGCGTGGTCTGGCCGGGGCCTGTGAGCTGGTTTGCAAGTGGATGGTGATCAACCGTTTTAACATTTCCTTGTGGTAAAAATGCAGATGGCGGGTCCCACTCCAGACCTTCTGGATGCATGGCATGAGGCTGTCTGCAGGGTGGATGAGCTCCTTGGGCATCCTGAACTGAACGCCTGCTCTGCAGTGCCGTAGCCATCGCATGGAAATGCCTCCCAGGGGCACAGATGCCAGAGAAAGCCTCTTGAATAGATGGGCCGAGATGGGGTGGGCCTGATCGAAGCCCCAGCGTGGTGCAGATGGAACAGGGGAGTGGGGCCTGGGTTCCCTGAGCATGGGTTATTAGTTGTGGGGGGCCTGATGCTCCTGCCAAGTTCAGTGAGGAAGAGCGAGCATCCCCTGTTCTAGTCGAAGTCACTACCCTCAAGAGACAGCACGAACGTAGAAATTGCTTCAAATTCCCTGACACCAGATCCGTAGTACGTTTCTAAGGGAAGCGAGCAGCCCCGGCCTTTGGCGATGGGTCGCAGATGGCGGTGGTGGCATCCCTCACTTGTCGTCCCGCCCAGCGGCCAGGTCCTGCACTGACCCTGCTGGGCACGTCCTTAGCATCTGAAGTTCTCAGATGTTGAGAACAATGTTGAGAAAATGGCATGGGCACAAGTTCACCTGATCGAACAAAAGCAACTTATGGGAATGTTTTCAAATCAGTTTCTGGTGGCACAGGACCCCTAGAGGTCACTGTACCGGCTGTCGCCACGGTCAAGGTGCTCCGTGCCAGCTTGTTGGGGTGCACCTGCCCCCCTCCTGGAAAGGTGTAACTGCTGGCTCTCATTATCCAAGAAAAAGCGACTCTTTGGGGAGATCCCCACACCACTGGATTTCTCTGATAGGCGGCATAGCCCTGTGAACCTGAAATGCTGAGACACCAGGCTTCTGTAGCCGCAGAGCTTGGGGGTCTGATTTGCATAAGCAAATAAACCAGATCCAGTGTCAAGGAACCGAGAGAGGATTCTTCACTTCCCTGATTTTGCTGCCTCTCCTTATCTTCCAGGCTGGACAGAGTGCAGCGGGAGCCATTCCACTGAGGAAGAGGGGAATATTTGCAACAGCCCCGAGCTGGGGATTCTGCTGGCTCCCCTCCACACACCCCTGTGAGCCATGTGGGGGAAAACAGAGCCCTCCTTTTCTGTGAAGATAAAAATAGAGGTGGCAAATGTCTCCAGAAGTAGAAATCTGGGTGAACAGTGGGTACTGAAGATGGTTTTTGGTGTGAATGAGAAAGCTGATTATCATGGGAGAATTGAGCTCAGGGAGCAGAACTTTCTTTACATACCAGATGCTGGCCAGTCCCGCTGTGTGGTCATGTCAGGCATAAGAAGCATCTAATTTGTGGATTTCATTTTGTTTCCAACATGCCTCATGACTGTGTAGAATGGCGATGGACACAGAACAGATCTCGGAGGTTCCACTAGAGAGTGCCTACGAAATGGTCTTACTCTGACCTGGGGAGGTCCACCACCTGCGGACTGGGTGGCCCAGGGAAACAGGGCAGGGCAGCTCCTGCCCCCTGGCCTTTCCCCACAGCAGAGCCAGGTGGGCCCTGTGGCAGCCTTGAAGCTGGACTGGCTGCAAAGGCAAAGCACTGCAGCTCTTCCCTGCGCCCAGTCCTCTAATATGGCCCTGCTATGCAGAACTGCCTACTGCGTAGGGCTGTCGGCAAGGCTGAATGGCACGGCTTAGGAGGTTGCTCCATGCACTGGAGCTTCCTGTGAGAGGAAAGGTGCTCTGGCTGGGAATGCAAGGAGAAGAGCATTCTCAGGATGGAAGGTTCTGGGAGCTCTGAAACCCTATGTAGGTCTCGGAGCCCTGCTGAGGCCACAGCATCTTCTGCACGTTACTCACTAACAAAATCAGCGCTCACCCCTCCGTGCGCTGCAGTCCCAGCCACCCAGCACCTCTGTCCCCAAAGTCACCGGTCTTTGACATCGTCTAGCCTCAGACTCCTGGGTGCTGGCAGCTTCTCATGCGGCAGTGACCACAGACCCATGGCACCATCTCACAGTGCATTTTCGGCTCCTGTTTTGCTGAACGCACTAATGTTTGGGTAAATATGTGGCCGACCCCAGGCACTCACGCACCACATCTTAGAGTCTAGTGCTCCAAGATGATCGATTGCACAGGAGTCTGTCGTGGAAACGAAACATCTGGGGAAGGACCGACCGTGCCTGCATTATGAACGAACATTGCTCTGTTGGAACAGGGAGGATACGATTTCTTCCCCAAATATCAAGGCTATTTATGGCTCTTTTCAATCTCTCTGATTCGCAGTCTTCCTGTTCTCATTGCTTCCTTATAGCTTTGGGTTAAATATGCTTCAAAAGGAAATAATGTGGCCCCCCTCCCCTAAATGTCAAACCTAGTATGGATATTTACTGAGGATAATTAGATTTCTTTTAAAAAGGGGGTGCCTTAAAACCTACACAGTTCATTCCTCTACCTCCTATTTCCTTTTCAGTGTACCTTTGAGAAAGGGTCCATTTTGCTTCCCCGAAAACATGTATATTTAAAATATTTAACTAGGATATTGTCTGCAGCCGTCTAGCTGGTTTCCATGGCAGCTAAGGATGGACGGAATAAAATGGTATTTAACAAACACAAACTAAAACAACGGAACGATATCTACATTCTTTCACAAATAGAACATGCGAGCCATTCTAAGTCAGCGTTTGCATGAGTTTCATTCCGAAAAGGCACTTACTGGATTTGTTTTCTTACATCAATGACAACAGTGGGGGCCGAACGCACTCTCCCTGCCCCGCGAGTAGCACCGAATTTCTTTCTTCTGTTCTCTCGTGAGAAGGGGAGATCATTTTGAAAATTCCCATAGAAATAATACAAAGAAAGGTTTCCTGAACACAGTTGGGCAGCTGTTTCTTCACTGTGCCCATTTGGAAGGAGAGCCTCAGCAGGAAGGCTCCTGGCTTGCTGCTATGGTGTGAGTGCGCCACAGTGCACCACAGTCTCGGCTCAGTGACCCCAGGATGGAGGAGGGGCAGGGAGCCAGCGCCTTCATTTTTACCCAGGGAGGTTCCATGACTTGCCCAGCGTCATGCCTCTGTCCTCTGGAGGCCGGTTGGAACTCAGGCCATGGCCCCCGGAGCCTGGGCTCTCAGCCCTAACCATTCCTCTTCTCACAGGACACAGAGGATGGAGGGTCACACAGAAGGCTGTGGTCCTGGGACCCCTCTCCCCCTGCGCCTGTGGGCAAAGCTGGTGCCTGGGCTGTGACCTCTGAGGGTCTGGGCTGTCCTGGGGGTGAGAGTTTAGACTTGGTTCTTTAGGCTATTGAACTTGGAACAATTACCATCACCCTGTGGAGGGGTTTCGTGTCATTCCTAATCAGCGTCACAAACCACGTTTCTCTGGATGAAGATCTCATAGCTGCCCACCCCCTTCCCCGACCCTTCAGCCTTGCCTCCCACCAAAAGTGAAGATACAGAAGGAGGAGGAATTTGTGGCTGACAAGAGAGCATGTGTGTTCTGATGTCAGCCTCTTTGAGGGTGTTGATAAGCACTTCCATCTAGCAGAAGAACAGAGGTTCCAGAATGTTCTGGTACAAAGAGATCTGGACGAGCCACCAAGCTTGTGACCTTGGTCCTGGGCAGGCTGCACCCCTGGCTTTAGACCAGGTTTCTTGACCTCAGCATTCCTAACACTTTGGGCTGAATCCTTCTCTGTTTTGGGGCATCCTGGGTACCGCAGGATGCTGAGCAGCACACCAGGCCTCCACCCCCTCCATGCTACGAGCAACCCCCACCGAGGTGACAACCACAGGTGCCTCGGGTCTCGCCAGATGCCCTGGCTGAGAACAACTTGCTCTAGAGATTCAGGAAAATTATGTTTCGTTAGAAACACCTTAAACAAAATTACCCTCCAGTTTACAGAAAAATACATTCATAGTAAAAAGAATTAAATTAAATTAGCAAGTTAAGGGAAAATGTATTACTTTTTTCCGGAGTCGTTAGTGGTGGAACTGAATGAAATAGTTCATATTTTGTCAATTAGTGAGAAAGATGGTTGGTGCCATCAGCGTGTGTGACTCGGGAAGGCTTTGGTGAGGACCACGGTGAAGGCTCCAGCCACAGCCCTGGCGCCCAGACCCTCAGTGACGTGTCCTCTGAAGAGCCCCCTGGGGACCTCCGGCTTCATGGATCTGTCATCCACCGCGTGGTGCCATGCACCCGAGGGATGGGCTCCGGCCACATCACAGGATCAGGCACCTGCATTTCAGTCTCACAGATACCCCTGTTCTTGCTGGGAATCTTTCTGCCGCATACAAAAGACTGTGTCTGTGACCCCTTTCTCACTGTTTTCACAAAATCCTTCTCCAGAACCAGAGGATTTTATTTTTAACCAAATATTAAATGAGAGCTTTGGCCTTGGAGCGAAACACAAACGTGTGGTCTGAGAAGTCTGCCTTCAGTTTTACTTTCATCACCTGCAGAGGGCAGCGCTGGCTCCCCACACCTCTGCTTGGGGCGCTCTGAACAGGCTCCCCAAAGTGTACACATGTGTGTATGTGATGTGCACCCATGTACACACCCACGTACACGTGCACACTCATATACAATGTGTACACCCATGCGTGCACACACATGCACACTCACTCACCAGCTCTAGTCGACAGCTAACAGCCCAGGTAGAACTTATTTGTGCTAGAAGCTGAGACACTGGAGGGCCCGTGTGCCCGTCTCCGCACCTGCCTGTGTGCCCTCCCAGCTCCCAGCCTGCACAGGCCTGCGGGGGAGGCAGGCAGGTGGGCTCGTCCCCCATCAGGAGGTCAAGGCTTGGACTGACTGACCCAGACAGACAGGGAACTGGGGTGGTGGCCACGGCTCGGGGGACCGTCACTGTACATGGGACACGGTGCCACGTGCAGTCCTGAGGTCACGCCCCCAGGACAACTTCACAGACCTCGTGGTCCTTACTTTGCAGATGGATCAGAGATTTCCTTGGCTGGGAGGTGGGCAGAGGCAGATTCACCCCGGGCTCTCTCTCAGTGCCCCTCTGCCCCTAACTCCTCGTGGCAATTCTGGGAAAGCCCTTGAGCCTCTGATTGCATCAGGACAGATGGCAAACGAGTCAACCACGTAGAACATACAGCCTCATCCATGGCACCACAATACGGGCAGGGCCCAGGGCCCGAGGCAGAGCACGCATCCCACAGAGGTGCACTGAGTAATTACATCGTGACCGGGGCTGGCCTGGCTCGGCTCTTTGGATCTGCTGTTCCCTCTGTCTGGAACACTCCTCCCACGGGAATTTTTTCACGGCTGGCTTCTTCCCACACATCATGTCTCAACTTGGATGTCAACATCCTGCACACCTGGATGAAACAGCACCTTTACCCTCTGTCCGCTGTCCCGGGGCTGGGTACCCCTCACCTGATTCAGAATGTTTCTGCACAGCATTTGCTAGACTGAACCTGCCACATAGACACCTGGCCTCCCTGCCCCGAGAGAAGGTAAGCTCAGTGAGGGTGGGGGCCACGTTGCAGTGTCCCCCATCGTGTCCCCAGGTCTTAGACGGAGCTGCCACACAGCAGTGCCGGGATAAGTGAATGCCCAGCATCACTCCTGGAGTGAACAAAGACAGTGACTTCCAGATCTTTCCAGCCCATGGGACTCCAAGGTCCTCAAAGACATGACTGCCACTCAGGTCCAGCCCTGTGACCATGCCTCTGGGGGAGAAGGTGACACAGAGTCTGTACCATTCATTCTTCCCTCCACGGCTCACGTGACCACAGCCTCCCTGCCGGCATGGCCCACTTTTATCCCTGATGCCCTCCACACGGCAGCCAGAATCTTCACCAAGCCACCCCCCAGGTTACCATGGGCCCATCCCCTTCCGATCTTTTTGGGACAGTGCCCCTGGCAGCGTCTGCACTGAGGTCTGCCCTTCTCCCACCAGGACCGGCCTGGGGAAAATGACCAATAACTCAGCATATTTTGCTCCCTAGGGGGGTTTCCCTGCTGGTCCTGGGGAGTCCGGGGTCGTACCGTTAGCTGACTGCCCCTGGGGCGCTGGGCACCCCTCCATGTACAAGTGAAGGACTGGCCCAGATGTCGTCAAGGCCATTTGCAGCCTGAAAACCCTGGCTAAGTTTGAACTTCTCAGCTCTGAAAGAAGCAAGACCAATTCCAGTAGTCACTCCCGTCCTTCACGCCCATGAAGAGTTACAAGCTGCAGTTCCTTTGGGGTGCATTTCACGACCATGAAACCTAATCCTGACAGCCCATCACCCCCAAAACTCGAGTCCCCTGGAGGGGAGGGGTATGTTCTGATGTGGAGAAACACGCGTGGTGACACCAACACACACTCCGCCCAATGCAGAGGCCATGGAATCTGTGCCTGAGCAGCCAGACCTCTGCTGGCGACAGTGTCTGAACTTGCAGGAGCGTGGAGGTTATTCACACTCATTAAAATAGCTTGTCATCTTCAAAACAAAGCCAGGAGGCGGACAGGTTGTCTACAAGTTTGCCAACGGCACTGTTGCTGTTTATTTATTCCAGAATTGCTGTTTTTCAGTCCCGTTGAGGGCCGCCTTTTGGAGAAGGATTAAACAAACCACTATTTTCTGGAGATGTGAGCTTCAAACTTGGACCCACATCTCAGGACCTTCTAGTTGCTTTCCCAAGGCAGACATGCCTTCTGCAGAAACAGCTCATGTGGACAGCCCTGGGGGGACTGTCCCCTCACTGCCCTGATGCCCCGTGGCCCCCTTCAGTTAAAGTTCTCCAATGCTCAGGTGTCCACGTTCAGACACTAGCCAGCCAGCCCTGGGGAACTCATGGAGGAACGCAGTCTGCGGATGCTTCCCCGCAATGCCAGCCTCACTTACAAGGCCTCTGCTCTCAGGGTGAAGGGCAAGAAGTGATTCATATCCAGGCTTCTCCAGGAGATCAGAGGAGGGACCAGGGGATGGGGGAGGGACCAGGGGATGAGGGAGGGACCAGGGATGGGGTAATGGGCCAGGGGGATGGGGGATGGGCCTGGGAGATGAAGGGTATGGACCATGTGAGTAGTGGGAGACAGGGCTGTGCAGGAGAGCGTTCACCCTGGTCTAGGCCTCTCCTGGGCTCCCTGAGCCAGTGGCTGTGCCCATGGCCCCTGCTTCAGCCTTTGCACGTGCTCTACAGTGACACACCTGACATTTGCTAACAGCTGCCTGTGGGCCCCCACCTCCACAGCTCAGCAACCCCTCTCGTTCTGTGACAGCCCCACAGCCCCCAGCATACAAATGCAGATCGGAGGCAAGGAGAAGCCGAGACCCTGGCCGGGATTAGAGGAGCTCGGGTGCAGGCCCAGGATGCCGACTCCAGACGTCCTGCTGTGAGCTTTTGCACCACAGCGCAGGGGTTCGTGCTAACGAAGCCCGTGCCTCCTCCACGTGCTCCCAGGCTGTCTGTGATTCATCAGAATGTGCAGAGGAGAAGGTGTGAGAGCTCGGCCCACAGCAGATACAGTGGTGCAGCCCGCCCTGTTGTGGGAACGTGAGCATGGGGGGCACGGGCTGGGCATGGTGAACGCCCCAAGTGAGCCTGGGGTGACGCAGCCAGGCGGCCGTATCCAATCCTGTGAAGTGCTGGGTCCTGAGCTACTGACTACACACAGAACCCTTTTTCAGACTGAGTTTGGTATCAGTGTGAGTGTGCGACACCACGCATGTGGTTCACATAGCCGTATGTGTACTGTGTGGAGTATGTGCACATGGATATGTGTGCTGTGTGTGGTGTATATATGTGTGTAGTGTGTGTGGTGTGTAGTGTGTGCCGTGTATGTGGTATGTGCATGCGATTCATGTGTGTGGTGTGAAATGCACTGTGTGTGGTGTAGATGGGGTGCATGGCACGTGTGACATGCTCTGTGTGCATGGCATGTGGGGCATGTGTGTGGGTGTGTGCAGCGTGCACTGTGTATATGGTGTGTGTGGTGTGTATGGGGCATGTGTGTGGTGACGTGCACTGTGTATATGGTGTGTGTGTGGTGTGTCCAGGGCGTGTATGTGTGTGTGCATGACATGCACTGTGTGTATGGTGTGTGTGTGTGGTGTGTCCAGGGCGTGTGTATGGTGTGTCACTTGCACTGTGTGTATGGTGTCTGTGTGTGTGACGTGCACTATGTGTATGGTGTGTGTGTGTGTGACGTGCACTATGTGTATGGTGTGTGTGTGGTATGTCACTTGCACTGTGCGTATGGTGTGTGTGTGTGTGACGTGCACTGTGTGTATGGGGTGTGTGTGGTATGTCACTTGCACTGTGTGTATGGTGTGTGTGTGTGACGTGCACTGTGTGTATGGTGTGTGTGTGTGGTGTGTCCAGGGCGTGTATGTGTGTGGTGTGTCACTTGCACTGTGTGTATGGTGTGTGTGTGGTGTGTATGGGGCGTGTGTGTGACGTGCACTATGTGTATGGTGTGTGTGTGTGTGACGTGCACCGTGTATATGGTGTGTGTGTGGTGTGTATGGGGCGTGTGTGTGACGTGCACTATGTGTATGGTGTGTGTGTGTGTGACGTGCACCGTGTGTATGGTGTGTGTGTGGTATGTCACTTGCACTGTGTGTATGGTGTGTGTGTGCGTGACGTGCACTGTGTGTATGGTGTGTGTGTGTGGTGTCCAGGGCGTGTGTGTGGTGTGTCACTTGCACTGTGTGTATGGTGTGTGTGTGGTGTGTATGGGGTGTGTGTGTGTGACGTGCACTGTGTGTATGGTGTGTGTGTGTGGTGTGTCCAGGGCGTGTATGTGTATGGTGTGTGGTGTGTCACTTGCACTGTGTGTATGGTGTGTGTGTGGTGTGTATGGGGCGTGTGTGTGTGTGTGACGTGCACTGTGTGTATGGTGTGTGTGTGGTGTGTATGGGGCGTGTGTGTGTGTGTGACGTGCACTGTGTGTATGGTGTGTGTGTGTGGTGTGTCCAGGGCGTGTGTGTGTGTGGTGTGTCACTTGCACTGTGTATATGGTGTGTGTGTGGTGTGTCCAGGGCGTGTGTATGGTGTGTCACTTGCACTGTGTGTATGGTGTGTGTGTGTGACGTGCACTGTGTGTATGGTGTGTGTGTATGGTGTGTCCAGGGCGTGTGTGTGGTGTGTCACTTGCACTGTGTGTATGGTGTGTGTGTGTGTGGTGTGTCCAGAGCGTGTATGTGTATGGTGTGTGGTGTGTCACTTGCACTGTGTGTATGGTGTGTGTGTGGTGTGTATGGGGCGTGTGTGTGTGTGTGACGTGCACTGTGTGTATGGTGTGTGGTGTGTCCAGGGTGTGTGTGTGTATGGTATGTCACTTGCACCGTGTGTATGGTGTGTGTGTGGCATGCACTATGTGTGCGGTGTTACAAGGCAGTATGTGTGTGGTGTGCACTGTGTGTGGGGCATGTGTGTGTGTGTGTCACTTGCACCATGTGTATGGTGTGTGTGTGGCATGCACTCTGTGTGTGGTGTACAAGGCAGTGTGTGTGTGGTGTGCACTGTGTGTGGGGCGTGTGTGTGTGTGGTACGTGTGGTATTGATATGGTTTGGCTGTGCCCCCACCCAAATCTCATCTTGCATTGTATCTCCCAGAATTCTCACATGTTGTGGGAGGGACCCAGGGGGCGGTAACTGAATCATGGGGCTGGTCTTTCCCGTGCTGTTCTCGTGATAGTGAATAAGTCTCACGAGATCTGATGGGTTTATCAGGGATTTTCATTTTGCTTCTTCCTCATTTTCTCTTGCTGCTGTAATGTAGGAAATGCCTTTCACCTCCTGCCATAATTCTGAGGCCTCCCAGCCACGTGGAACTGTAAGTCCAAGTAAACCTCTTTTCCTTCCCAGTCTCAAGTATGTCTTTATCAGTAGTGTGAAAACAGACTAATACAGGCACGCACTCTGTGTGTGGTGTGTGCAGGGTGTATGTGTGGTGTGTGTGGAGTGCACTGTGTGGTGTGTGGGGGGTATGTGTGTGTGGTGTGTGGCGTACATCCATCGTGCGTGTGGTGTGTGGCGTGCACTGTGTGTGTGGTGCACACCGTGTGTGTGTGGTGTATGCAGTGTGTTCAGGGTGCATGTGTGTGGTCTGTGTGGCATGCACTGTGCGGTGTGCATAGTGTGTAAAGGGCGCGTGTGTGTGGTGTGTGTAGTGTGTGCAGGGTGCATGTGTGTGTGGGTATGTGGTGTGTGTGGCATGCACTGTGTGGTGTGTATAGTGTGTGCGGGGTGTGTGTGTGTGGTTTGTGTGCCGCGCACCGTGTGTGTGGTGTTCTGGTCAGTGTGCCTGTACCTGCTGTGTGCTGCTGCTGCCCTTCCAGTGCACCCGTTCCTCATCCCTCCTCCCCCCAGGGACACCTCAAGCCCTGTGGAGCCCTCAGTGGGCAGGGGGACAGTGGGGACAATGGAAGGACCTGGACAGCAGCAGAGGGACCTGGGGGCTGCCGTAGGCGGGGACTTACCAGCCCTGGAGAGAATGACTGCATCAAGAGGATTCAGGGGTGTCTGGAGCCCTGAGCAGGAGCCCTGGGCAGGACCCTTGGCTGGGGACACTCCTCCTTGCCTTCGGGGGTGCCTTGGGGTCTGACTGCACTCTGCCTTCTGAGTCTCTGCCTCGGCTGGAAGGCTCTGGTCCACAAGCCAGCGGGCTGAGACAGAGATTTATTCCCTTACAGCTCTGGAGGCCAGAAGTCCAAAATCAAGATGTAGCAGCGCTGGTCCCTGGGAGGCTGTGCCGGAGAATGTGCTCTGGGCGTCTCTCCCGGCTCCTGGCGGCGCCACAGTCTTCCCTGATCTTGGCTTTCGAAGGCATCCCCTAGCTCTCTGCCTCACCTTCACAGGACTTCTCCCTGTGCCTGTCTGTGTCCAGGCTTCCCCTTCTATAAGGACACAGTCCTATTGGATCAGGGCCCACTCTAATCACCTCTTCTTCACTAATTACATCGGCAAACCCCCTATTTCCATGTTAAGTCATGTTCTGAGGTTAGGATTTCAATACCTGAATTTTAGGGGGCATAGTTCAGCCCAAGGGACCTGGGGGGACAGAAACACCCAGAAAAGGCCACAGGTCAGCGCCTGGGCCCACCTGACTCTGGGACATTGCTTGGCCGAGTTTATCCTCATAAATGCTGACGTGTGCTAGAAGACACAATATTGGTTTCATAAACAACAGTATTTTTTTTTTTTTTGCAAACGATACCCACAGGTCTTATTGCCACTTTTCAGCGCTGCAGCAGCTAGTCAGATGACAACTGGGTGAGAACTTGGTCTCGAGTGTTTCCTGTGAGGCCGGAATATTGCTCTGATTCCTCAGGGGCAACTCAGCACTCCAGTGGGAAATATGTGACCTCATTTGCATTTCCTAATTGAATTGCTATCAGCTTTCCTGCAAGACTGCACCAAAGAACAGTTCTTCCAGATTCCAGCACTGCCTGCATTGCCCACAGAAAGGCTGCTTTTAAATAGTTGCTAAGAGAGGGGGACAAAAGAAGGAGAAAAGTTGCCAAATTGTTATGGTTCATCTAACTGTAAAGCTGTCAGTTTTACCCAACTCCACAGAATTGCTAAAATAATGGACGGATGATGCTGCACTTGAAGAAACCTCTACATAAGAGAAATGAAATTCACAGAACCAGGAAATTAGGGGTCCCCGTGTGCCTGCCCTGGCAGAATTTGCTTCCAGGCTCCTCTCAATAAACACTGCCCTGGGACTCCTAGCACTCTGTAAACTGATGCTTTGAAGGAGTCCATTTGTTTCTCCAGAAACTTCCTCCAGCAGAACTCTTGCTCACCACGTGCCCCCATCAGAACTCCCACCTTCTCCAAACACAGTCAGATAGCCCTCTGCATGCATTTGTTTTAAAAAAAACTAAATTGTGAGTGATAGTATAAGCACCACAGCATACAGAGCATCAGCTAAATAAATGATGGCAGAATGAGCACCTGTCTTGCCACAAGGCTCCCTCCAACCCTCTGGTGTCCCCTAGCATGGCTTCCTGCTGCCCCCGAAGGGAACCCTCAACCGACTGTAACTGTGTACCTCAGTGTCACCCGAATTTGGATTTCCTGGGAGTGTGGTCACTAGGCTGGCACGTGTTCCTGCGCCTGGCACCTGCCTGCTTTCCTTCCTTGATCTGTTTGTGAGATTCGCTGGCTTTGTTGCTTCTAGCTGCAGTTTGTTCACCTTTATTACTGTATAATATTCCACTTTAGGAGCCCACTGCAATTTATTGACCCATTCCAATGGCGAAGGCATGTGTGTTGTTTCCAGCTTTTGGTGATTATGTGTAAGGCTTCTCTCAACGTCCTGTACAGAGTTCCTGGTATTACCTGCCTATACTGCTATGGGGCATACACCAAAAACGCAGCATATATATATATATTTGACTTTCATAGTAATTCTGAATTGCTGTCTGAAGTGTTTGTGCTATTGTACACTCCCATCAAGAGTATATGAAAAGGCCAGGCAGGGTGGCTCACACGTGTAATCCCAGCACTTTGGGAGGCCAAGGTGGGAGGACTGCTTGAGCCCAGGCGTATGAGACCAACCTGGGCAACATGGTGAGACCTTGTCTCTACAAAAAGTTTAAAAATAACCAACCCACCAACCAACCAACCAGGGGTGATGATGCATGTAGTCCCAGCTACTCAGAGGCTGAGGTAGGAGGATTGCTCGTGCCCAGGAGTTTGAGACCGCAGTAAGCTAAGAGGGTGCCACTGTGCTCCAGCTTGGGCCACAGAGTGAGATCCTGTCTCAAAATAAAAACACACAAGTGAAAAACAGTATTTGAAAATTCCACTTGCTCCAGATTCTCACCAATACTTAGTAGTACAAGTCTTTCCAGTTTTTGCCATTCTGATTGCCCTGCTGAGGTTGAGCCAGTCTTATTTATTTATTTTTTTGAGACAGAGTCTTGCTTTATCACTTAGACTGGAGTACAGTGCCATGATCTTGGCTCACTGCAACCTCTGCTTCCCTGGTTCAAGTGATTCTCCTGCCTTAGCCTCCCAAGTAGCTGGGACTACAGGCGCCCGCCACCACACCTGGCTAATTTTTGTATTTTTAGGAGAGATGAGGTTTCACCATGTTGGCCAGGGTGATGTTGAACTCCTGACCTCAAATGATCCTCCTGCCTTGGCCTCCCAAAGTGTTGGGATTACAGGGGTGAGCCACTGTGGCTCGGCCTCTGTCTTACATTTATCCACCATGACGCACTACTGTCTGGTGATCAGCCTGTTTAAGCCTCTCATCCATCTTCTGTCTGTCTGTAGGTAGTGATCTGAGGTTCTCTACATGTTCTGGGTGTGAGTCCTCGGTTCATAACTGAGTGCTGCAAATGTCCTTTCCCAGGCTCTGCCTTATTGTCTCATTTTTAAGATATATGTTTTGATGATCAGAAGTTCTTTTTTTTTTTTTTTTTTTTTTTTTTTTGACAATCTTTTGCTCTGTTGCCCAGGCTGGAGTGCAGTGGCGTGATCTCGGCTAACTGTAGCCTCCACCTCCCAGGCTCAAGCAATTCTCCTGTTTCAGCCTCCCGAGTAGCTGGGATTACAGGCGTGCACCACCATGCCTCGCTAATTTTTGTATTTTTAGTGGAGACAGGGTTTCACCATGTTGGCGAAGCTGGTCTTGAACTCCTGACCTTAGGTGATCTGCACACCTTGGCCTCCCAAAGTGCTGGAATTACAGGCATAAGCCACTGCGCCTAGCAGAAGTCCTTATTTTTAATAAAGTCCAGAGATCATTCTTTCCCATGTTTTGTGCTTCACGTGCCATGTGCGAGGAAGCTTTCCACACCCCGGGGTCACATCACTCCCAGCTGCATTGCCTTGCCTTTCATGTTTAGATTTTCCGTCTACCTCAAATGGATTTTGGGTGTGGTGTGAGGTAGGGGTCATTTTACTTTTTTCTTAAAGATGCCCCATTGGCCCAGCACCATATGTTGAAAAGACAGTCTTTCCTCCATTGTTTCAGTAGAAATGGGCAAACTTTCCCCCAGATGGCCAGATCGTTAAATATTTTAGGTATCTCAGGCTAAGGGGCAAAATTGAGGACATTGTATAGGTACTTACATAACCCTTTAAAATGGAATCATTTAAAAATGTAAAAACCATTCTTAGCTTGCTGGCCATAAAAGTCCTGTGGGCTACAGCAGCTGGTACCTGCTCTACAGTACTGCTCTTATAATAAAAAATCAAGGGTCCACACCCTGGGCATTTGACAAGGCTTATCAGATTGTAAAGATGAACTGGGTGGATTTTGTAGTATAAAAGTTATACATCCATGAAGCTGATTTTTAAAAACATTACATATCTTTTTCTGGGCTCACTATTTTTATTCCAAGTGTCTATCCAATCGTCTTTGCTCCAAAATGACACCATTTTAATGGCTGTAATTCAGTGGTTCTCAAAAGGGCAGTCTTGACCCCCAAGGGAACATTTGGCAGTGGCTGGAAAGAGCTTGGGTTGCATATGGAAGTTATGGGCTTCATCTGGCATCTAGCAGGTAGAGGCCAGGAGTGTGGCTTACTATCCTGTAGCACACAGGACAGCTCCAACAACGTGTCTGGAAGGACCTGTCCTCCCATCTTTTTCTTGTTCTAGGCTACCTTTGCCTTTTCCATTTCCATTAAAAAATTTTAAGTCGGCTCTTTACTCTTCCCAAAACGAGCAAACAAAAAATCTGCTGGAATTTTTATTGAGGTTGTGTTGACTCTATGGCAACTTTGGGTAGAATCAATATTCTAACATAAGCCTTCCAAGTTATGAGCTCGGCATATCCTTCCATTTTTATAGGTCTTCAATTTTTTCAACAAAATGCAAGAAGTCTTGTACATTTTTGTTAGATTTATTCCCAGTTATATGATCATTTTTAATGCTATTGTAATTGGGATCTAGTTCAGATTTTATTTTCTAATGATTTATTCCTGGTACATAGAAGTACAACTGTTATGTCTAGCACCCTTGCTAACCTTACTCATGAATACCAACAACTTAGCACAGGTTCTTTCAGGACAGATTACATTTTCTAACATTCATAATCATATAAGCTACAAATAATGTCAGTTTTATTTATTCTCATTTCTTTTTCTTGCCTTACTGCATTGGCTTGTACCTCCAGTGTGTATATCCTCACTATCAGGATTTGGGAAGACAAAACTTTGGGGAAGCAATTCCTCTTGTTATGATCTTTGGACAGGTTTGTGTAAGATTTGTTTTAATTTCTCCTGACAGCTTGGGTAGAATTTACTAGTGGAGCCAACAGGTGTGGACATTTCTTTGTGATAAGGATTTTAGTTTTAATTTTGTTTGTAACAGTAAAACAGTTCAGGTTTGCTTTTTCTTATGTTAGTTTGGTAAGGTGTATATTTCTATACTATTGTCCTTTTCATGTATATTTTTAAGTGTGTTGGTATAAATTGTATATAATATCCTCGAATGATCTTTCTGATGTCCACAAGATTAGTCACGATGTCATATTTTCATCCTTGATAAGGATTGTTGCAGTTTATACTTTTTCTTTTTACTCAGTCTGATCAGCCTCGTAGTTTAAAGGATGAACTTAGTTATTTCTATTGTTTTCTGTTTCATTGTTTTCTCCTCCTGTGTTAACAATTTCTTTCTTTAGACTTTGGGTCTCATTTTCTATTATTTTTATAGTTTCTTGAGATGAATGCCTGGATTGTTGATTTTCTGCCTTTTTTTTCCCCCCTTTTTTTTTGAGGTAGGGTCTCGCTCTGTTGCCCAGGCTGGAGTGCAGTGGTGCAATCTTGGCTCACTGCAACCTCTGCCCCCTGGATTCAAGCAATTCTCCTGCCTCAGCCTCCTGAGCAGCTGGGATTACAGGGATGCACCACCACGCCTGGCTAATTTTTGCATGTTTGGTAGAGACGAGGTTTCGCCATGTTGGCTGGGCTGGGCTCCAACTCCTGACCTCAGGTGATCCACCTGCCTTGGCCTCCCAAAGTGCTGGGATTACAGGCATGAGCCACCATGCCCAGCAAATCTTCTGCCTTCTTTATCTTGTAATATATGTATTTAAGGCTAAATATTTCCATCTGGGCATGACTTTAGCTACATCCCAGTAGTTTTATTACTCAGTTCAAAATATTCATTAATTTCCATGTGATTTTTTTTTTTCTGCCCAAGGGTTAATGAGAAGGCTTTTACTTAACTTCCAAATCTATGGGGATTTTCCAGTTATGTTCTTTGTTATTGATTTCTAGTCTACTTGCTCTGAGTTAAGAAAACAAACTATGTTTTGATTTTAAACCTTTGAAGTATGTTGCGAATTGCTTGAAGGCTATGAAGTATGTTGGGACTTGCTTGGTGAATATTTGTAAATGTTCTGTCTATACTTAAAAATCATGTGTATTTAGCAGTGGCTGGTTTCTGTGCTTTTTATACCTCTCTGTAAAGCCAGATCTGTTAATTGTGCGATTCTAATCTCTTTCCTTACTGGTATCTTCTGCTTGTTCTATTATTCGCTAAGAAATTTTGTTAAAATTTATCACTGATTGCATAGTTATTTCTCCTTTTATTTCTACCAATTTTGGCACAAATATTTTGAAGTCATATGAAACGCACACAAATGTAGGATTCCTGTATCTTCTTGGTGAATTGTTTGTCATTATGAGGTGTTCCTCCTTGAACAGAATGCTTTGTCCTCAGATTCTATTCATCTGATATTAACAGAGTCCACTAGCTTCCTTTTGATTGATACTTGCATGGTATTTATTTCTCTAAGATTTTACTCCTAACCTTTAGCTTTATACCTTTCAGATGTATCTTTTATAAGCTGCCTATAGTTGGATTTATCTTTATCCATCAATTTATTTTTTAACATTACAACAAATATATTTTCGTTTGCTATAATTATAAATATATTTGCAAATCTGCCATCTTACTCAAAGAGAAAGGTATAGCCCATCTCTTCCATTTTCATTTCTCTTTTTTGCATTTTTTGGCTTGATAATTTTTATTATTCTGTTTTTTCCATTTATTATGTCACTACTTATAGACTTTTATGACTCTTTCAGTGATTTTCTAAAGACTTTATAACAAGTGTCTTTGTTTTATTTAGGAGTAATATTAATTTGTTATTTCCATCATTTCTGAGAAAAATGCAAACAACTTCCATCTCTTTGATTCCATTTATCCCTTCTCAAAGTTTATGCAGCTTTGCTGTGAATTTGAGTTCTCTATTTACACCCATGAAACGTTACACTGCTGTGATTCATTTGTATTTTTCTGTGTACTTGGCTTTTTCCCAGCTCTTCATTCTTTCCTCCATTTCTGAGTGTTCACCTCAAATTGTTTTATTTTGTTTGAAGAACATCATTTGGGACAGATTCTTTCAGTTTCTCTTCATTCAACTTTAATTATTGAAAGACAGTTTTACCGGATGATAGAATTCTATTTTCTTTTAGCACTTTTAAGATATCATTCCTTGGGAGGCCAAGGCCGGCGAATCATGAGATCGAGAGATCAAGACCAGCCTGGCCAACGTGGTGAAACCTCATCTCTACTAAAAATACAAAAATTAGCCAGTCATGGCAGCACACGCCTGTGATCCCAGCTACTTGGGAGGCTGAGGCAGGAGAATCACTTAAACCTGGGAGGTGGAGGTTGCAGTGAGCTGAGATGGCGCCACTGCACTGTAGCCTGGATGACACAGCGAGACTCCGTCTCAAAAAAAAAAAAAAAAAAAAAAAAAATTCATTGCATTGTCTTCTAACCCCCCAACAACCCACTAGCTCCTGTTGAGAAGTCAGTCTCCTAGTCGTTGCTCCCTCAAAGGAGCTCTGCCTTTTCTGTCTGCTTTTGAGACTTCCTCTGTCTTCGGGTTGTAACTATTTTACTATAAAGCATCCAGGTACTGTTTCTTTAAATATTTCTCCTGCATAGAGTTCATAGGGCTTCTTGAATCCATGCCTAGACGAATGTTATCAGTTTTGGAATATTTTCTGCCACTATATTTTCAAATATTACTTCTGCTCCGTTTTCTCTCTCCCCCTCATATTGCAAATATGCACGTTAGACCTTCTTACTACTTCTCTAGTATCTCTTACGCTTGCTTGTGTATTTTTCTTCTGTGTATCTCTTCACGCTTTACAGCATGAATGTTTTTGATATTTTTCGCTTCACTAATTCTTTCTTCAGCTATGTCAAATCTGCAGATATATCTATCCATTGAGCTCTTCGTTTTGTTTGGTTTAGTTTTCAGTTCCAAACTGTCCAATGATTAATAGTTCTGTTTTATACCTTCTAATTATCTCTCAAAGTCTTCTATTTAATTTGCTTAAAGATAGTAACTGTAGTTACTGTAAAATCTGTCTGATCGTCCCATGCTCTGGAGCCTCTGTGGGTCCTTTCTTTGTTGTCTTTTTTTTTTTTTTTTTTTTTTTTTAAAGACAGAGTCTCGCTCTGTCACCCAGGCTGGAGTGCAGTGGCTCACTCGGCTCCCTGCAAGTTCCTGCCTCCCGGGTTCACGCCATTCTCCTGCCTTAGCCTCCCGAGTAGCTGGGACTACAGGCGCCCGCCACCACACCCTGCTAATTTTATTTTATTTTTTGTATTTTTAGTAGAGACAGGGTTTCACTGTGTTAGCCAGGATGGTCTCAATCTCCTGACCTCATGATCCGCCCACCTCGGCCTTCTAAAGTGCTGGGATTACAGGCATGAGCCACCACGCCCGGCCCCTGTGGGTCCTTTCTTTTCTGCTACTTCTTTCGACTGTTCTTTCTACATCTTGTCCCTCCTCATGTGCCCAGTCATGAGGCTGAGTGCTGGACGTTGAATATGAAAGGAGATGGGCACAGCTCAAGGCCTGGGTGACAGTGCTGGACGTTGAATATGAAAGGAGATGGACACAGCTCAAGGCCTGGGTGACAGTGCTGGACGTTGAATATGAAAGGAGATGGACACAGCTCAAGGCCTGGGTGACAGTTCACACTGGGGAAGATCAAGTTGCTTCTGGCAGGTGGCCAGGACACCAGCAATCCGGTGTCACCTTGATCATCGATAGAGACTGGCATCATGCTCTGTAAGGGCGCATCAACCAGGTGACCCAGCGTCCCACAGGGGCCCCCACTCCCTGCCTGCCTCCTCCTGCCCCCATGCCGCCCGGGGAGGCCCAGCAGCTGTGATAAGCACAGGACCGTGAAGTCTGGAACCGGGCAATGACAGCCATATGCTGCTCTTTTCCACCCCCGACCTCCATAACCTCATGAAATATCAACACCCTTTGGCTGGGACGTGGGTAGCATTACTCTCCCATTCTCCAGAGCAGCTCACCTCAAAGTTGTGTGAACTCTCCCAACACACCCAGCCAGTAAGTCGCAGAAGCCTTGCCGTGGACCCACACCCCGGGCGGCTGCTCTTGCACCATGCCGGGCTCTGCCACACTTGCAAAGTCCTTTTCCATTCCTTCCCCACACATCGCTCTCCCATGCAGCACAGAGCTGTGGTCACATGCTCAGCACCCTCATCTGTGATGCGACAGCACCCACTCCCAGGCGTGTGGAGAGGGTTAGACGAGCTAACACCACTTGGGGCAAGGTCTGAGTGGGTCCTAGAAAGTCAGGAGAGGAACCATTGGCAACACAAGTGCTGGAGGACCGGGTCTCCTGGGCTGTGGAGACTGCCCACTGTGCCCTGCAACAGCCATGTCTCAGGGACTCAGGGCTGCACCCCACAGTGACCCCATGGCCCTCATGGGACAGAGTCCCCAGGCTGCCCAAGGGCCTGCCTTGTTCACCAGGGCGTGGCTTGTAATAATGACTCAGGAAAGAACAAAAACAACATACGCCGGACTCACAGGTAGGCCTCACGATTCACTATTTGGGGACCACTGCCGTTAAAGGCCCGCTCTGCTGCCTGATTTAACACCTGGCTCCCCGGGTGTGCTGAGCCTGGGACGTGAATTCAGTGACCCCTGCTCCGCCGGATGGGTGCTTCCTGCGCCAGCCTGGCGTGGGTCGAGGAGCAATTCCCACAGGGACTGTCTAGCAGCAACCACAGCTAGACCTGCCCCTTCCTCAGAGGATCAGGGGATTAAATCTGAAATCGCTTCATTAACATGCCCAGGAAAAGGTGCCATTATATTTTCAATCAGAGCCTTTACTGGAGGCTTTCGACAGGCTCTCAGGGGCTTTGCTCTCGGCTCACAAGGTACCAAGTTTCTGCATCACAATCGGAGACTTGGGGACAGCTTGGAAGTCACAGGCATGATGGGGATGCAAGTCCCTGCCTGTCAGTGTCCCAGTACAGCTCCTGGAGGGAAGGGGCCCCCATGGCACAGGGTCCCCAGGATGTCCAAGGGCCTGCCTTGCTCACTGGGCGTGGCTTGTAATAATCACTTAGGAAAGAACAAAAATGACATACACCATTCTAGACTCTTCAGGACTCACAGGTGGGGCTCATGATTTGGGGGCCACTGCCATTAGAGGCGCACTCTGCTGCCTGGTTTAACACACTCAGGAGGATGCTCAAGACCTCCTTCCCCCTGGGGGTCAGCTGATCACGCGGTGAAGACTGTCCACCCAAGTCACACTTTGTCTTTTCTAACCTAAACCACCTCCACGTCCATCTAAGAAACAAGTCAGAAGAAGACACAGGTCCCTCTCTTCCCAAAGTGGGTTCCTTGGCACACCTGTCTTGCAAGCTTTCCATGGAGAAGGGTTCCTTGGTCAGACAGTTTGGGGAAACTTGCAGACCGTGTCCCACTCAGAGGCTTACACAGCACATGAGGCCTGAGGTTCTGGGAAACCCACGGAAAGGAATCTGCTTGCCTCTGCTTAATGCTTTACTTCCCAAGGTCCCTTTTCCGAGGGAGTGCCCATGATTGCTAGCGGCCGCTGCCTTGCATGGTGATTTCCTTTGCTCACCATACCTCAAATGACCCCACAGAGGCCTCATGTTACCTGGGGCGGGGGATCTGCAGGGGTTGGCACACGTTCTCTCCACCACTGTGGCCCCCCAGGCAGGCAGCTGCCACAGCTGGACCTGAACGAAGGCTGGCCTTCCTTAGCGCCCTCCCACAGCCCTCCTGGTTGCAGCTTCTTCAGCAGCCTCCACACCTTAAGGCTGGCGTAGTGGCTGCAACCAATGCCAGGACACTCAAGGTGGACGGGACCTGGCCACTTCCCCATAAGGCACAGGGAACCTAACAGCTAGGAACTGGGGGATGAACACACGTTGTTCAGGAGCCTGGTGCTGGATTGCTGGAATAGGCGGGGATGAAAGGGAGCTCTCAGGACAGGGGATAGTGAAGGCGCCCTCCCTGTCACCCAGATGAGCCAGGCAGCGGCTTAGAAGGAGGGAGAGTCAGAGGGCAGCTGGGATGCTGAATAGCAGACGTTTGATGTCTGTGTGAAGCTGTCTCTCTCTCTCTCTCTCTCTCTCCCCCTCCCTCCCTCCGTCTCCCTCTCCTCTCTCTCTCTCTCCCTCTCCCTTCTTCTCTCTCCTCGCTCTCCCAGCCATCTCTCTCCCTCCTTCTTTCTCTCCCTTTCTTCCTCTCCTTTCCTGTCTCTTTCTGCCTCTCTTCTTCTCTTTCTCCCCCTCCCTCTCTCTCCCTCTCCTACCTCTCCTTTCCTGTCTCCCTTCACCTGTCTTCCTCTCTCTTCGTCTCTCTCTCCATCCCTTCCCCACTCTCTGGTTGGCTCCTTTCCAACCACATGATCTCTGCCTCGCTTCTCATCCCTCCAGGCTTCAGAACGCCCTGGGCCTGGTGGGCTACAAACTTCGGGAGGCAGGAGAGATTTCAGAATATGCAGTGCCCAGTTTGAAATGAAAATGTGGGGCCCCTTGTTCAAAAACATATGAAGAGCATCAAGACATGGCATAGTGTCTGAACCTGAGTGTGGGGCCTGTGCACCTGCCCAGGGGACCTTCCTGCAACGATGGCCGTGTCTCAGGTCAGTGAAGAGGGCAGGGGTGCTCGGCTGGCAATGACCTGAGCGGCACAGTCCGAGGAAGAGGTGACTGTCCGTCCTGAGGGAGCCCAGGCAGAGGCTCTGCCCGGGGCCTGCAGGAGGAACTAAGACATCTAAAGTCCGGTGCAGACCTGGGCAGTCACACCTTACCTTGTGTCCAGAGTGCAGGGACGAGGTCTGGGCCACCAGCAGCCGTACCACAGCGTCCCATCTCTCTGCTGTCTGGCTGTCCTATGCGGTCACCGTGAATGCCACCTGCTCGGAGGGGACCTGCATCTCCCGGGTGGCGAAGACCGTCCCGTCGGCCCCGACTTTGAAGTCCACGCTGTTGGTCTCGTATTGTGTCCCCTTGGTCCCCACACAGCTGCTGAACTTGACTGCAAGAGGAGAGGGAGACAGTCAGGATCGGCCTGGCCAGCAGAAGGTTGGTAACAATGGCAGCAACCATGCAGGATGCCCTCCAGGCCCCCCGTGGGCATCAGGGGCATGAGGTCTGCACTGATTTCTCCACCTCCTGAGAGGGTGGTGTGTTTTATCTCAACCCCTAGAGAATTAGCCAGAGGCCTTTAAAAAAGGAGGGGAAAAAACAAAGCAACGCCGAGCTTCCGTTCTATCTACAACACAGCTGCACTCCCTTCCACAAATGCATCTCTCCCTCGCCGCTATTACCTCCGAATTCAGCCGGAGTCTGTGAGCAGCACAGTGGGTACCCTCCACCCCAAAAATACGCCCTCGGTTCCCCCCACTCTTGCCTACGCAAATCTTCTTCTTGCCAGGGGAGACTGTGAAGCCCCTAATGGACCTGTTTTTCCACCCCAAGAAGGAGCAAGAGAGAGCTGGCATCTGGGGACCATTCCCCCACGGCAGGTGGATTCCGGCAGCAGAACTGGGCTCTGCTGTGTTTCTGGTCCTTTTTATTACTAAGCCAGAACGGATGCCTGCAAACTGCCTTGGGGTGGGCTGGGCAGATGCAGCCAGGGCAGACCCTAGCCCCACCAAGTGTTTTCTTGGTGAATTGGAAACCGAGTTGAAGGCAGACAGTCTCTTCATACTGCTGGGTGCTGTACATTGCTTCACTTCCAAAACATTACTAGGCACCAGGATGCCAACCTCCCTTCACGGCTCCAGCACCATGGCCATCTCTAATTCTGCTGCAGAAAAAGACACCTCCAGAGGCGCAGATTCATCTGGACACATTAGTGCATTTTTTAGACGTGTGCTTTTGCAACTGTCACCTACAGCCATGGTAAATTATGACGCGCCCACAGCCCGTGTCACATTCTGCTGATAAAAGCCACGGATAAAGTTACCTAGTATTTATAAAAATATGGGTATCTAAGCAATTATGGTGGGAGGATTGGTTTTTCAAGCAATTTTGCTGTCACAGCTTACATGATTTAATTACTATTTATTCGAGAAACCAAAAAAAAAGCGACTCACTGTTACATTAGATAAAGTGTTTTCCCCTCGCGTTCACCTTTTACTGTTGCCTGCCTTGAAAGAATAAATAACGTGTCTGTTCCCTCGTCTCAAATAGTTCACTTTAGGTATCTTCCCAGCCAATGGCACCTCCCACTTGTGCGTTTCATGTGAAAATGTTTTTAAACGTGATGACACCAGGCATTTCCACCCTGTCTGGTTCCACAGAGCAATGAAACTTCCAGACTCCAGGGCTCCCCCCTCAGTGGCTCCTCTGATGGATGGCGGCAACCCAGGCAAGGGTCCGCTGTGGCTCTCCGGACATACTCCCCCTCTAAGGACGGAATCATTACATTTTGTTTTTCAAGTGACAGGAAAATTCCAAACTGCTTTTATAGTTCTGTTTGCCCGATGGTAAACAAGTTAAAATCAGCAACAACTTAGCGGATCAATCATTTCTGACATCCGATTGTCACTGACAAAGATAAAAATGACAGCTCTGTGATTGCTGAGAGATGAGCACAAATACACAAATAAGCCCCTTTGTTCTCTAAAAGCAAATTCCTAATAAAACTAATGCAATTTGACAGCAGCAGGAGGGTTTGTGTTGTCTTCAGGATTAAACAGTGTTGTAGTTAAAAAAAAGTACAGGCACACAGCTTTGGCACCACTTTAGGCAAGCGTTGAAGCTGCTTTGAGAATGAATGGGCCACTACCGTCTAAACTGCCAGGCAGGAAACAGCGGGGGCGTCGGCCACGTGAACCAAGGACTTCGCAAGTGAAAGGTGTTGCCTGCGGGAGAGACCCAGGATGAAACTACGACAGGGCCCTCAAAGGCAGCTCCGTGGGTGGCTTGGGGGAGTGATACCCAGGGGACCGCACCAGGGCCCCTGCACACCGGCTTCCTAGATTTTTGTTGTTGTTGTTGTGGTTTGAGCCGGAGTCTTGCTCTGTTGCCCAGGCTGGAGTGCAGTGGTGCCATCTTGGCTCATTGCAACCTCCGCCTCCCAGGTTCAAGTGATTCTCCTGCCTCAGCCTCCCGAGTAGCTGGTACTACAGGCACGCACCACCATGCCTGGCTGATTCTTGTATGTTTAGTAGAGGCAGCGTTTCACCATGTTGGCCAGGTTGGTCTCGACCTCCTGACCTCAGGTGATCTGCCCGCCTCGGCCTCCCAAAGTTCTGGGATTACAGGCATGAGCCCCTGCACCCGGCCACTTCCTAGATCTTTATGCCTTTTCTGTCTGTGTCTGACATGGCCCCGTCCAATCACAAGAAAGCTCCAGGCCTTTGTGACAAGATGCAGTCCCAACATCCCGTTTTGGTCTAACCATAACTTGGGTGTTCTGCTCAAAACACTACACGTCTGTGTCTGAACACTCGGCCCACTAGCGTTTGCGATTCTGAGTCCTCATCCCAGAGAAACAGGAGGAAAACTGGAGTTGTCACTGGCAGAGAAGGAAGCAGCCCAGGGCACGAAGTGTCAGGACATGGTTACGCAAATGGTGCTGGCCCACACCCTCCTGGAGAGAGGTTGGGAAGATGGGGGGTCATTCAGAGACCCCAGTGTTGGGGGGACCTGCATTCCAGGAGAAGAAAGGAACCTCAGAACCTTCAGTACCTGCTCCTGTGCCCTACCAGGCTGTGGCCTCTTTCATAAGGAAAGAGCAATAAGGCAGGTCTTTGGCGACGCCAGAGGCATTCATAGAACATTAGCACTGAGTGTATGAACACTCCCTTTGGAAACTCTGAAATGTGGGTACCTGTGAACACCACTCAGAATGTTACTAACACTTTGCCATGCTATAGAAACGGCAAGTGAGTGTGCAGGGCAGCTCCAAGGGAGAGATGTCTGAGGTCTTGGGATGGGGACTCCTCCCTGTATCCTGTTTGTCTTTCCTTGAGAATTGCCTAAATAGGTTTTCCCTCTTCACTTTGGCTACTGGGAAGCTCAGAGGCAGTACCGTAGCCAGCTTTTCTAACAATGCTGAGACATTTACTAACCTCAACACATTCCATTCTATTTTTCACCTTTGTTTCCTCTTTAACCTGCTTCCTTCCTCTTGCTTCCTTTTTAATTTTTGGAGTCTTTGCCTCTCTCTGCAAGGTTAAATGCATTCCAGGAGGACAACAGAAAAGTGCACATGTACATGTGGGTGTCGGCATGCACCGAGTGTCCCCGTGTGCAGAGAGGATGCTTCTCACGGTGTTGCCTGGCACAGACTTATTTGGATTCTGCTTTGCCTCTCTATGAACGTGGTTGGAGTCTGAACCTGAGGCGTCGGCTGGAGAGGCCCCTGGCTACTTATAGAACTTTCTGTGGGTGCTTGGGGTCCTGTGCTGCCCTCGCCTCTGCAGCGGTCGGGAGTGGCCTGCTCTCTGCCTGAACCTTGGCTCTGGCCAGCACTGTGCAGTCTTTCCAGTTTCACCTTCTGAGCTGGGCCCGGGCTCCAAGCCTGCTGTCACTGAGCCTCCTCTAGGCAGGAACCTGGTGCCTCAGCCCCATCCAGGCCCCTCACGTTGGACTCTCCAGACTGGACACGGAGGTTGTGACTGGCGGTTTCCGGCAGAGCTGGCTCTGGCCCAGTGCTCAGGCCTGGCTAGGATGTTGGCTCCCATGGAAACCTGTAACCTGCCCCACCTCTCCCCTCACATCACCCATTTTTGTTTCATTCTCTGGCTTCGTAACTCGGATTCCTGTGTCCTCCCATATCCCCCCAAGACTGGTGAATGTGCAGCCCTGAGACCAGACAGCATCAGGCACCTGGTCAGGGTGAAGTAGGGGTGAAGCCTCCCCTGGCCGCTCCGGGGCTCCCGTCAGGCTGAGGGCAGAAAGGGGGCTTCTGTCCTGTTTTGTGCTCAGCCCAGAATCCTCATGGGACCCCCCCCGCACTTCCCTCCCCGTGGGAAACAGCCCCTAGAGGAGACCGCGTCAGCAGCCACCCAGCGGGAAGGCGAGCAACCCAGCAGGAGCACCCCGAATGGAAGTTTAGTTTTTAGTTTTCTTACGTATTTTAGTTTTCTTACGTATTTGTTTTTGATCTCCTGATTTCTCTCTTAGTCTTCAGGAGAGAATTAAAACCCAATGGATTCCCAGAAAACTTTTCCCTCGATGTACCAGCAAAAACCTACAATGCTCTGAAAAGCCGCCACTGTGACCCGAATGCAGATCACACGTACTGTCCCAGTCCCTGCAGCCTCCGTGCAACGGGTGCGCTGCCAGGCACGGGAAGGCAGCACCGCAAGTGGCACTGGCCCATTTTGCAGATGAGGAAGCTGAGGCTCAGGGACGTTTCATGCCTTCGTCAAGGTGGTGGGAGGAGGAGCGGGATTGCCGTGAAGGTGGTGGGAGGAGGAGCGGGATTGCTGTGAAGGTGTTGGGAGGAGGAACAGGGTTTGCCACCCAACTTCAGGGATCTGTCACCCTCACCCAGCAGGGTTGGTTCTTCCCGAGGCTGGGAGGATGCCAAGCCTGGTGGGGGATGGGGGTGGTGGTGTGGTGTGGGGAGCTTCTGACTTGCACATTCTGAGGGAACATTTTGCAGCTGATGTGTGAACTGGACCCCAGGCGGTGCCTCTGAGGAATCCCCAAGGTTATGGCCCCTCAGGTCCCACTGGGGTGTTGGCTCCCACTTCTGCCTCAGGATGCAGGATTCTGCAGGGAAGCCATGGACCAGCCTGCTGCCTTGGGCCCTAGGGACGCTGCGGTCCCAGAAAGAATTGTGGGGGACAAAAGAGTTGTTTCTTGGGGGAGAAAACACCTGTGTGGAAATGCAGGTGCCACGGGAGGGAAATCCTCCTGGGGAGGAGGGCACCTGTTCCATCCTCGGCCAACATGGGACCGCCTGGCGCCTAGAACCCACAGCCGCTACCTGCCACGCACATCTCTCCATGGTTAGATAATTGCTTCCATTAGTTTTAAACAAACTTGACAAGAGACAGAAGGGTCTGGAGAGAAATGAAATCTAACTGTTTAAACGTGCAGTCAGAACCTCCCTTGCCTCCGTTCCCCTGGCAGTGGCTGCTGCAGGCCCCGAAGCCAGTGCTAGAGGTGGTACAGAGGATTGGGCCCTGGGGGCAGGCCTGGCACCGCCTGCCCCAAAGAGGTGGCCCTGGAGGGTGGGGAGGGGAACCACTGCTGTCCTCACACCAGAGCCACAGGCATGGAACCTCAGGGTCCCAGCACCCTCTGCGTGCGCTGTGGGGCGGGTATGCATGTGCCCAGCAAGGAGGGTGCACACCTACTCTGGTCTCGGGGTGCAAACCCCAACCACAGCCTCCTGTCTCTGTGACCTTGAGGAACGGTGGCCCCTCTCTGAGCACAGTCTTTGTTTCTGTGAAACGGGAGTGACGGCAGCAGCTCAGGGAGGGGGACAAAGGCAGCGCATTGATCCCTTTGCTCAGTGCCTGGCACAGGGCACTGTGGGCGTCTGCTGCTGTCGTTATGCTGTGGCCAGCACGCCCTGTGACATCCTTCAGTGGCATGGACACAGCACCAGGGAGCAAGGCACTCAGCCAAGGTCACACAAGGTCAAAGTCGTCCATCCCACAAACACTTACTGAACACCAGGGTCTGCCGGGAACTGCACAGGGTGAGGCCAGGGTGGTCAGTGGCCGGGTGATGACAGCATGGATGGCCGAGCCCTCCAGGCTGCAGTGGGGTCACAGCAGGGCCCTAGTCAGGTTGGGGGTCCCAGAGGTGGGATGGGGAGCAGTGCAGGGTGTTTGTGGCCAGCCGACTCTTGGGATTCTGAGTCTATGGGGATCCCGCTTTTGCCCTGCTGGGGGCTGGCTCCCCCCTTCACCCCAAGGTGTGGGGTCAGCAACTTCTGAGGTTCTGGGCAGCCTGGCCCCATATCACTGGCCTCCCGCTCTGCACAACATGGATTTAATTTTAAAACCCGTGTTTTCTTCTGAGAAGACACCAGAGAACAGAAGCTGCGCCATCTTTCACCCTCCAGGGACTACTCTCTGCCACCCACTCTGAAATATGACCAAATGCCGGGCTGGGCTCAGCCCCTGGGGCTGGCATTCAGCGGGATCCACAAAGCCATCCAAGCAACACGAGGAGCAACGAATGCCGAGGCAAACCTCCACCAGACACCCAGGAAGGGCGGCACACCAGAGAATCCAACAGCCTGGGACTTGTTCCAGGGCGGTTCTCCCTACCCCACTCCCTTCTCCCAGCAGCTGTAGAGCAAAGCACAGGCTGAGGGTGGTCTGGGCTCCCCTTCCCCTCCCTTTCCCCTTTCCGGGCTGGGATGTGGCTGGCCCCCGCCTGTCACCCACGTCTTCGTGCAGTGTGAATGTGGGCCTTAGTCTCCCTCTATCGCCCTGGTCTTGGTTGTGTTGTGGATGGAGTTTCTGTGGACCTCCCCGATGGGTGACCTCACGACGGCTCCACCTCCCAGAACTCATGCCAATCCCACCCTGTTAAGAAGGGACCCCCGCCTGTCGTGAATGCGCCTCTGGACATGCACAGTTGAAGAACAGCAGCTTGCTCCTCTCTCTCTCTCTGTCTTTCTCTGTCTCCCTCCTTCCTCCCTCCCTCCCCCCTCCCCCACCTTCATCCTTTCGCATGACTTATCACTGATGCCACCAGTCAGCAGACACCAGACGCAGGGACTGCCAGTGGGGCTGAGAGTGTGGGGCAGGGCAGACATTAACCAAGTCATCACATCAGACGTGCGGCACTCTACAAGGAAGACACAGGCTCTGTGAGAGCCTGACCCACGCTGAGTGGATAGGTGGGGAGGGCTTCCTTGATACCAGGACCCTTCTGTGGACATCCGGGGAATGAGGTTCCAGGGAAGGCTCGGGTGGGGAACACATTCCTGGTAGTGCAGATGGGACTTGCAAAGGTCCTGGGGCAGAGGAAGGGAGGAATTCCAGGACCTGAGAGCTGGTGTGACCACAGCAGGGGCAGCTGGGGTGACAAGAATGAACACGGCGTGGTGGCAGGAAGACCCTCGGCCAGCAAGATGACCTACACCTTCGGGGTGGGGACTGGCCCGGGAGATGTTGCATGGAGGCTGCTGACCTGGTGACTGCAAGGAGGCTCAGAGTTCTGCACAGGAGCGGGGGGCACCCTGAGTTCCCAGGAGGTCCCGCAGTCTCTGGGACTGAGGGGGTGTCCTGAGTGGAAGCCACACCCAGACACCCCCTTTCGGCCCCAATGTTAAGAAAGCCACAGCCTTTCCTAGCCTTGCAAACAACACGGGGAGCTGAGTTAGGAGGCTGTTGCAGTGGCTTCAGAAGCCCATCCTCAACATTTGGCTGCAAAGAGGATCACAGCCCCTGGAGTAGATGGCTGTGGGCCCCGCTTCATGCACACGCTCTCAGACACGTCTGCTGGGGACAGAGAAATTCAAGAGCCAGGAAAAGAAGGAGAAAAGAAAGAAGAAAGAGGTGAGGAATGTCAGAGGGAAGTAGATTCCTTCATTCCTGCAGCAAAGACCTATTAGCCACAGAGGCTGTGGGGAGGCCCCAACCCTGGACACCATCATCAGGGAGCACAGGGTCCGGCCATCGTCAGGAAGCATGGGGTCCAGCCATTGTCAGGGAGCATGGGGTCCAGCCATTGTCAGGGAGCACGGGGTTCAGCCATCGTCAGGAAGCACGGGGTCCAGCAGAGGGGGCAGATGGGGCCTCAGTCCCCTGAGTGGCCCTGAAGGTGCCGGCCCAGAGGCAGAACATCAGGGTCCCTGTGGCCCCCCAGGTTTCCTGTGCTTGGTCCCTGAGTCCCTGGGAATCCCTTGGGGGTCTGCACTGGGCTGGGCTGTGGTCCCCGCAGGCACCTTCCTCTACCCACCACAGGTTCTGCCCATCAGGGGGGTGCAAGAAACAGAGGAGGGTAGGAGAGTGAGCACTAATGGGGACCGGGTTTCCCTTGGGGTGACGGTGGCCCAGCATTATGAATGTGCTCAATGCCACTGAATTGTATGCCTGAAAATGGGGACATTTACGTTATGTGAATTTTACTTCAATTTTAAAAAAGCAGCTTCCAGGGTCCCTAATTCCAGCGGCTGAGGAAACAGAAGTCCTCCTGAGCTCTGTGCTGATGGGACCCCACCTGCACCTTGAGTCTCACACATTTCCCTGGAGTGGATCCCGAGTGCCGGCCACAATTCCCTCTCCCTACGGAGATCCCCAGATCAGTCCAGGACAGGGTCCCTCCTCCATGACTCCTCTCTCTTTCTGGCCCCTCTGTCATTTTTCCTGTCCCTGGGGAAGACGATGGTTCTCACTGGAGTGAACTGAGACAGAACCACCGATGTCGAGGGGGAGGGGCCGCAGAGCAACAGCCCTCCCCAGAGGACCGGGTACACCCAACACCAGGCACCTGCCCAAGGCCCTCTGAGGGCAGGGAGATTCTCAGGAGGGGGGGCTATTGTCTGCGCTGGGCCTCAGCCCTGGGGACTCAGGAGGGAGATTTGTAGGCTCTTGAATATCTGCCCAAGTTGTTATGTGTGCCTGTGCGCACTTTGTGTGCGCTGTGTCCATGTGCTGGACGGGGATGGAGAAAACTGGTGGCACAGGGAGAAACTGCTGCAGCTTAGCTCAGCCTCAGGAGCTCCCCACAGCCCCAAGCCTGCAGCAAGCCACACCGGGAGGCGCCTCGGAAATGATCCACTCCAGTCCCTTGTTTGAGTGATACGGAAACTCAGCCTGCTGAAGGAAAACTACCTTTGGGATGAACTCTCATTATTCAAGCAGTTTCCCACACCCTTACTGAATCCCTGCACCTGCACCACACGGGGCCCAGAGTCACAACCAAGGCCACCCCTCCCCGTCTGGGGCTCTGGGCACTTCCAGAATCCGTGTAGCAGATGCCCCAATGCAAAGCATGTCACAAGCCCACCGCCCAGGTACTTTTCTTAGAATTCTGTGTATTCACAAAGCTTGCAGCTGGTGCAAACCTCACATACAACAACTCCCCGTTCTGAGCCCGGGAAGTGTGCAGTGGGCCCTGCCCAGGCTTGGGCCAGTTCTGAACTCCGAGGATCACGTGGTTTGATATTCCCCATGTGTAGCAGTCATAATTAGACCCTCAGCCAAACAGCAGAGCCCGGCTTCTTTTGTTTTTCCAAGATGAAGGAAATAATTTTCTTAGCGTGCGACTTCACATCTCCCCCCAGCCCCCAGTCTCACGTGTGCACGGCAGTGACGGGTGCAGTGATGCGGATCAGAAGCCTCTGTGGAGACTCACCCACGGAGGAGCCAGCAGCTCCCCTTGTTAGGAGGCTTCTGGGTTAACCCTTTACCCCCATCACGTCTAATTGCTTTTCTGTGAACGGAGCCTGGAGACAGCCTGCCCTGGGAACAAGCCCTGAGTGACACCGCTCTGCTTCCTCTGCGGCAGGAGCCTGCTGACATTTACGGGGGCAGCAGCCTGTGTCTCTCCAAGACAGGCATGCCGGAGAATGGTGCTGCGGTTACAAAACACACCTTTTTATTATTTTTCTTGTTAGGTGAATTGAGAAAGATCAAATGAGCCAGAGGTGAGCTTGTAGCTGGGACTGTGCTGAGGAGAGGGTGAGTTTCAAACCCTCAGGTTCAACCAGCAGAGACTGCCAGCTTCCCTCCTTCCTTCCTTCCTTCCTTCCCTCCTTCCTTCCGTCCCTCCTTCCCTCCTTCCTTCCTCCCATCCATCCATCCATCCATCCATCCATCGCATACCGATTGCCTCCCTATGTACTGTCCTGGGTGCTGGGCAGTCAGCCTGCGTGGCATGTAGTGTGGTGGGGAGACCATGAGGCAGCCGGCCCATGAACAAAGTCACTGTGACAGGGACAGCCGGGGAGATGTGGGAGCAGAGGGCCTGTGGGGGGGAAGCATCCATCCCGAGGCCTCTGTGACCAGGGCAGCAGCCACAGAAAGTCAGAGCAAGTGTACTCTGATGTGGGAACAGCACGTGTGAAGGCCCGGAGGCAAGAGAGCCAGTGGGAGTGGCAGCTGTGAGCAGGATGAGGGCAATGGGAGAAGCAGGGATCCAGCCTGGTGGGCATGGACCACGACTGTGGACGCCTGGGCATGTAAACGGCTGCCACTGCCCGGAACCTGCTCTGCTTAGAACATAGACAATTCCCTTGAAACAACCGAAGACCCTCTTAAACGACATCAGCAGCAGTAGCAACCGAGCACCGAGCGTCCCAGGAGACTGCCCTTCTTTCCCGCCCTCCCCTGCCCTTCCCGCCTTGCCCTGGGCCACGGCTTTCCTGTCCATGTGTCATCTCACACCTGCTGCCCCCACACAGCCCAAAGCACCCCGTTTTCAGAGGTGGGAGCTGGGCCTAGAGGGGGAGAATTAGGCCTGAGCACACTCTCTCTCTCCCCAGCAGGTCACTCCACCCTGCTGAAGGGGCTCCCAGCACACGTGGCACAGGGAGGAGGCCACGTTCAGCTTCTGCTTTGAGATGGCCCAAATGGAACAAGATGCCCTGAGACATCAAAGCCTTGGGCAGCACAGGGACGTGGGGCATGCGACTCATCTCCAGCCTCCAGCCTCTTCCTTTCTCCCACTTATCCATTCAAGAATCGCCTCTGAGCATCTCACAGGCATGGGGGACACACGGTGGACACTGAGGTCCTCCCCAGGAAGCTGTCTAGTCGGGGACTATGTGTGATGAGCTGGCAGCTGGAGGTGCCTGGCTCAGGAGGGGTAGTGTTATGGAGCCACTGGGGGGAGGCGCCCCCTCTCCAATAGGCCGACCTGAATGAAGAGAGGTGGGAGGCTGTGTTGGTGCCTGAGGGAAGAGCATTCCCCACAGAGTGAACAGACAGTGCAAGGCTCTGCATCCTGAGGCATGCTTAGTGTATCTGAGGATGGGAGGAGACGAGGGAGCACGAAGGGAGCGAGGAGGAGGTGGGGAGGGACGGGGCAGTGCCTGTGGGCTCCAGGAGCCCTAGTACAATTTCTGGATTTGATTCCAAGGCACGCAGTCACCTCCACACTTGCAGGTGGGAGAGCCGGGACTTGAACTCCAAAAGCTCCTTCTTTTCCCCAGTGCAGTGCATGGAGACTGAGTGTTGGTTTGGAATATCTCAGCGTTCATGTCCGTCACTTCACCAGGACTCGCTGGGAAACCGCTGTCTCCCATGAAAGTTAGACACTGCTGGGAGGCAAATGCATATGCATATTTTGTACACAGAGAAACGTGGGTTGTTGCAAAGACCTGAGTAATGCACTCGAGCCACTTTGGAGTGAACCAGCCCAGCAGTGAGTCACCGTCACTGCGACAGGAGCTCGCAGAGGGGAGAGGAGGCTGAGGAGGAGGGAGAGAGAGCTCAGAGTCTGAGTCCAAGGTTTCTGGAGGTGGTGGCGTTGGCTCAGGTTCTTTTTTTTTTTTCTTTTTGAGATGGAGTCTTGCTCTGTCGCCCAGGCTGGAGTGCAGTGGCACGATCTCGGCTCACTGCAAGCTCTGCCTCCTGGGTTCACGCCATTCTCCTGCCTCAGCCTCCCAAGTAGCTACAGGCGCCTGCCACCACGCCCGGCTAATTTTTTGTATTTTTAGTAGAGACAGGATTTCACCGTGGTCTCGATCTCCTAACCTCGTGATCCACCCGCCTCGGCCTCCCAAAGTGCTGGGATTACAGGTGTGAGCCACTGCGCCTGGCCCTGGTTCAGGTTCTTGATGAGGGAGAATCTCCTAAGGGGAGTGGGTGGGTGGGGGGACCGTGCAGGTGGGGCAACCTGGGGTCTGATGTTGTTCATCCCGGGGACACACCCTCCAACAGAGGCACCCCGCCGGGCTGCGCAGTCGTTGTGGGGGTGACAGTCGGGCAGAGGAGCAGCCGCATCCCTGTGGTGCCAGGACACCTGCAACAATCTGAGAACCTTCTACCCCATGAGCCACTCGCGCACATCTCCAAAGCAGGGGGGCATTTCCCGGGTGATGTGGTAGCGTCTGCACGGGGCCTGCCCCCCCAACCCACCTGCGCAGTTCTGGGCTTGGCAGGAGGCGTCTTGCTGGAAATGGTGCTTTTCTGATTCTACAAACACGCAGCTGCCTCAGGAACCTGCTGAGCAACAGGACGTGGAGGAGCCAAGGCTGCCCCGAGGCCCTTGCTTCACCTGCCTGGGAGGGACCTGCCCAGGCTCCGGGTGCACCCAATGGGCTCTGCCCAGTGAGTGATGGGACGGCGTGCACTTTCAAAAGAGATCATCCTGACCAAGCAGACCCCTGTGGGGTAGCAGGGACCTCATGGAGGGCTGCAGGGCCATGCTCAGAACCATCTAGGAAGGTGGCAGCCAGGAAGGGTGCTGTGGGAATACAGTGGTCTCCCCAGCCAGGCCCTGCTCCCAGCACCAATCTCTGCCTCACAGAGCAAGTAGATCTGGCATTTCTGGAAGGCTTATCTGCTCCTGTCCCTCCTGTGGTCACAGGGACATGGCTGAGTGTCTCCACTGACAGCTGCTCAGGCTGCCCTGGCTGGCTTCACCCTTCACCCTGGCTCCAAGCACAGGCAGGGCCTGAAACTGCTGGCCACCTCCTGCCAGTCTGTAGGCTTGAGGCTGGCGGGCGCTGGGCCTGCCTTCCTCACCAGGGTCTCTGGCACCTTCCAACCTGGTGACTTTGGCACCCAGGAGGTGCTTGAGAAAAGTTAGTGGGGTAAATGCATAAGTTCCATTTCTCTTAGCTTCAAAAATGGATATCCAATGAGCTATCAGGCCCCCAGACATGGAGGAGCATTAAGGACATGTGCTAAGTGAAAGAAGTCCATCTGAAAAGGCTGCATACCGTAGGATTCCAACTCCACGACATTCCGAAAAGGGCAAAACCACAGAGACAGTGAAAGGACTGTGGGAGGAGGGAGGGATGAACAGGAGGGCACGGGGGACTTTCAGGCAGGGACGCAGCACTGTGACATCTGCAGTGGTGGCTCCATGTCACCATGCACTAGTCCAAACCCACGAATCCACAACACCAAGAGGGAGCCCTCCTGGAGGCTGGGCTGTGTCCTAACAATGCATCGGTACTGACGTGTTATTTTTCCGTTGTCCGTCAGTCCTAACAAATGCACCACACGAATGCAAGATGTTAACAACGGGGGAAGCTGGCAGTGGGAGAGGGGGGTGACTTCCTGCCCAGTAATAGGATGGCTGGGTCAAATGGTATTTCTAGTTCTAGATACTTACACCTGCTCCATTTCCCATAAACCTAAAACTGCTCTAAAAACCAAAGTCTAGTAAGAAATGGATATTCACTATCTATCAGCTGTACCTTCTCCAGAGAAAACAAAACACTCTGTCTCCGGAATGTTAGAAATCCCATTATAAAGTGGAACAGATTAATGAATGAGAGGAAGTCAAAGAGAAATAAATGTTAGTTTAATGTAACTTTCTGACCCAGTGGGGCATGGTGGCACATGCCTTTAATCCCAGCTACTCAGGAGGCTGAGGTAGGAGAATAGCTTGAACCCAGGAGGCAGAGGTTGCAGTGAGTAGAGATCGCATCACTGCACTCCAGCCTGGGCGACAGAGTGAGACTCCATCTAAAAAAAATAATAATAATAAAATAAAATTAGAAAATTAGGTTGGGGCCACATTGTGCATGGTCTTGAATGTCATTTTGAGGATTCTGAATTTAACTCAATAAGTATGAAAAATGTAAAAAACAGTCCAGGCATGGTGGCTCATGCCTGTAATCCCAGCACTTTGTGAGGCCAAGGCGGGTGGATCACTTGAGGTCAGGAGCTTAAGACCAGCCTGACCAACATGGTGAAACCCCGACTACTAAAATTACAAAAAATTAGCTGGGCATGGTGGCACATGCCTGTAATCCCAGCTACTCAGGAGGCTGAGTCAGGAGAATTGCTTGAACCTGGGAGGCAGAGGTTGCAGTGAGCTGAGATCACACTACTGCACTCCAGCCTGGGCGACAGAGGCTTGTTTTGGGTGACTGGGCGACAGAGGTTTGTTTTGTCTCAAAACAAACAAAACAAAACAACAACAAAAACAGAATAATGACACAATTAGATCTGTGTTTTTTATTGCAATGTAGAAGATGAATTAAAACATGGAGAAATTAGACAATTTCTTAGGAGGAGGCTACTGCCAGGGTCCAGACAAAAGATTGAGAACATTTCTCAATTTTGAAAGAGAGAGAGAGACACACACACAAGTTGGGTTATCTGGAAGCAGAGGCTGAGACAGAGTTTGAGGTGCAAGATGCTTACCAGGAGGAAGAAGCAGGGCTGAGCTAAGAGAGAAGTCAAACTGCAATGCAGATCTGACAAAGACCCAGCCTCCCTGGTAGGGAGCTCTGGAGTGAATATTTCCAGCCCTGGCCAGCCCTTGTCAAGCCAACCTATTCTCAGAGCTGTCCTGCAGTTGGCCAAAATGGTCAAACCTTTATACCCCTGCCTTGCTCAGGTACCAAGTGAGGGCAGCTCTGGGATGGACATGATCTTGTGTAGGACTGTCCTCTACAGCTGAAGCAGACATTGAAAGAACTGAAGTAGGCGGAAGTTGTCTGCTAGCTATTCCCCCTAGAGCTGAACAGCAAGTCTTTTTTTTCTTATTTATTTATTTATTTGAGATGGTGTTTCACTCTTGTTGCCCAGGCTGGAATGCAGTGGCAAGATCTCAGCTCATTGCAACCTCCT
Organism: Chlorocebus sabaeus; assembly: GCF_047675955.1. Lineage (NCBI taxonomy): Eukaryota > Metazoa > Chordata > Mammalia > Primates > Cercopithecidae > Chlorocebus > Chlorocebus sabaeus. The sequence goes on along the minus strand of NC_132905.1, from coordinate 41,164,558 downwards.
CCTCTTGGGTTCAAGCGATTCTCCTGCCTCAGCCGCTGCTAGTTGCTGGGATTACAGGCGTGCACTATCACGCCCAGCTAATTTTTGTATTTTTAGTAGAGACAGGGTTTTGCCATGTTGGCCAGGCTGGTCTCCAACTCCTGACCTCAGGTGATCCCCCCACCTCGGCCTCCCAAAGTGCTGGGATTACAGGTATGAACCACCATGCCTGGCCAACAGGAAGTCTTTCTTTGGAGGTAGAACTGAATGGTACACCTTCATGTTTACCACAAAGAAAGAGAGGAATTATGATATCTTAAACAAAGGTAATGGGGTAGAAAGGAGTGAATGTGTTTTATAGATACTGTATTTGGTAGGTGGGGATAAATAAGAGGGAGTAAATAAAGGTTAACAGTGAGGTCTCTCCACTTACATGATTTGACGGTTATTCTGTTATCCATTAATGAACAATAAACATCAGAAGTAGAGAGAGCAGATTTGGGGAGAAAGATAATAAATTTGATTTTGAACATGTTGATTCTGAAATGTCTACAGAGCATTAAGGTAGAGATGACTTTAAAGAATCAATGCAAATGAGAGGTCTGGAGATCAGAAGCCACTGCTGTATTTACTGACTATACATATACTATCTTTTTTTTTTTTTTTTTTTTTTTCTGGGTCTGTTGCCAGGCTGGAGTATGGTGGCACGATCATGGCTCAATGCAGCCTCAACCTCCTGGGCTCAAGCAATCCTCTTACCTCAGCCTCTTGAGTAACTGCAACTACAGGCCCACACCACCACGCCCAGCTAATTTCTTCTACTTTTTTATAGAGACAGGCTCTCATTATGTTGCCTAGGCTGGTCTCAAACTCCTGAGCTCAAGCAGTCCTCCTGCCTCTGCCTCCCAAAGTGTTGGGATTACAGGTGTGAGCTAGTCACTGTGTTTGGCTTTTTTTTTTTTTTTGAGACAGAGCCTTGCTCTGTTGCCCAGGCTGGAGTGCAGTGGCGCGATCTCGGTTCACTGCAAGCTCCGCCTCCCGCGTTCTCGCCATTCTCCCGCCTCAGCCTTCTGAGGAGCTGGGACTACAGCTGCCCGCCACCATGCCAGGCTAATTTTTTGTATTTTGTTTAGTAGAGACAGGGTTTCACCGTGTTAGTCAGGATGGTCTTGATCTCCTGACTTCGTGATCCGCCCACCTCGGCCTCCCAAAGTGCTGGGATTGCAGGTGTGAGCCACCATGTCCGGCTTGCGCTTGGCATATTATTTTACATATATACTTTTATTTAATACTCTTCACGCCTGTATGAATTAGGTATTGTTTTTCTTGTATCCTTTGGTATATTTTATTAATACCATTTGGGAACAAAAAAACTGAGACTAGAAGAGGTTAAATTTCTGGCTCAAAGAAGTAAAACTTAAGTCTGATGACAAAACACATACTCTTTTTTTTTTTTTCAGAAAAGAAAAAAAGAATCTCACTCTGTTGCCCAGGTTGCAGTGCAGTGGTGTTATCTGGGCTTGCTGCAACCTCTGCCTCTCGGGTTCAAGTGATTCTCCTGCCTCAGCCTCCCAAGTAGCTGGGATTACGGGGTGTGTGCCACCACATTCAGCTAATTTTTGTGTTTTTAGTAGAGATAGGATTTCACTGTGTTGGTCAGGCTTGTCTTGAACTCCTGACATCAAGTGATCCTCTCGTCTCGGCCTCCCAAAGTGTTGGGATTATAGGCGTGAGCCACCGCGCCTGGCCAACAAAACACATGCTCTTAAAGATAAAATTATATTGCTTCTCCATAGAAACCACGGGTAGATAGTATTTGAAGCCATGAAGGTCAGTAGGTCACCTAGAAAGGGTATAGTTCAAACAGGAAGAAAAGGAAAAAAATGGAATTCTAAGGAAGCCAACATTTCCAGGGTGAATCAAGTAAGATGACATAGTCAATGGGATTGAAAAAAAGTAGACAGAACAGTTTTTAAAAATTGAAGTATGGTATCTCAGAAGTTAAGGTAAAAAGAGAGTTCTAGTCTGCAAATTTGCAGATACCATATAGGGTGATGGTTTGACAATTAGAGGTTACTAGTGATCTTAGAGCAGTTTATAGAGAAGTCAGATTGCAGTGGGTCTAAGAATGAGTGTGAAGGCCAGGCACAGTGGCTCACGTCTAATCCTAGCATGGTGGGAGGCCGAAGTGGGCGGATCACGAGGTCAGGAGTTCAAGACCAGCCTGGCCAACATGGTGAAACCCCATCTCTACTAAAAATACAAAAATTAGCTGGGTGTGGTGGCATGCATCTGTAATCCCAGCTGCTTGGAAGGCTGAGGCAGGAGAATTACTTGAATCTGGGAGGCAGAGGTTTCAGTGAGCTGAGATCACACTGTTGCACTCCAGCCTGGGCAACAGAGCAAGACTCTGTCTCAAAAAAAAAAAAAAAAATGAGTGAGAAATAAGGAAGCAGAAGAAATGGGTATAGGTTACTTTTCCAAAAATTTTGCAAAGTAGAGGAGATAACAATGCTTTAAATATAATATATTTATTAATATTATTAATTGATTAATAATTGATCACTGTCATATGACTTGGATTTTACATTTCTACCACTTTTTCGTGTTATTTCTTTCTACCCTATTATACCAGTGTCCCATTCCAAGTCTGACACACCTGGAAGCATTGAATGTTGTATTTTGATTGTGGATGATTTGTTTATTTGGTTACAGCTTTTGAATGCCTCAGGTGATTCTGTCTATCTTTGGAGGATGGATCATAGGCCCCCTGCCCCAACTCCATTATCTGTTTTCCACAAAGATAGATAAACATTCACTTATCAGACTAATTCACCAAAGCATACAGGTTCTTAGTTTCTTAGCAAACCAAGTACTTTGTCCACCTCTCCTCTCCTTCTCCCCTCCCTCAAATCTTCAGTGGGCAGATGTGGGAGAAGAAAGGAGCTGTCACTCTAAACCTTCTGGTGTTTCAGCTGGGGAGTCTGGCTTCACAGTGAGCTGAAACTTTCCCTTGCCAGCCTCCATCAGTCCAGCCCCTTCTGAGGTGGCTGGAGAGTAATCAACATCGCCGTCCACCTGTGCACAGGAAGATGCCTACAGCCACACCAGCAATGATGAAACTGCCCACCAGGATGCCCAGGACCAGCGAAGTGTAGGAGCGGCTTGTTTGGCTCCCTGCAGAACATGCAGAGAGTTAGCCCGAAGAATAGACTCCCAAGGAGTCCATGATTTGAGTCAAACCCCAAAGCATTTCTGCCCCAGGAGAAAGGGACCCGTTTACCAACTGACTTAAGTTGAGTGTGTTCTGTCCCAAACCCCCAGCTGTGGGCCTCTTGTTGCTCTAGGCATCCATTCTTCAGGTCCATCCATTTGTCTGGAACCCGCCCTCTCCCCAGCTTGCAGGCCTGGGCCCCAGTCCCATCATACCTTTCATGTTTTCCATGGAAATATGTTTCTGCACATACTGCACACAGGTGTCCTCCAGGAATTCCCGCAGTTCATACCGAGTGCGGTTGTAGGCATTGAGCTGCTGCAAGATGAAGGTGACCACTTTGGAGGGGACCTGGGTGTCTGCCTGCCACAAGGCTGTCTCCGGCCGGAAACTCACAAAGGAGCTCCCATTCACGGCCACTTCGAAGAAGACATGGGCTCTAGAGCCCTCGGGAGGCAGCTCACAGCCCAGGAAGCAGCGGATGGTCAGAGGAACTGTGGATAGAGAGTCACGGTCAGGGGACTGCAGAGAGGGTGCCAGGTGTGGGAGGAGGCCCAGCAAGGGGAAAAGAACATAGGAAGGTGAGAGTCAGTGCTGTGAGGAGAGGGGAGTCTATAGGTCAGGGAACTGTGGGGAGAAAGGCCTGGGGCTGTGAGGAGGGGTTTGTGGTTAGACTGTTACAGGCTGAGAAAGAAGGGGCCAGGGACTATGATGAAAAAAGGGAATTGTCAGGCCTTGTTCAACTGGTGATAGAAAAAAAAAAAATGGGGGTTGGGCGGCGGGGGGCAGGGACTCACACCTGTAATCCCAGCACTTTGGGAAGCCAGGGCGGTGGATCGCCTGAGGTCAGGAGTTCCAGACGAGCCTGGCCAACATGGCGAAAACCCCTCTCTACTAAAAATACAAAAAAATAGCCGGGCCTGGTGGCGAGTACCTGTAATATCAGCTACTTGGGAGGCTGAGGCAGAAGAATCGCTAGAACCCAGGAGGCGGAGGTTGCAGTGAACCGAGATCGGGCCACTGCACTCCAGTCTGGACGACAGAGCGACTCTGTCTCAGAAAGAAAAAAAAAAAAAGGTGGGTGCAGTGGGGGACTAGGAGAGAAAGGAGTTAAAGGCTATGATCAGGGTGAGGGACAGAGTGGTACTTTGAGAAAAGAAACTAGGGTCTTTGAGAAGAAGGAGTTGGGGTTGTGACGGGGAGGGAGTGGGGCTTTGAGAGAAGAAACTGGGGTCTTTGGGGGAGGAGTTGGGGTCATGAGTGGAGCTAAGAGCGAAGTCATCAGCTTGTATGAGGAGAGGTGGCTGGAGGGTGGAGAGTGAAGTGCTGGGGGTGTGGGAAGAGAAGGACGGGGATCTATGAAGAAAAGGAGTTGGAGGACTGTGAGGTGAGGGGTGAGGAGTTTTCAGGGTACCTTCGGTGTCACGGTGTGAGGGCCTCCCAACAGGGTCTATCCCAAGAGGTTATGCCAGCAGGCCGACCGCCCGAGTCGGGGCTTTCTTAGCGGGGACACCTGCCTCTCTCCAGCCCCCACCCAGCAATTTTCAAAGGCCCAGGCGCCACCGAGCTCCAGTGGCGGCCCAGTCCCTGCAAGCCCCAGCCCGCCTCCACCAGTCAGGCCCCGCCCCCACCAGCCCTGCCCAGACCCCGCCCCCGCTGCGCGCCCACTCACAGGCCAAGGTCCGCTCCTGGTGCACCAGGCGCACGAGGCCGTGGAACTCGAGCAGGTAGGCCTGCAGGCCACTCTGCATGCGCGCCCAGCTCTCGGGCTCCTGCAAGGGCTGCAGCTGGAGGATCGTGGCGTTGGTGCCTGGGCCTTCCAGCACGTGTGTCAGGTGTCCCCCCAGCGACGCGTTGCCCTGGTACCACACGTGATAGGGGTCACGGAAGTAGGAGATCTGGAGCATATGAAGGCTTTGGAGGCCTGCGGGCAGAGTCAGCGTCAGCCTGGGCCGGCGTGGGAGGGGGCGGCGGGCAGCGGAAGATAATAACCCCCTACCTTGAGGCTGGCCGCCCACCTTCTCGACCCTTCATAAACTATAATGTGCCCTCCCACCGCTTCTCCCATTTGACGCTCACAGTAACTCTGCCAGGAGGGCAGGACAGGGATTATTATCTCCGTTTTACAGATGAGGAAACTGAGGCCTGCAGTGGAAGAGACACTCCTTTCTGCCTCCTTTTTCACCCTCGGCTCTCCCTCCCCCCGTTTCCTGTTAACCAACGGAACAAATGGTTAACAAATCCTGACCTCAATAAAATCCCAGTTCCATCGCCTGTTCTCTGTCTCCTCTTCCACTGCCCTGATTCAGGATTCACCCGTCTCATCTGGACGGGGGTAGTACCTTTCTACATCTCCCCATTCTCTATTCCGACCTCCACCTGACCCAGGGATGAGATCATGTCCTTTTCCTACTTAAAATCTTCCAGTGCCATAACCCCCTCCCCTTCATTAATCAAAAATAATCATAGCCAATGTCCATTAAGTGCTTATTATAACCTGGGCAATGGGCTTTACATACATTATTATCTTTGTGCCTTTCCCAAATGGCTTAATGCAGTAGCTACTATTAATTTTTTTTTTTTTTTTTTTTTTTTTGAGACGGAGTCTTGCTCTGTCGCCCAGGCTGGAGTGCAGTGGCGCGATCTGGGCTCGTAGCTACTATTATTAACCCCAGTCTACATGGGAAACTGAGGCAGAGATAGTGCGGCAGAGCCAAGGTTTGCATGTAGGCAGTCAAGTCCAGTATTCTTAGCCATTCTGCTACACTGCCTCCCCACAGGATCAAGTCCAGAGTCTTTAGCCTGGCATTTAAGGCTGCTAGATACCTGGCCCCTGCTGCCTTTTCTGGCCGCTTCCCACCGCTTATATATCAAACTAGTTGGGGTTCCTCATGCTGCCTTTGGCTGACACATGAATAGCATGTCAGGATTGCTCTGCCTCCCTTTTTCTGCCTAGCAGAGTTTATTCATGATTTAAGACCCAGCTTAGAGACTGGGCACAGTGGCTCATGCCTGTAATCTCAGCACTTTGGGAGGCCGAGGCGGGTGGATCATTTGAGGTCAGGGATTCAAGACCAGCCTGGCCAACATGGAGAAACCCCATCTGTACTAAAAGTACAAATATTAGCCAGACGTGGTGGTATATGCCTGTAGTCCCAGCTACTCAGGAGGCTGAGGCAGGAGAATCGCTTGAACCTGGGAGGTGGAGGTTGCAGTTAGCTGAGATTGTGCCACTCTATTCCAGCCTGGGTGACAGCCTGAGACTCCATCTCAAAAAAAAAAAAAAAAAGACCCAGCTCAGTTGCCCTCTCCTTGGAAATTTTTTTCTGATGCCCCACAAGACACAGTGGGTCTGTTTCAGTGATCCCAGACCACCATATATTAGTGAATATCTCACTAGATTCTACCTGACTGTCTTCAAACACACACAGGCTACAATGGACTCCTCTAGGCTATGGAACCATGCCTGGTGATCTCTGCTTCCTACACGCAGAAAAGAGTTTGGCACAGAGTTGATGCCCAGAGCACATTTGGATGAGTCCAGGGTTGTAAATCAGTGTGTGTGAGTGGGTCCTGTCTGTGTTTGCATTTGAGAAGTTGTGCTTTGTATCTGCAGATGTGAATAAGTATATTTATGGATAACCCTAGACATGGTCCTTAACTACTCTGTGACCCAGTTTCCTCCTCTATAAAATGAAGATAGTAATAATATTACCCACCTTTCGGGGTTTGTGCAAGTTAAATGGGTCAATCCATGTATTAACCATAGTGAGCACCCATTGAATACTGGTTATTATTTGCTGCCTCTCTGAGGGGGAGACTGAAGCTATGGGGACTGTGAGAGAGGGGAAAGGAGGCCCCTGTGCAATTATAAGGGAGGGTAATAACTCCCTTTTCTGCTTAAACAGGGCCACTTCAGGCAGCCTGATCGCCCATAAGTTCTATTAGGCACAGCATCTCTTTCTCTCAGTTCCACCAGCTGCACCCAGTCTTCTTCCATTTTCCCTAGCCTCCCCTCACCTCTCTCTGCCCCAGTCTTCCCTCAGTTCTTCCATCAGTTTTCCCAGTGTCTTCCCATTCCCTCCATTTCTCTTCTCATCTGAGCCTCTTCCCGTCTCCCCTAGATGTACCCCTATCTACCATCACCCTCAGTTCCCCTTTCTCCCCTCTCCCTGAGGCTGATTCTCCTACCCTCTCTGCTGGTTTCTTTCTCAGGTTTCCAGTCATCCTGTTTCCCCTAGCCTCTTTCATCTCCCCTTTTCAGGGGCTTAAATGTACTAACTCACCTTGGCTTTGAGACACAAACCAGTCCCCAAGACTCTGCCTGCCCTGTAGAGCGATCTAGCCAGCTGCAGACACAGATGCTGTGAGATAAGCTATCCTGTGGTCTTGCCACTTACCCAGATAGAATGAGATTCTCCAGAACCATCCTGAGGCAGGAGATGTGCCCCCGACTCACCATCTGAGGCGTTTTGGCTACAAAAGGCCCAGTCAGACAGCAGCAGTATCGGCAGTAATGTTGTCAACATCCTGAAGTTGAGGCTCTGGACCTGGGTTCCTGGCTTCGGCAGGCTGGGGGCTCCACTGGCGGCAGTCTAGGGAAAAGAGAAGTGAGTACCGTCTGGGAGGGGCGGAGTCTGGGCAGAGGAGGATGGAAGAAGGCCAGGAGATGGGAGGAGGAAGAGGGTGTCGGGCTTATAAAGTGTTATTCGTGCTGTGTCTCATTTCCTACTAGGGGGCTGGCCTCCCTCCTACCCTCCCTCTGCCCCGCCCTTCATTGCGCCCTCCTGCCCAGACCTGCCTTTCCCCTCCTCCATGGGCTGCTTCCTAGGAACCAGGAACAGGGAGTGGAAAAGGGGGAGAAGGGCTTGGTGAGAAGTCCTGCCCGCGCTGATGCAGGGGGTGGGGCATCTACTGTTAACTTAGAACACACTCCTGGGTGTAGGATCAGCAGGTTGCTGGTAGGGACATGGAGGTCCAGAGAGGTGCAGGGACTTGCCCAAAGTTTATATATCATGGTGGTGACAGATCCAAGATTAAAATTTAGTTTTCCAGTATAATGGCTACATTTTACCAGAATTTTAAGTAAATAGCAATTACGTAATCAAGGATCTTGGTCTCAGAAGTAGTCATAAAATGAGTGTAAAGCAGTTCACTGCAACAATTTTTTTTTTAAATAGGAGAGAATTATGAGCAATCTGTATAAATCTCAGAAGATGATTGGTTACCTAAAGCAATATTTTTTGAAACTGAGGTCATAATTTATTAGTGGACAATGAAAACAATTTAGCAGGTCATGGTTACCATTTTTAAAAAATGAAATAGAACAGAATACAAAAGTTCAGTGCATCACCCTTAGTAAGAGAAAGTGTTATATCATGAAATATTTGTTCAGTTGTACATGTGTGCTTTGGTTTTGTGCGTATGTTTCTATGATGAGTTCTGGATAGCAGTGTAAAATGTGTTCCTTACTCTAGGAAGCAAGTAGAAAAGTTTTAAAGTCACTCCCCCAAGCTATGTTAATCCATACTGTGAATACTATGTAATAGTTAAAAGAAAGTACACCCTCCCCTGCCCAATCCCCACTTTATTTTCATCATATTACTTAGTACTACATGAAATTATATTATTTATTTACATGCTTATTGTTTGAATGTTTCACCAGAATGTAATCTCTATGAGGAAGGAGGACGTTTATCTCGTGCAATAGTCTCCCTGGAAGAGTGCACATCACATAATAAATATCAGCAAAGTGAATGACTGAATGAGATAGTTATGATGTACATAGATGTCCAAGAATAAGTTGCAGAATATTTTGAACAGTTTAGGACCATTTATGTGTCAACCACACACAGAACCACTAAACAACCTGTTTCTTTGTCAGGCACGGTGGCTCACGCCTGTAATCCCAGCAGTTTGGGAGGCTGAGGCAGGCAGATCACAGGGTCAGGAGCTCGAGATCAGCCTGGCCAACATGGTGAAACGCCATCTCCACGAAAAATACAAAAAAAATTAGCTGGGTGTGATGGCGTGAGCCTGTAATCCCAGGTACTTGGGAGACTGAGGCAGGAGAATCACTTGAGCTCGGGAGATGGAGGTCGCCATGAGCCGAGTTCACGCCATTGCACTCCAGCCTGGGTAACAGAGTGAGACTCTGTCTCAAAAAATAAATAAATAAATATAATAATAATAAAATAAAAGTTTTAATTAAAAAACTTCACTTCTGACTGGGCGTAGTGGCTCATGCCTGTAATCCCAGTACTTTGGGAGGCTGAGGTGGGTAGATCACTTGAGGCCAGGAGTTTGAGACCAGCCTGGCCAACAAGGCGAATGTCTCTACTAAAAATACAAAAATTAGCTGGGCATGGTGGTGCATGCCTGTAATCCCAGCTACTTGGGAGACTGAGGCATGAGAATCGCTTGAACCTGGGAGGTGGAGGTTGCAGAGAGCCGAGATTGTACCACGGCACTCCAGCCTGGGTGATGCAGCAAGATTCTGTCTGAAAAAAAGAAAGAAAAGATTTCACTTCTGTTCAAATAATACATATATAATTTCATCCTCATATATATATATATACATATATGTAATTATTATTTTTTTGAGACACGGTCTTGCTCTGTCACCCAGGCTGTAGTGCAGTGAAGCAATCACAGCTCATTGCAGCCTTGACCTCCCAGGCTCAAGTGATTCTCCCACCTCAACCACCTGAGTAGCTGAGACTACAGGTACGTACCACTGTGCCACCACACCCAGCTAATTTTTTTGATTTTTACTAGAGACAAGGTCTCGCTATGTTGCCCAGGCTGGTCTTGAACTTCTGCACTCGAGCGATCCTCTGGTATAGGCAGGAGCCACTGCACCTGGCCAAAATTAACTTTCTGTGTGTATTTGTGTATTTGTATATACATAGGGAAAATGTCCGAAGGGGTACTGTCAATAGAGATTACCTCTGGCGAATGGGATTGGGTAAAGGACTGAGGGGGATTTTAACTTTTTATTTTATATACTTCTCCCTGGAAAGTTGACATCATAGTGAAATCTGGGACAAAGGCTGGATGTAAACTAGGCACCCATTCTCTGAACTGAATATATGCAAGAGCTTCCATGCTCACCTCTCAGCTCTTGCAAACTGGCTAAGAAATAGCATCAAAGTCTTTTCTTTTTGCAGCTTATCAAAATAGTCTAGTTGGAAGAGGGATAGGAAATTTGTTTTCCTGCACTGGGCCTCAGGAAAAGTAGAATGACTTAAATCACTACCAATTTATATTGTCTTGACTTTTATTAAAAATTATGAAACATTTCTTTTTTGTTTTTCTTTTCTTTCTTTTTTTTTTTTTTTTTTTTTTTTTTTTGAGATGGAGTGTTGCTCTGTCTCCCAGGCTGTAGTACAGTGGCGTGATTTCGGCGCATTGCAGCCTCCGCCTCCCGGATTCAAGTGATTCTCCTGCCTCAGCCTCCCGAGTTGCTGGCATTGCAGGCACCTGCCACCACACCTGGCTAATTTTTGTATTTTTAGTAGAGATGGGGTTTCACAATGTTGGCCTGGTTGGTCTCAAACTCCTGGCCTCAGGTGATCTGCCCACTTCAGCCTCCCAAAGTGCTGGGATTACAAGCGTGAGTCATTGTGCACAGCCTGAAATATTTCATTTCTGAAGAGTTATTTCACGCTTAAAGGATTACATTTCAAACATACCTATCCCCACCACCCAGCATAAGAAATACAATATTACTAATATAGTTGAAGCCCCCTATGGACTCTTCCTCAGTTGCATCTCTCTCTCCCTGCCACAGCCCCTGAAGTAACCACTTCAAATGAAAATGAAGATTTGATATTTTTCATTTCCTTATATTTCTATATACTTACACTACTTATGTATATATCCCTAAACAATAGATGGTGGTATTTCATATATTTTGAGCTTTATATAAATGGTATTAAAATGTATGTATTCCTTTGTACATTTTGCTTTTTTCACTTAATATATTAATAAGATTCATTCATGTGGCTATGTGTAGACCATTCATTTTCACTGCTTTAAAATATTCCAGCTGGGGAGGTATAATCCCAGCACTTTGGGAGGCCAAGGTGGGTGGATCACTTGAGCCCAGGAGTTCAAGACCAGCCTGGGCAACATAGTGAAACCCCCATCTCTACAAAAATAAAATAAAATTAGCTGGGCGTGGTGGGGTGTGCCTGTGGTCTCAGCTACTCAGGAGGCTGAGGTAGGAGGATTGCTTGAGCCCGGGAGGTTGAGACTGCAGTGAGCCATAATCATGCCACTGCACTCCAGTCTGGGCAACAGAGCGAGACCCTGTCTCAAAAAAAATAATAAATTTTGGGAATAGATTATTATTTATGTATCCATTCTCTTGTTGCCGAACATTTAAGTTTTTTCCAGTTTTTTGCTATTACAAACAGTGCTGGTATGAACATTCTCATACATGAGTCCTTGGGTATATGTGGGAGTTTTTGTAGGTGCAAACTTAAGAGTGGAATTTCTGAGTAATAAGGTATATGCATCTTCAGTTTTACTAGATATTGCCAAACTGTTTCACAAAAAGGTTGTGCCAATTTACATTCCCAGCAGCGTATGAGAATTCCCTCACTTCACATCCTTGCCAGCTCTTGGCATTATCAGATGGTTGGGTGTAAAATGGCATTTCTCTTTGGTTTTAGTTTGCATTTATCTGACTCTTAGTGAGGTTGTGCCTATTTTTGCTTTGACTTTTTTCTCCCTTGAAGGCTTGAAGGGTACTTTGGGATGGGTAAGAGAGGGTAAGAGAGCGTATGATTGAACCAATTTGGAATTGAATGCTGTGAGCCTTCGATCTAAGTCGGTAGGGTCTGGGTCCACTTTCACCCACATTATCTTATACAGCGCTCATAACATCAAGGGCTTTCTTTGCTTTTCTTTCTTTCTTTTTTGTTTTTTGAGATGGAGTCTCGCTCTGTTGCCCAAGCAGGAGTGCAACGGTATGATCTCTGCAGTGTGCAACCTCCGCCTCCTGGATTCAAGCAATTCTCCTGCCTCAGCCTCCCAAGTAGCTGGGATTTACAGGTGGGTGCCACCACGCCTGGCTAATTTTTGCATTTTTAGTAGTGATAGGGTTTCATCATGTTGGCCAGGCTGGTCTCGAATTCCTGACCTCAAGTAATCCATCCGCCTTGGCCTTCCAAAGTGCTGGGATTTGTAATCCCAGGGGGCCAGCCACATCGAGGCCTTTCTAATCAGGTTAAGATCCATCATGGACAAATGGCAGCAGCAATAGCTATTTCCCAAGCACCCCTCTCATATCCTAGAGCCCTGAAAATTGAACAGTGAGACAATGATACCATTATTATAGGTAACACTTATTTCAGGCCAGGAACAGTGTTCAGCTCTTTACATAAATAATCTTACTTTATTCTTATGCTAGCCCTATAAAATGGGTTTCACTAGCATCACCATTTTACTAATAAAGAAACTGAGGCTCAGAGAGGTTAAGTGACTTACCTAAGGTCACACAGCAAAAGCTATAATTTGAAACTTTCTCTCTCTCTGGTGCCAAAGTTTGTGAATTTAAACCCCCCCATAGTGTCTCAAAAATTATTTTGATCACTCTTCATCAATACATTTTTGAACACATACCTCCAACATGCTTGAATGTTTAATATATATGTTATAAAACATTCTTAAAATTCATACTATGTGCTAGGCCTTTAATCACTTTCTCTGGAGCAGACCATGCTCATTGTTTCCATGTTACAGACAAAAAAAAAAAAAAAAATTAAAGCTGGTTGGGTATAGTGGCTCATGCCTATAAATCAGTAACCAGCATGGCAACATATGAGACTCCATCTCTACAAAAAAAATTTTTTTTTAATTAGCCAGGCATGGTGGTACACACCTGTGATCCCATCTACTCGGGAGGCTGAGGCAGGAGTATGGCTTGAGCCCAGGATGTCAAAAGGTCAAGGCTACAGTGAGCTATGTCTGTGCCTCTGCACCCCAGCCTGGGTGACAGAAAGAGACCCTGTCTCAAACAAAACAAAACAACCACCAAAAAAACTGGGCATGGCGCCTCATGCCGGTAATCCCAGCATTTTGGGAGGCCCAGGCAGAAGGATCCCTTGAGCCCAGGAGTTTGAGACTAACCTGGATAACCTGATGAAACCTTCTCTGCTTCCTCTGTACAAAAAAAAAAAAAAAAGAAAAAATTAAAGCCCAGAAAAATAGTTAAGTAAGTAGCCCAAGGTCACACAGCGTGGAAGTGCAGAGTGAGGATTTGAACTCAGAAAGTATGGGGCTGGGCATGCCTGTAATCCCAGCACTCTGGGAGGCCAAGGTGGATGGATCACCTGAGGTCAGGAGTTTGAGATCAGCCTGGGCAACATGGTAAAAACTACTAAAAATACAAAAATTAGCTGGGCATGGTGGCGCACCTGTAATCCCAGCTATTCAGGAGGTTGAGGTGGGAGAATCACTTGAACCTGGGAGGCGGAGCTTGCAGTGAGCTAAGATCCTGCCACTGCACTCTAGCCTGAGCAACAGAGCAAGACTCTGTCTCAAAAAAAAAAAAAAAAAAAAAAAAAAAGGATGGAAGTATGGAGGCCCTGGGGAACAGAGAAAATAAGAGTGTTGGGAGAGGGGCAACTTGAGCATTTTCTCATTCTAAACCCAGGGATGGGGGTGGGGAAGAAAAGAGAAATGCTGCTATTGGAGCCAGGGCCTACACTGCATCTGGGCTGGGTGGTGGCTGAGGTGTAGAAAATCACAGAGTGGGCACCAGGCCAGCAGCTGGGATTTGACTGAGACCTAAAAAATGAGGGTCCTGTTGAGCAAAGGGAAATGAGGGAAGCAAGCGGTAGTGTTTCCTACTCCAGACAGCACATGCTGGAGGAAGATAAGGGAGACAGGAAGCTGAGCCAGGGCCAGTGCTGGTGCAGCCCCAGTGGGTAAGGGAGGCCTTGCCAGCGCAGCAGGAGCAGGGACGGGCCAGGGACTGGCTGTGTGCCCAGCTGGACTTCAGAGGACAAGGCTCTCCCACCCGTTTTTAGCTACTGGAGAACGGCAGTTTAAGCAACCTGGCCCAATTTGGGTAACAAAAGAGTGTGGACCCTTCAAAGGCACTTCCCCCTTAGGATGTGGAATAATAGCAATAACGTGTGCGAAGAGCTTGTAATGTGCCAGTCACAGTATTAAGTAAGCAGAGTCCATGTATTTTTTTCTCACTAGTACCCTGTGAAAAGTCTGAAGAAAGTCCGGGCCAGGTGCTCAGGCCTGTAATCCTAGCACTTTGGGAGGCCAAGCTGGGAGGATTGCCTGAGTCCAGGAGTTTGAGACCAGCCTGGGTAATATAGCAAGACCATGTTGAAAGACAGACAGAGAGAGAGAGGAAGGAAGGAAGAAAGGAGGGAAGGAAGGAAGGAAGGAGAGAAGGAAGGAAGGAGGAAAGGAAGGAAGGAGGGAAAGAAGGAAGGAGAAAAAAGAAAGAAGGAAAGAAGAAAAAGAAAGAAAGAAAGAAGAAAAAGAAAGAAAGAAAGAAAGAAAGAAAGAAAGAAAGAAAGAAAGAAAGAAAGAAAGAAAGAAAGAAAGAAAGAAAGAGAAGAAAGGAGAGAAGGAGGGGGAAAGGAGGGAGGGAGGAAGGAAGGAAGGGAGGGAGGGAGAGAAAAAAAGGGAGGGAGGGCAATCTGAAGAAATAGCCATCATTCCCATTTTGCAGATGAGGACACAGAAGCACAGAACAGTGAACTGAGCTGCTCAAAGACATCCAGCTAGTAAAAGGCAGAGCTGGGACTCACACCCAGGTGAGTTGAATTCCAAAACATGCTTTCTTCATTATTAGACCATCTCATGAGGATAAACAAGATGATGCATTCAAAGCTCCCAGAACACAGTATATGTTCAGTAGGTGAGAGAGATAAGAAAGGAGCTTAGCAGCAAACAGAACAGACCCTGTCCAGGAGGGATGGACATTAAGTATGACTTCTTGAAAAGAAGGCAAAGGAATAGATGTAAGTCTTAATCAGAATTTCTCCCTGTATCATCCCCCCAACACACCCCAACTTAGGGAACATGAAAAGAAGCTCCAAACACCCAGGATGATGCCTGCTTTTGCCTACCCCAGCAATTGGTGGTAGCCTGGTATTGTTGGCTTGGCTCCTGCCTATCTCTCTAGCCTTATCCACCCATGTATTCCAGTTTCAGCAAAATCCATTCCTCCTGGTTTCCTGAACACAGAACACATAAATATTACCTTTTCACGTCTTTTTTTTTTACAGTAAGCTAAGGTTAATTTATTATTGAAGAAAGAAAAATATTTTTGCATAAATTTAGTGCAGCCTAAGTGAACAGTGTTGATAAAGTCTACAGTAGTGTACAGTAATGTCTTAGGCCGTCACATTTGCTCACCACTCACTCACTGACCCACTCAGAGCAATATCAAGTCCTTCAAGCTCCATTCATGAAGTACACACTCTACAGGTATACCTTTTAAAATCGACTATACCATATTTTTACTGTACCTTTTCTATGTTTAGATTTCTTTTTTTTAATTTTTATTATACTTTAAGTTCTGGGGTACATATGCAGAACGTGCAGGTTTGTTATGCAGGTATACACTTGTCAGGGTTGTTTGCTGCATCCATCAACCCGTCATCTACATTAGGTATTTCTCCTAATGCTATCCCTCCCCTAGCTCCCCACCCCCTGACAGACCCCAGTGCGTGATGTTCCCCTCACTGTGTCCATGTGTTCTCGTTGTTTTTTTCTTGTAAATTTGTTTAAGTTCTTTGTAGATTCTGGATATTAGCCCTTTGTCAGGTGGATAGATTGCAAAAATTTTCTCCTATTCTGTAGGTTGCCTGTTCACTCTGATGATAGTTTCTTTTGTTGTGCAGAAGCCCTTTAGTTTAATTAGATCCCATTTGTCAATTTTGGCTTTTGTTGCCATTGCTTTTGGTGTTTTAGACACGAAGTCCTTGCCCGTGCCTATGTCCTGAATGGTATTGCTAAGTTTTCATCTAGGTTTTTTATAGTTTTAGGTCCAACATTTAAGTCTTTAATCCATCTTGAGTTAATTTTTGTATAAGGTGTAAGGAAGGGATCCAGTTTCAGCTTTCTACATATGACTAGCCAGTTTTCCCAGCACCATTTATTAAATAGGGGATCCTTTCCCCATTTCTTATTTTTTCAGGTTTGTCAAAGATCAGATGGTTGTAGATGTGTGGTATTATTTCTGAGGGCTCTGTTCTGTTCCATTTGGTCCATATCTCTATTTTGCTACCAGTACCATACTGTTTTGGTCACTGTAGCCTTGTAGTATAGTTTGAAGTCAGGTAGCATGATGCCTCCAGCTTTGTTCTTTTGGCTTAGGAAGGTCTTGGCTATGCGGGCTCTTTTTGGGTTCCATAGGAAATTTAAAGTAGTTTTTTCCAATTCTGTGAAGGAAGTCAATGATAGCTTGATGGGAATAGCATTGAATCTATAAATTACTTTGGGCAGTATGGCCATTTTCACTATATTGTTTCTTCCTATCCATGAGCATGGAATGTTTTTCCATTTATTTTTGTTCTCTCTTATTTCCTTGAGCAGTGGTTATTCTCCTTGAAGAGGTCTTTCACATCCCTTGTAAGTTGTATTCCTATGTATTTTGTTCTCTTCGTAGCAATTGTGAAGGGGAGTTCACTCATGATTTGGCTCTGTTTGTCTGTATAGGAATGCTTGTGATTTTTGCACATTGATTTTGTGGTGTTCTCTGTATTTCCTGAATTTGAATGTTGGCCTCTCTTGCTAGGTTGGGGACGTTCTCCTGGATAATATCCTGAAGAGTGTTTTCCAACTTGATTCCATTCTCCCTATCACTTTCAGGTACACCAATCAAATGTAGATTTGGTCTTTTCACATAGTCCCATATTTCTTTTTGTTTTTTTTTTGAGATGGAGTCTCGATCTGTCACCCAGGCTGGAGTGCAGTGGCTAGATCTCAGCTCACTGCAAGCTCCGCCTCCCAGGTTCATGCCATTCTCCTGCCTCAGCCTCCCAAGTAGCTGGGACTACAGGTGCTGGCCACCTCGCCCAGCTAGTTTTTTGTACTTTTTAGTAGAGATGGGGTTTCACCGTGTTAGCCAGGATGGTCTTGATCTCCTGACCTCGTGATCTGCCCGTCTTGGCCTCCCAAAGTGCTGGGATTACAGGCTTGAGCCACCGCGCCTGGCCATAGTCCTATATTTCTTGGAGGTTTTGTTTGTTTCTTTTCATTCTTTTTTCTCTAATCTTGTCTTCTCTCTTTATTTCATTAAGTTGATCTTCAATCTCTGTTATCCTTTCTTCTTCTTGATCAATTCGGCTATTGATACTTGCGTATGCTTCACGAAGTTCTCGTGCTGTGTTTTTCAGCTCCATCAGGTCATTTATGTTCTTCTCTAAACTGATTATTCTAGTCAGCAATTCATCTAACATCTTTTCAAGGTTCTTAGCTTCCTTGCATTGGGTTAGAACATGCTCCTTTAGCTCAGAGGAGTTTGTTATTACCCACCTTCTGAAGCCTACTTCTGTCAATTCGTCAAACTCATTCTCTGTCCAGTTTTGTTCCCTTGCTGGCGAGGAGTTGTGATCCTTTGGAGGAGAAGAGGCATTCTGGTTTTTGGAATTTTTCAGCCTTTTTGCGTTGGTTTCTCTACTTTTGGTCTCTGATGTTGGTGACTTTCGGATGGGGTCTCTGAGTGAACGTCCTTTTTGCTGATGTTGATGTTATTCCTTTCTGTTTGTTAGTTTTCCTTCTAGCTGTCAGGCCCCTCTACTCCAAGTCTGCTGGAGTTTGCTGGAGGTCCACTCCAGAGCCTGTTTTCCTGGATATCACCACTGGAGACTGCAGAACAACAAAGATTGCTGCCTGTTCCTTCCTCTGGAAGCTTCGTCCCAGAGGGGCATCCATCAGATGCCAGCAAGAGCTCTCCTATATGAGGTGTCTGTTGGACCCTATGGGAGGTGTCTCCCAGTCAGGATACATAGGGGTCAGGGACCCACTTGAGGAGGCAGTCTGACCCTTATCAGAGCTCGAATGTTGTCCTGGGAGTTCTCTTCAGAGCCATCAGGCAGGGATGTTTAAGTCTGCTGAAGCCGTGCCCAAACCACCCCTTGCCCCAGGTGCTCTGTCCCAGGGAGTTTTTTTTTTTTTTTTTTTTTTTTAGACATTGCAGTCTGTCACCCAGGCTAGAGTGCAATGGCACAATCTCGGCTCACTGCAACCTCCACCTCCTGGGTTCAAGCAATTCTCCTCCCTCAGCCTCCCGAGTAGCTGGGATTACAGGCATCTGCCACCTCGCCTGGCTAATTTTCTTTGTATTTTAGTAGAGATGGGGTTTCACCATGTTAGTCAGGCTAGTCTGGAACTCCTGACTTCAAATGCTCCACCCGTCTCGGCCTCCCAAAGTGCTGGGATTCCAGGCGTGAGCCACCGTGAGGCCAGGGATTTTATCTATAAGTTCCTGAATGGGGCTGCTGCCTTTTTTTTCAGAGATGCCCTGCCCAGAGGAGAGGAATCTAGATAGGCAATCTGGCCATAGCAGCCTTGCTGAGCTGTGGTGGGCTCCGCCCAGTTTGAACTTCCCTGCGGCTTTGTTTACACTGTGAGGGTAAAACCACCTACTCAAGCCTCAGCAATGGCGGACACCCCTCCCACTACCAAGCTCAAGCATCCCAGGTCGACCTCAGACTGCTGTGCTGGCAGTGAGAATTTCAAGCCAGTGGATCTTAGCTTGCTGAGTTCTGTGGGGGTGGGACCCACTGAGCCACACCACTTGGCTCTCTGGCTTCAGCCCCCTTTCCAGCGGAGTGAATGATTCTGGTTTTTTTGTTGTTGTTTTTTTTTTTTTTTTGAGACGGAGTCTCGCCCTGTGGCCCAGGCTGGAGTGCAGTGGCGCCATCTCTGCTCACTGCAACCTCTGCCTCCCGGGTTCAAGCGATTCTCCTGACCCAGCCTCCCGAATAGCTGGGATTACAGGTGCGCGTCTCCACGCCCAGCTAATTTTTACATTTTTAGTAGAGACGGGGTTTCACCATGTTGGTCAGGCTGGTCTCGATCTCCTGACCTCGTGATCCGCCCACCTCGGCCTCCCAAAGTGCTGGGATTACAGGCGTGAGCCACCGCTCCCAGCCTGTGGGGTGAACGATTCTGTCTCGCTGGTGTTCCAGGTGCCACTGGGGTATGAAAAAAAAAAAAACTCCTGCAGCAGCTAACTCGGTGTCTGCCCAAATGGCTGCCCAGTTTTGTGCTTGAAACCCAGGGCCCTGGTGGCGTAGGCACCAGAGGGAATCTCCTGGTCTACAG